>NC_137272.1:22635209-23100209 GCF_053477335.1 Acartia tonsa
AAGGGTTGCTCTTTACTAACATTTTTCTAATTTATTTTTCAGATAATTTATTGCACGAGACATCGCTTGTACAGCTTTCTGTACCAAGTGACAATCTTAAATTTATTTTAAGATTTGGATGTCTAGAAATAGCTCGCAACTAAATTTTTTTCGATTGACTAGTGGCAACGTCCTATATTTAGCCTCTAGGGGCTTTGCAAATATTCGTTTTGGATTGGTATTTTTTTCCTGGAACGGGTGTGACCTAAACTTCTTTTAAACGTGTAATCGTCAACGAGATTAAAGTTGGGGTATTAAGGTGTAGGAAAGTCGCGCACCTCCTTTGTGCGCCAATTTTCTTTTTCAGGGACGATTTTAGTCATTTCAGTGGGTGGGTAGACTCCACGGGAGGGAGGGGGGGGGG
This sequence comes from Acartia tonsa, assembly GCF_053477335.1. Taxonomy (NCBI): domain Eukaryota; kingdom Metazoa; phylum Arthropoda; class Copepoda; order Calanoida; family Acartiidae; genus Acartia; species Acartia tonsa. Next base: position 22,635,613 of record NC_137272.1, read on the forward strand.
GTCCACCCCCCTAGGACAAAATCTTTAGATTTTAAGAACAAGACTTGGTTCTGTTTTTATGGAAGCTTTACCTTGACCCTAGGATGGATTTAGGCTATTTTTTATCACTCCATCCGTACCCTGTTGAATTTAAAGCCCTCAGATTTATGGGGTCGCAGCCGCGCGCGCTAGTTTCAATATGTAGCTTATTATTTGTGTTGGTCAATTATGGGTATTTGTCCCGTTATTAGAACTAGTATAACCAGGTGTTCTGTCATTTTTGCAAATTTACTTGGAAGTCGACACACAACTTTCGTGTATTTTCGGATATAGGATGTTCGACGAGTAAGGCATACTCGTAAATTGTTAGTTTTTATGCCTGCATAAAAAATCTGCATGAGTATATTGACATTAGCTTGAAGCGCAGCCTCTCTATTGTTCACTTTTGCTTTTATTTATTAGTTTTATGTTTGTAGGTTACTCTTTTAGATTTTGGTGTTTCAGTCCAGATGCGATATTGTTTTTTTTGTATTAGTAGCGCTGCTTGTCATTAAGTGTTAACATCTCTTAGTCTGTCGCTTTATTTGATTTCGAACTAATTGCATTTCAATTTTCCCGAGGGGATGGTTTTATGATCAATCCTAACCCACACCTCTTTATAGCTTAAAACCATCACTTGAGACTTCACTGAAAAAAAATACGGAATGTTTACGTAATTTTTGGGTACAAGCACATAGATTTATTTAGGATATATATTTTTGTGTAGTGGTCCGTTGTCGTCCTTGTCGTTTTAAATTCAAGGTCATAATATTTTGTAACTTCATGTTATTCCATTAAAAACGTCTTATTTCGTTTCCTTATGCTACAATTAATATTTTTTATCGATCGATATTCCATAAATCACTAAAGAATCCGTCGAAAATAAGCTAAAAGAGTTTTAATATTGGGAAAATTCGAAGAATTCGATAAGTATTTAGGAACCAATCGAAATGAAACGAAGAAATTCGCGAGAATAATCGGATAAATAAAACCAGTTCGAAATCGAAAAATTTTATGGTAGGTAGTTATTAAAAATTTCTTTTTTCTTAAAAAAGAAAACATTTTTAAATAATCTGAAAAAATACTGAGAAAAGAACTAATATGCAATTTAAAAATTTCTGTTTTATTTAAGCATTTTTTTTAAAAAATGAAAAGCATAAATAAAAATAATACAAATGCATAATAACTTAGTTCGGCAGAGTTACTATGAAGGTTTGGGAAGACTCGATGGCTAAAAGATCTTCGCCGTTGGCTCTAACCTCCGGAACGTCTTGAGGGAGAGGATAGCCATCGTTGTTGAGAGGGCATCCTTGGGGGTCTAGATAACCCGAAGCTAACAAAATCTGGAAGATAAGAGCGCGGTTCAGAGGTGCTGAATGGGCTGAGGACCAAGAGGGAGTCGTCCGTGAAGCGATGGAATTGGAGGCTTGGTCTGTAAGGGCTGCTAAGGACCTGGGGACTGCTGTACTCGAGGATTTTAGCATAATTTTGGAGAAAATCTCAATAAGCGTTGTATCATCAATAGCTCGATAATGTTGAGCTGTAGCTATGGAGCGCCATCTGCCTAAGACTCGGATATGATCATCGCTCATACCTAATCGAAAGGCAGATGACACTCCTAAGCTTTTAGCTGATTTAGATGTGATTTTATGCTTAAGTCCTAAGTTACTATAAATTAAGTTTACATCCTTCATTAAGGTGGAAGCTGAAATTGCGTAACGTCCATCCGCGACTAGGATTCTAAAAAATATAATTACCGATAAAATTTGTGACAACTTAAAAAGAAAAAATGTATGAATGTATTATGCTTAAAAACTCGCCTAGAAGATTTCGAAGTGGTACCATTCCCTGTACGGGGCAGCAGATAGCTCGTATCCAGACAGGAAGTATCTGATGAATACAACCGGAGCCTATTGTAATACAGGACCAACAATGAATAAAGACAATATTCTGATCCATTGAAAATCACGTAACTGGTGGAGCCCTCAAATCTAGAAAAATAATGTTTATGTTTTTGTGTAAAAAACGACGATATTCTAAATGAAATGCAGAGTTGAAGAATGTATAATAAATTTGAAAAACGATTTTCTGGTATTTTCTGTAACACTTTTACGTAGAAAAAATAGGTATTGGTTAAGAAATTATTTGTAATTATAAATATTTTAAACTAAAACATTGAAAAACTTGAAAAAATTTGCAATAAGATAATTAGAAATTATTTTGCAATTATAATGTAATTTCTAATTTAATATTTAGTAAAAATAGATAGAAAAGAATGTCATATGAATATCTGAAAAAATTCTGGAAAGAATTTATGGAGAAAGAATTTAAGAAAGATTTTCTTGTTAAAAATAAGTACCTAGGGTCAGTCTTAGAAGATCTGAAGGTTACGCTCATGGCTGGCGTGTCTCCTAGTGTGGTAACCGCTAGATCACAGGCTCTTAATCTTAACAGGTCAGATATGCGCGCACACAAGCTGTACTGAAGGTGCTGGGCCACGATTGCTCGGAGGGTCACAATTGGAATCTTAAGAAAACAAAGTTTCTATTAGAAAAATAATATTAAAGAAAAATACAAAAGCGTAAAAAACTCCATGTTTTAAAATAGTTGGCCTAAAAAACTAAATTCGAATTTTAAGAAATAAGAATTCTATTGGAGATCAATGTGAATATTAGAAAAAACGTAAAAAACTCCGTAATATTAAATGTGGTTTGGTCCGACAACTTAAAAATAGCTAAATAATAAGTATGAATCGAAATTTATTCGAAAAAAGGATTTATTGATTCATATGAAATAAATTACCTGATCTGGATTTTTTAGAAAAGGTGTCACGTGCTTATCGATGGCCAAAGTCAGGTACTTTATGGGCAGTTTAGGCGCTTTCTTGGTCAAAGGCTGTTCTGCAGAGGCTCTTCTTGTGATTCCCTGATACATTCTTTCAATTTGGGGGGTCCAAGGGGATTTCATATCTAAAGCACTGGCTAAAAAATCTATTGCGCCTGCCAACCCGACTACGGCGGATTTTTTAGCTGCGGAATCCTCTAAGTATTCAATGTAGGCGGCTAAATCCTTTTTTGAAAAATTTAACAGAGATTTATTTCTGTTTTCGCAAAATATTTCAAAACGGCGTAATGTACGATTGTGGAGTAGCTGCGTGGACTTAGTTCTAGAAGACGCTGTCAATTTTATGTGGCGTTTCCTTTTTTCGGAAAGGTTGTATTTCTCTAAAACTGACGGAAAATACAGAGGGCCTCTTTTTTCTAGAGGTCTATTGTCTTTAAAGGTTTGTAACTGAGCATTAAACTTATGGTAATTTACAGTGGAATGTTTGAAAGACGTTCTCATTGTAAAGATGCTGAAAAAATTTTGTACAATTCATTAAAAAACATATTGATTAAAATTGTGGTAAAGGAATGGCATAGTCTTTACCGGTATGAATCAATAAAGCGAGAGTTTTAAACGTCTTATGACCGTTGAAAAGATTATTTGGCGTAGAAGCAATGTAGTAAGGATCCCAGAGCAAAAAATTTTTTACAAAAGAATTAAAATAAGATCCTTTAACAATACAATTCCAGAAAGGGTATGTCGGCCATAAGGGCAAAACTACCACTGCTGTTATATCCTCATATAATTTTAATTTATTAAAAACACGAGAAAGGAGAGAAATCGGTGGGTGGATGTAGTAGCATTCTGAACTGGTCAGGGAAACTGTGAAAAAATCAATATCAAAACAATTTAGTTGGGGGAAGGGGGAAATGAATTTCTCTACTTTACAATTCTTAGATGTTGCGAAACAGTCAATGGAAATTTTGATAGAAAAATAATTTTGAAGAAATTGAAAATCATTAGAACTAATCCCAAATTCATTTGAGGATTTAAAAAGCTTAGAGCCTAAATCTGCTAAAGTAATAAGTGAACTGTCTCGGGGCATCCATTTAGGTATAATACGAATTGCGTATTGGAATTCTAGAATTTTTAATTGAATTAATAATTTTTGAATAACTAAATTACGGCTTCCAATACGCAAAAAAGAGTAAAGGCACATGCTATCTGTTATCCAAATAACCAGCTGTCCTTTAAGGGTGGCGAAATAATTGCTATAATGTTCAAAAGCTTTAACTATACTTAAAAGTTCTCTATGGCCTGAAGATAATTCAGCCTCTTGTGGAGTAAATAAATAATCAGAGATAATCTTACAGTCTCCAGCTTTAAATGAAAAGGCTGAGTGGTCAGAAGCGTCTGACACAAAAATATTACAATGTTTATTTAAATCATTAGGATCAATGTTGTCAATCAAGAAAGATGTTTGATGGGGGGAAAAAACTTCTATTGTTTTGGATTCAGTACGAATTGGTTGCCCGTTTAAAGAAACAAAATGTTCTTTACAGAGGGACAGCTCTTGAAACATATCTGCATTGACAAACAAAGCTCCTTTCCAGCCATACTGTGAGGTGTAAACACCAAGGGCATGATTAGAGTTTCTTGCCACGACGCGAATAAAATCTCCATGACTAAAATATGCATGACATAATTTGCCTAGAAAGGAGGCTAACATAATAACATCTACAGGATCGTTAAAATCAAAAGCAGCTAAAATTTTATCAAGAAGAAATAAAACTTTCTGAATTTTAACAATGGGCAAAGAAATTATCATTTTACTACTATCAAGAATAAAACCTAAATATTGTATACGACGAACAGGTTCTAGTTGACATTTAGAAAGTTGAAAATGCCAACCTGCACATAGTAAAACTGATAGGACAAAGTGAGTACTAAGAAGACATTTAAAATAATTTACTTCGACAGTCAGGCCGTCATCAATATAGACACTCACGTCTATATTGTGACGGTGACAAAAATGTTTAACTGGGCGTATCAAGGCATCAACTAGAAATACGGCTGAGGCAACCCCGAAGGGAAGCCTCAAATATTTGTAAAAAGAATAGGAATTATCAGCATTTTTATAACAAAAACCAAAAAGTTCAGTAACGGCAGGATGTAGATGTACTTGATGGTACATGCCCCGCAAATCCCAAGATGTAAAAAATACATCCTGAGAAATGCGAGGCAGCACTGTCTTAATATCATTTAAAGAGACGTTCTCTGGCTGGAGAAGTAGATTAATGTGGCGAGATAAGTCGATGCACAATCTAAAAGCAGGAAATATTTCGAAAAAATTAAAAAAGGGGTGAAAAAAAATGAAAGAATTTTTTAAAAAATTTGAATTTGAACAAAATAAAAAATATTTGAGAGGTAGGCACTGGTCGCCGGAAGGGAAAAGCAGTTTTTTGAAACAGGCTCTCTGAGATTATTACAGATTCTGATATATACATATATAGACTAATGAAAAATGCAAAAAACAAAATCAAAAGCGTTCCTTCTTGGGAGAAAATGCGGGAAAAAGATTTTAGCTATTTTTAAACTAAAATTTACATTAGCAAGCCTGTAAAAAAATATTTAACATTTTAAACATGTCATTGCTCAGCACCTAGAAGTGGTAGAAAAATGTTACACATACCATTGTAAAGCTCATAACCTCTAGTTTTCATATTGGTATATAACGTTTTTGTACTATTATTAGTTTTTTAGCTATCCTCTGAAGTATACACAAGTTTTAAAATGCAGTTTTTTCTTGAGAATTTAAAGTTTGATACTTGTTACACAAACCTTTTTCAAATTATATTACTTAGCACCTATGAGTTATAATTATTATTAGTTATATAATTATTTTATGTAAGTAAAATTGTATATTTTGGGTACTTTCAATTTTAGCTTAATTAAAAGTTGTCTTTGAAATGTGTATAGTTTGTAGCAAGAACCAAGGAGGGAGGGGGGGAGTTTATACACTTATAGGAAATTAAATTAAATATAAGATTTTGCCCTGGATGTTTTTGGGCTTGTTTTTATAATTATTAACCTTTTTGTAAAATCTCTTATAAGATTAAATCTACCAGTAAAACTGTAAAAATTGAATTTTGGCACTTTTCTTCTAGGGGCTAGTGGGTTAAAACAGCTCCAAAACACTAAAATCTAAGGTCTGAGCTTTTTTTTGAGATATCAAGCCAATTTTTTTAATGTAAACCTTTTTTTTACATAATTAAGCTAAGTAGTAAGTAGGCACTAAAGATTTCATTTTGTCACTTTTCTTCTTGGGGTTAGTGGGATATAACACCCCCCAAAACACTAAAATTTAAGGCTTGAGCTTATTTTTAGAGATATCAAAATTTAAAATTTATTCTCATAATTGAGATAAGTAGCCACTAAAGATTTCATTTTGGCACTTTCCTTTTTGGGCTAGTGGGGTAAAACAACCCCTTAAACATTAAAATTATATCTCAGTATCATATTTTGCCCTGGCTGTTTGGACTTGTTGTTATAGTTATCAAATGATTCTCTTGAAAGAGTGTGCCTAATTGAAATCTATAGTGATTTGAAAAAAAAGTATTCATTAACAAAATCAGCCCTATATATTTAAAAATAAGCCCAGAACTTAAAGTTTTAGTAGTTTTTGGGGAAGTTTTACCCCACTAGTCCATAGAAGGAAAGTGCCAAACTTAAGTTTTACTGGTAGATTTAATCATATGAGAGATTTTACAATGATCAGGTTTATAACTATAACAACAGAGCAAAATTTTATACTGAGTAGAAACTCTCCTTCTCACCTTGGATCTTATAAGTTTACAATTGGGGGGGAGGTGTTTCACCCCACTATCCCCTAGAAAGAAAGTGTTAAAATGAAATCTTTAGTGGCTACTTATCTCAATTATGAGAATAAATTTTAAATTAAAAAAATCATCTTAATATCTCTAAAAATAAGCTAAAGCCTTAAATTTTAGTGTTTTAGGGGGTGTTATACCCCACTAACCCCAAGAAGGAAAGTGGCAAAATGAAATCTTTAGTGACTACCTCAATTATGTAAAAAAGGTTTACATTAAAAAAATTGGCTTGATATCTCAAAAAATATGCTCAGACCTTAGATTTTAGTGTTTTGGAGGCTGTTTTAACCCACTAGCCCCTAGAAGAAAAGTGCCAAAATTAAATTTTTAAAGTTTTTAAAGCCCAAAAACATCCAGGGCAAAATCTTATATTTTATTTCATTTCCTATAAGTGTATAAACTCCCCCCCCCCCTCCCTCCTTGGTTCTTACTACAAACTATACACATTTCAAAGACAATTTTTAATTAAGCTAAAATTGAAAGTACCCAAAATATACAATTTTACCTACATAAAATAATTATATAACTAATAATAATTATAACTCATTAGGTGCTAAGTAATATAATTTGAAAAGGTTTGTGTAACAAGTATCAAACTTTAAATTCTCAAGAAAAAACTGAATTTTTAAAACATGTGTATACTTCAGAGGATAGCTAAAAAACTAATAATAGTACAAAAACGTTATATACCAATATGAAAACTAGAGGTTATGAGCTTTACAATGGTATGTGTAACATTTTTCTACCACTTCTAGGTGCTGAGCAATGACATGTTTAAAATGTGTGTTTATTTTTTTACAGGCTTGCTAATGTGAATTTTAGGTTAATAATAGCTAAAATCTTTTTCCCGCATTTTCTCCCAAGAAGGAACGCTTTTGATTTTGTTTTTTGCATTTTTCATTAGTCTATATATGTATAAATCAGAATCTGTAATAATCTCAGAGAGCCTGTTTCAAAAAACTGCTTTTCCCTTCCGGCGACTAGTGTAGGGAAAAGAATTGAAAACGAAAAGAATATTTTATAAAAAGGGGGGTAGAAAAAGAGGGGAATCAAAAAAATTTGAAAAAGAAATTTAGGATAATATTTATGTGTCGAAAAATTTCCTGAGTTTAGTTGTGTTAGTTAAACTACATGTTCTGCTAGCTACCGTAAGAGGTGAACAACAATAAGGCTGATGATCGATTTGAGCAATAATACCTTTGTCTAGCAAAGATTGAATCTCTTGACGGACAAATTCTGGATTGCGGACAGCGCTATTGTTGTTCTTCTCGAAATACGGTAACACTGGAGATGTAAAAACTTAAAAAAGATAGATTATGGAGAATAATTGTAAAAAGAAAACAAAAAAATTTTTTGGAACAATTTCATATAAGAAATAAAATGTGAAAAGAATTATTCTCAATAATCTACCTGGTTGATATCCAAAGGTAAGTGTTTGCAAAACAAAAGATGGTGCATGGAGAATATTTTTATAGAAATTAATTGCTGTAAGTGAATGAATCGAATAAGCTGGCGAATAACTAGATAAAAAATCCGATTGAATATCATATAAACGTTTATAATGGTCATAATCTTCTGTGAAACAAAAATTTTTTAGAGAAGCGATATGAAAATTTGGAATGTCTGAGGTAGGTATCTGTAGGTTTAAATCTTGAATAGCGTAAAGCGGGGTGGACTCATTATTTGGGGTTGGCGGAAGGACAGTCTTCGACTTTATGACCTTCGCCGTTACATCCGTGACAGCGAAGAGATCCTCGACCTCGTCCTCGAGATCCTCTACCCCTAGGGTTTGAGCCTCCATTTGAGTTAAACCGGCCGTTAGAGAAGCCGCCACGTGCTCCTCTGCTATAGTCCCCTCGAAAGTCCGGCAGGGAATCCGAGATCCGTTGCTGCTGGGTGGTGAGGTAGCGTCTGTTACCTGCTAGCGCCACCCGGTTGGCGTGGCCGATGTTTTTCGAAAAAGCCAGTTCGATATACCCGATGGAGCTTTCAGCTATCTAGATAAAAATGAAAATCTTTATAATTTGGAAAAGATATGTTAATCTTTAGCTCAATGAAAAGAAATGTGTCGTAGGAATTATCTTTCCTGTAGATAAAAATAAATAAAACTTAAATGAACTGAAAAATAATGCAAATGTCACAGAATAATCTTATGAACCTTTTTTCTGTGGTGCGGGAGCTAATAAAACTGGTGTTAATCAAATGTTTGCACGTCTTCATTAAAAAAGCACATTTGAAAAAAATAAATGTCATAAATAAAAAACGATTCCTATTGATCGAATTTGTACGTAAGAAATAAGAAAAAACTAAAAATGGCATAGGTTTAGTTATTACAAAACGAAAAAGAAGAAAAATTTTATGAATTTCTTGCCTTTATTGCTTGATAGCAGGCTTGCAGTGACTGCTGTAGGTCATATAACAAGTTCTTGGGGGCTTTCAGCGCCACAAGACGCTTCGCAGCATCCTCGACATAATTCTTCGAACGGCAGGTGTCTCTTAAGACACATTTTAAAAATGTGAGAGAGACGTCATTCTTTTCATCCAAAGACTTAATAGAAAAAACTATTGTGAGATTTCCAAGAAAAGAATTTCAAATTTGAAAAAAGATAAACAAAAACTTAATATTTGAAGATAGCAAAAAATACTTAAATGTGGAAAAGAGAAAAAAAAAAATTTTTGTAAAGAAATGTAGAAAAGAAAATGCCCTTAACCCAAGATAACTGCCCTTTTTTTTGTTTAAATAGACTAAATAACCCCTACATATATTAAAAAATATATGTTTGACCAAAAAAATTTTTCAAAAAATGTTTTTCTTACGTTTAAATGTTCGAAGAGGCGTTCCCGTTCGGCATGTATGTCTGCTGTCGTCATGCCAATCCAAGCAGGTGGGTCTGACAGTATTTCAGCTGCTCGCCGGAGGCGACGTCTAGCTTTTCGGCCGCCTACTAGTTGGCTGCTACTGTCGGAATCGGAAGAGTGCTTCTTGCTCTTCTTCTTTTTCTTCTTCTTTCCTAAAGAAAGAATGTATGAAAGCATAATAATCCGAAGAATAACGTCAAATATTCAATCGGTGTTCATAGAAAACAAGAAATTTGTCTTTCAAATAATTGAACCAAAATAAATTTCTGTAATAATATCGGAAAATTTTCAAATAGTTCATACATGAGAGAAAGAAAGGATTTCCTTTTAAGTATTGAAAAAAGTACCTTTTCTTTTCCTTTTAGGTTCATCTGATTCCGAAGAACTCGACGATGACGAGAAAGAACTGGTAGAAGAGGAACTACTAGAGTAGCGTTTCTTCTTTTTTGACTTCTTACGTTTAGGAGAAAAATCATCTAAAAATAAAAAGATTTAAAAAGAATAAAATGGAAAAAGGTGTAAGGTAGTAAAAAAGAAAGAATAAAAAAGAGGGGGGGGGGGGGAAAATTAAAAAAGTTTGAGAAAGAAAAATGTTTGGAAAGGTAAAAAATTTGTTAAGAAGACAAAATTCATATGAACTTCAATTTCTAAATCAATGAATCAAAATCATGAGAACTAAGCATGAAATTTTACCTGAAGACACTGAAGCATGTCTGACAGGCATCTTAACTTTCTCAGATTCAATATGTGGAGCTGCTGACACTGAAGGTCGCGCTGGAGCTGCAGACTCTTGAGGTCGCGCTGTCATTTTCGGAGGCTGATTAATTTGTGGCACAAAACCTATCCCCGGCAAATATGAGCCCGCTGGGGGAAGGTTGTTTAACCCCAAGGGATCTTTAGGATCCTGGGGAATAATAGTTTGTGCGACCGATGACGGACCTGGAGCTACAACCGACGAGGGAGCTGAGGTATTGACTGGGGCTGAATAGGATCTAGCCGAATTTGTGGTTGGAACCACTGTGGATGCGGGGGGGGGGGGATTATTATCCTCATCTGAGGAGTTGTGTGAATGTCCTGTAGGAACAGGCATTTTTAGGTCTGAAGAGGAAATTTAAATTTAAAGAAAAAATTTAACAATAATGTTAAATTAAAGAAACATCCACGAAAAATTTCATGCAAAAATAATAACAAATAAAAACATGCTGTAATTTTTAACAATTCAGTATTTTGCAAGAAAAGAAAAATTGAAAAAGGAAAGAAATTTTAACTTATTTCAAGAAAATAGTGGTGAAACATTAATTGAAAGAAAAATAAGAATTGTTTGTAATAAGAAAGAAAAAGAAAAATTTTAGTAATTTAATTTAATCAAGAAGTGACAAGGTGTTGCGACATTCTGCTTCGAAATCTTTAAAAAACTGGCCAAAATTATCATAAACAGATTTTGCGGCGAAAAAATCGTCATCTAAAGTATGGTTAATTTCTTCTAATTGTTCTTTATAACAAGATGCACGATTAATCAACTCTCTAACTACTAAATGTTTATCAGTTTTACTTTGATAAACGACAAAATAATGCAGGTTTAAGCCTAAAATCTGCTTATAGGCAACTATATTTTGAGCATGGAATGACTTAACACTCCTGAGTTTATAGAACTCGAATGGTGTCATGATAAAAAACGTTGATCTGAAAAAATGTTAGAGACATGAATAGGTAAGTATGTCAGTTTAGAAAAAACAATATTAATATAAAAATACCGGAATTAAGAAAGCAGAAAAATAAAAAATTTCTAATAATAACTAAAGGGTTAGGGAGGGTGGGTGAAAACGTATTAAAAAGCGATGTAAGAGAGAGTACTAGCTCTATCGGTGTAATGAAAACGAATGAAAATATGAAAAACGTTTTGTATTAAAGTAAGTTTTAGGAGATTTCAACTCGTGTGCCGGCAGGCTATAAAAACGTGCGACGCGCAAATTTTCGAGAATGCTCCGTGATGTATTTCAGCAATCGATCAATAAAATAATATCAATATTCCTCATTAATTCAACAAAAAATGGCCATTTTGTAACTTCATGTTATTCCATTAAAAACGTCTTATTTCGTTTCCTTATGCTACAATTAATATTTTTTATCGATCGATATTCCATAAATCACTAAAGAATCCGTCGAAAATAAGCTAAAAGAGTTTTAATATTGGGAAAATTCGAAGAATTCGATAAGTATTTAGGAACCAATCTCCATTTACTATTTAAATTCTCTTGAATAATCCCCAAATGCAAATAAAATCCCCAACTGAAAATAGTAAATGAAAAAATACGTTGAAAAAACATATATATAATACACTAAAAACTAAAACTTACTGTTGAAAACGTATTAAAAAGCGATGTAAGAGAGAGTACTAGCTCTATCGGTGTAATGAAAACGAATGAAAATATGAAAAACGTTTTGTATTAAAGTAAGTTTTAGGAGATTTCAACTCGTGTGCCGGCAGGCTATAAAAACGTGCGACGCGCAAATTTTCGAGAATGCTCCGTGATGTATTTCAGCAATCGATCAATAAAATAATATCAATATTCCTCATTAATTCAACAAAAAATGGCCATTCTTGTGTTGTATTCTGGCTGTGCTGCTAGGGCCGTTTTAGCCAGGGAGGGAGGGGACATTAGGCTGTGGATTATACTAGTCCCCATAGTTTTCTTATTCGTTGGCTCAACAATTTTTCGGACTTTCAATTACTTTTGATTGGTTGGATTATTAAGCTGATAGTCCCTACGTTTCAACCGTTAATTGTAATTTACAGATAGGGTAATTTCATGTATTATCATTAGGGATGTACATCAATTTATTGGTAATATTCCTTTAGATTCCTGCGTTTTAGCTCGCCTATTTCGAGATCTAGATGATTTATTTCGCTGCGCCATTAGTCACGCTAGCGTCCTTGTTTTTAACTCCTATGTGGTCATCTCATTTTGAACTGGTTAATATTAATACTATACAAGGATGACAACATCCATAAAGTTAAGCTAAATAACTCTTTATTAAATCTGGTTTAATTTGATTAGTTTATTGATCACTAGCGGCTTCGCCCTTGGCCTCTAGGGGCTTTGCCCCAAGAGGTTATTTTTAAAAAATCATTTCGAAATTCGTAAAAGGACCAGGGAAATCTTAAGCAAATTAAAAATGGGATTTTATTGTTTTTGTGGAGGGGTTGGGGGTGTCCCATCCCCCACGAAAATAGGGACAGACATCAAGCTACTTTGTATTATGGATAGAGATTTTCAGCTTATTATATGATGCTTAATCGTCAAAGGAATTTCAGACCTGAAAAGTTTTATGACAATTTTAGAATGTCGAAATATACCCTGAAACCGTCGTAAAACTTCTATCAACAGTTTAATGCTTACCAAATTGTTTCGGTAATTTTGATTTAAAGATTAGAATCTATTCGACTATTCTAACATGCCTAAATTCAAAATTGATTATTTAGCTATACGTTACGGTCGAACGAACCGACCCTAATTTTTTATAGAATTGCTTTGCTTAGCACGGTGCGTGTGTTACGTTTTGGAGCGCGGACAAATCTAAAAAGGAGGCCGTATTTACGTGTGTGTGGACGTCTCCCATACCCTTTCTCATTCCCCCAATATCCCCACCTCTCAATTCTACTCTTTATCCCCTCTAATACCCACTTCCCCTTATACTTCCGTTGCTCTTTACCCCTCTCCCTTTTCGCTTTCTCTACTCTTATTTATCCCACATCCCTCCTTTTAGTTCCTTACTTCCCTTCTCATTTTCACTTTCATTTACGCTGTGCATTCACTTCCGCACTTAAATTTAATTACGATTATTAGAACTGCAATTTATCTATGATTATAGCCTTAGTGCACAAGTGTATTTGCTGCATTCTTATTAATGCCCTTATTAAAATTAAAATATATCTTATTTGGTTTCTATCGTGTCTTGCAAATAATGTAAAAATTTGCGGAAGTGAATGCACACTACATTTGTTGCAATTCTTAATATTCGAGTATAATATTCGAGTATTAATAGACTGATCACTTACAGAATTTTATTGGAGCCGGATTCTAAATATGTTAAGGTTTTATTTTGAGTTTACATCCGAACAGACTAAGCTTACAAAACTTTTAAAAAGAACTTTTTTCTAAAATTTATTTAAATAAGTTTATGAACAATAATTGGAATTAATAGAGCACTGAGATATCTAGTTTAACTCTGCAGTGTATTGATATTGTCCGTATTTACTATTTGGCTAATTTGCAGAAGAGCTTTAAAATAATTCGCTTACTTTTTTTTTCAAAGTTCACCTTAACTTAAAATGGTGAATGTACAACAAAAAATCCAAGTGTTGTTCATTCCATCTCCTGCTTATGTTAGATAAAAAAAATACTGAATAAAAATAAAAGCATATACCTATTGAGTTTAATTTTAATATTTTATTATATTAGCGAAGCTACTCTATATTGACTGTGGTCAGACCGTAGAATATTTGCAGTAACTTTGTACATGTTTAATTAATAAAATGTATATTAAAATTAATAAAATTTATATAAATATTTGGCAGAATGTCCTTCATTTTTTTGAGGGGGAAAACTTTTCTACATTAAGGTTCTGACAGGTCAATTAAATAGGGATGATGATTCCTGCTACAGACTGGTATTTAAACATTATCAGTAAGTCTACGTTCTTATTAAATATTACGATTTTTTAGTCTTCATTTTGTGTAAAGGTTAAAATTTTTTCTTCTATGTAGGTTTTAAATGATATTAAATATAATAAATGCGTTTTTTCTCTACTACTGAAGGTTTGTTTGTTTGACTGTCTTTTAATAAATTAAACTTCACTTTTATTGATATTGTACTATATGTTTAGTATGAAAAACTTTTCCATGTGTACTTAATTTTACTCTCAAAACTTTGCCATTGTCACTTTTAATCTTAATTGTCCACAAAAGCTCCCATAAACTATTCAATTGGTTATTGTATAAATAGCTTCAATACTAACGATTAATATAGTTTATCGTCTCTAGTCTCTAGGGCGTGTCGCTCCACCTCCCCTCTTGTCAAAAGATGTTGGGGTCACTTTTTTTAATCTGTTCACGAGATCTTCGCGGACATACATATTACATACATACATCCAGATAGATATCCTGTTACTTTAGAATATGAATCCCTATCAAATACTATGATGATGTATGTCCATTAAGATCTTGTAACAGCTATTCATATTACTAAGATTCGTGTTTTCGGGGACTTTAACTATCCTTATATTAAAGTAACATGTGTCTTTGTCTGTTTGTTTGTACCGGAGGATCTCGCTAACCGCTGAACCGGGTTCTCCTTAACAGGGTAGCTTAAAAGAGGTCCCGGTAAGGTTTATAACTATTTTTGGGGAGGGTACCACCACCCTCCCAAGAGAAATCGCCCCTAGAAAAAACTTACACCCCCTCCACCCCCCCAAAAAAAATTTTAATTGCAAAATCTAAAAAAAATAAATTGGGTTATCAAATTCGACTCTTCCCTCCCCTTCTCAAGTGCCCCTAGAGGCCTCTAGGGGGCGTAGCCGCTAGTTTTCTATTAAATTGTTTGGTAACATTTTATTAAAAAGTAACGCAGCTAGTAGTTTTCAATGACAATGATAAAGAAACAATATCAGTTGATCCCGTAACTCTTCCAGTAAAATAATAGTTATTTCTCCCATCGTATTATAAACAGCTTTCCGTGGATATAAAATACACAATTATAAGATTAAAACCAGTTTTTTTAGCCCTTTCCTATGGCATATGACTGTACATTTTATAAATTTGTAGAAAACTGGATATAATACGATGCTAGACATAATTATTCAGTATGACTGATAACCGGTTTAATCCACCGGATTTTAATCGGTTGCGAAGCAATACGGGAAAACAGTTTCCAAAACTTTTAACTAAATATACATATATAAATAACTTTTGTCAACATGATATTGTGCAATAAAATGCATCAACAATAATAGTAATACAACAAGCACAATGAAGAACCAAAGCAACAAAGTGAATGTTCAAAATCAAAGTAGAAACTGATCAAAGCACAAAGAAAATAGTGAATAGTTTTTATGTTTGAGTGAAAGAGAAAGTTGTTTTACTTTCCTACATTTTGAAGCGTAGCTACTCCATAGTTATATACGTCCGTTTTATACCATTAATAGATTTTTAAAATGTCATTCCATTTTATGGTTTTTCAAAATTGCTTGCTCAAAAATGATGATGCATTCAACGGGGATAATTAAAGTTTCGTCACAATGCAATGCAAAGCTACTCTATAGTGGTGTGTGTGTGTGTTTGTATACAACTTCAAATCTCTAGAACGGCAGAACTTCTAAAAGGTTTCAGGGAGGTTTTATGTTGTCATCAGTAGCACCTACCGCTGCTTTGTATGGCGTCTAACGCTATGTTATGTTACATGTATATAAAGTGCAACTGCTAATTCTTTTCACTACTTGCCAATGAATTTGGGATTTTAAGGGAAGTTTGTTATGGTCAAATTCATTTATGGAATGCACAATTCTTGAAGAGGGGGGTTTTGCCTTTATTGCCCCTTCTTTCTCGGGGGAGTGTTTGGCCTCTGTAGGCTAGTGTCATTGTAATATTTGTAGCGTAACTACTCACAAATTGTCCTCTCCGTACTTTTCCTATCTGAAATTACAACTTACTTTGTTCGTCGAGAGACAGTTTTATATATTGTTATGGAAAAGTTTCGTCTTTTCTACTATTTGTCTGTTCATTTATGACCGCCGAACATCTGCTGTATACAATCCGTTGTCGATGTTCAGTCCATTCATGTTTTTTTTTGTGCGCTTCGCTGTTTAAAGACTTTGTCATCCTTGTTTTTATTTTGATAGATCTTTCTAACTAACTAATATTTATTTTCAGAAATATATACCTATGTTACAATGACGCGAATAGATCCAAACCAGTTGTTAACCACAATGAGTGTGCTGCTAGCACCAGACGGAGGCATCAAGTCTATTGAGGAGGTAGGACGTTTGTTTATAGCGTAGCTTCTCTATAAGTTTGTATGTTCGCCGTATCGTCAGATACTTTATTTGTTTCATTAAGTTTAAAAACATTAATTGTCTAGATATATAAGTTAAATTAGTTTTCTTATGATTTGTAATTTTGTTATGATAAAAATTTCAGTACCCAAGGATTAGTATATACTTCCTATTTTCACGCTAATTTACAGGGAGGGTGGGAACATTGGACTGTAAATTATACTGGTACCCAAACTTTTAATAGCACAAATAATAAAGTATTCTTTGTTAAATCTAGATTTTTTGGTTCAAGCTAGCAGTTACTAAACTTTTCAACTAATAATTTTTATCATTCTTGTGCTTCAATTTTGATATATTTTCGGTAACCCTGGAATTCCAACCCATTCCCATCTTTGTGTGCAGAGTTCTGCCCTTGGTAGCTATTAATGTAGAGATTGTATAATGTATATTGATTTAACCGTTATGTCCCTAGTTTTATAGGGAGATATAGGAAAAAAGTGAAAACTGGGAACAAATATCACATTCAATTAAAATGTTTAAAATTATTTTTTTTTGTCCAGGTTCCCCGAATTGTTCAGCTAATGCACAAGTTCTCAAAGAAATTGGTTTCTAAATGTATCTACATTCATATTTTAAGGTAACTTATTTTAACCATTTAAAAATTTTAATGTTGCTTCTTTATTCCCATAATGTTCATACAGGGGTGTATATTCTGCATGGGATCCCCTGCTCAGGGGGGGGGGGGGGAATAAAAAATAAGTGGTTGGAGGGAAAAAAATGTAAAAATAAGAAAACTGAAAACATTTTTTCCATTTCGCCCCCCTCCTTGGTTAAAAAAACTAAAAAAATGTGTGGTAGGAGGGATAAAATAAATAAAATATAGAATTCTTTAAATATTTTTCTATTTCCCCCCCTACTTTTTAAGAAATATCTAGGGAAAAAAGTTTGTAGCAGGGGAAAAAAATAAATCTTGTGCAGAATATACACCCCTGTGTTCATATTATTCAAAAGATTGTTAGTTTATATCGTGTAATTTTATTTTTATGAAATTTAGAAAGTAAGTGATAGAATTCATTTTTACCTAGACTACTACTTACATTTTCAAAAAGTTTCGGAGCCTTTTTCTCAATTAGATTCTTTTTTTTCAGATCCTCATCGCCAGAGCTATTAGAACAGTTTTTAGCTAAGAACGGCTGGGAGCTTTTGAATCAATGGTAAGTGTCTTTTTAGTATTACAGTAAGCAGTATTTTATCGTCCGCTGTAAAAGATAGCACTTAAATGTTTTTCTTTTAAAGATTCTCTTTTACAAATCTAACATAAAGCTTTAACTCTCTTTGTACGATCGTAACTAACGTGATTAGGTGGAAATCTGGCTGCTGTATGAGATAAGTGTCTGAAATGTCTGAAGATTCCCTGAGGAAAAATAACATACATATTATCTTTTATTTAATATTTTACAGGAGCATTGAAAATTGGGAGGATGGGGAGGCTGTAGAAAAATAGCTTAAAACCATCCTTAGAAACAAATTAAGGTCCTAAATTACTCTTAACTACGTTATACAAATGATTTTAAAAGGTATTTTTTTCTTAGGTTTTTTGATGCATATACAAATGGCAACCTTTATCTTTGCGGCGACCTTGTCCGTTTGTTTGCCCTGTGCCCGATGACTGGGCACAGACTGAAGTCAGATCCGTCGACAAATCAAGCCCCAAGAATACTGAGACAACTCAGCACTGACACCAGGATTGAGGCGGAGATTAGAAATTTGTCCACACAGGTAATTGTGCTTGTTATTGTACAATTGTAGGAAGAACTAATATTTTGGAATGATACAGTAATAGGACAATGGCATAGAAATTTATCTTCTTTTCCTGTTATGTTATTGTTCTTCTAATGCTGGTGAAAGAAAGAAGTTAAAATAATTTTATTTATTTGCTTTATTCCTCTGTTCAGTCATTTCCTATGAGAAAAAATTGGAGGAAATAAATACAAATTTTTTGTCTTTCAAGTTTCATTAGACCTAATCATGTACATTTTCAGTTTGCAGGGAAATAACATTAGATAATAATATATTCCCCTTCAAATTCTTACCTGTAAAACTTTCTTTTAATAAATACCTTGTAATTATGCCAGGGTGGAAGGGGAATATGATACAAGAATTAATTCATCGCCGTAGGACTCTCCTTAATGTATTATGTAAAATGTTCTATAATGTCTATATGTTTGTAGGTTGTCCACCAATGGATCAGAATAGCCAGGAAGAAACCCTTGGACGATGATTACGCCGCCCCTGAAGATGGGGGTGGACAGGGTGGGGATTATTATAATATGGCAGAGGAAGAACCAGTACAGGTTAGTTACCTGGAGCAACATTGAAATGCTTAAACCAGGATATGCCTAATGTTGACAAACTTACATTTAGATACATAATTTTATATATGCTGTAGTAGATCAATCCCATTTTTAACATGTAATAAATGAATGTACGCCACGGACAAGGACATTCTTGTAACAAGTTTGGAGATGCAACGGTATTTCGATTCTACCTAACTGCCGGACTGTTACAGGAATCTTAGCCCAAAGTTTAAAATCGTTAGGAAGTTTCTGACTATAACATACTTAAATCGATTAACGATTAATCTAAAAAAACGTATTAATATTTACCTAATAATAATAACTTATTATTTATGTTTTAGGAATATGACGCGGATCATTCCGAAGACTATGTGCCTCCAGTCAAAACCAAGAAGGTTGATAAGAAAGATGGGGTGGCTGTAAAGAAAACTCAGGGTGTTAAGAAGGCCAAGGCACAACCCAAACCCAAAAATAATGCTCTAGAAAAATTGAAAAAGAAAGATGATAATAAAGGTATAAAGACTTACATATCGAAATTAAACAAAAATCTTGAATATTATTTAGTTATTCTTGGGCTCACTTGTATAGGTATGGCACTTTTGTAAATATTGTACTGTTCACTCAAAGAGGGGGGATTTGAATGATTTTGGTACCTAAATTTTTTTCTGAAATTAGAAATATATTATACATTTATCAACTATATGTTTGTTTAGACAATGATAGTGTAGATGACCTACTCGATGGAACAACTTCAGAAGACAGTGACAGTGATTCCGCGGACGAGATGGTTGAGCGGCAGAAGGCCATGGCGGCTAAAAGAGCCGCTCTGGGTGCTAAAAAGCTTGCAGATCTAACAAGTGTTAATAAATCGCCGACTTCGGCCAGTTCCAAATCAAAGTTTGAGGTAGGTTTTAAATTTTTTAAAATTTGGTCTTTTGTTCCATTGAAAGAGATGTTCTATCGGATTAAAACTTTGTAAGGTTTTAAGGAAAATGTATTTATTTTTGAATTTAATTTGATTTTTATTGTTAAATGTGAAAGTTTATATTTTAGATAGGACAATTCACCTTCCATTTATTTTTGTCTTTTCTTATGAAATATTTTATTCTTTTCAAAGGAGCGCGAGAAAGAAATTCGTCGAAGGCGCGAAGCGCAGGCAGCCAAAGAGCGTCGGGCTGAACGCGCGAAGCCATACTCGCGAACAGAACTGCGGGGAGACCTAGAGGATGGGGAGAAGGATAGAATTAAGAAGATAGCTGCTGCGCTGAAAGAACAAAATAAGAATAAATCTAAGATTTCTAGTCTTGGCAGAATTCCTAAACTTCCCAAAAAGGTATTTTTTGTTTGTTTTAAAGTATTTTCATGTTCAGTTTACGTACAACATAGATGTTTTATTATCTTTAAACTTGCATTAAATGTGTTTTGTTTACATTAAGCTTTAATGCAATCTTAAGTAACACATTTTAAACTAGTTTTTCTTGAATCGTCATATTTTATATGAGAATATTATGAAAAATTAAATTCGACTAGGTATTATTAATCTTTATTGAAATAGTGAATGTTTTAATGCCGTACAACCACTTCAGGACGTCCAAGCTTTTTTTTTTTTTGGGGGGGGGGTGATATATTTGCATAAATTTTTTTAAATCCTTTATTTTTATAGGAGGTACCTGCCGCCGCCGTAAAGAGCGAGACTGTCAACGGAGAAGTTGGTTTCAGCGCCATGCTGGGCTCTCTTGACACAGCCAAGCCCAAGCCCAAACCATCTCTGGTTAAGAACAAAAACCGAGACCTGCTGGAAACCCTAACTGCTAAACCTCGCTCTAAAGCAGAATTGGAAAAAGAACAAAAGGAGAAAGAGAAGCAGATTCAAGAGCGTATGAAGGAA
Organism: Acartia tonsa; assembly: GCF_053477335.1. Lineage (NCBI taxonomy): Eukaryota > Metazoa > Arthropoda > Copepoda > Calanoida > Acartiidae > Acartia > Acartia tonsa. The sequence goes on from NC_137272.1 coordinate 22,656,501, forward strand.
GATGCAAAAATTGAGGAGAAGATTAAGAAAGAAGAGGAAGAACGAAAAAAGATAGAGGCGGAGAAACAACAGAAATTGGAGGAGGATAAAAAAGTAGAGGAGGAGAAACAGGCGGCTAAAGAGAAAGAAGCTGAAAAGAAAGATGAGAAAAAGACAGAAAAGAGAGAAAGAAAGAATTCCTCCTCAAGTAATTCCAGCAACAGTAGTGATGATGAAAGAAGAGAAAAGCGTAGAAAAGAGAAGGAGGAAGAGAGACGGAAAAGAAAAGAAAAGGAAGAAAAAAGAAGGAAAGAAAAGGAGAGAGAAAAAGATAAAGAACGCAGAGATTCAAATTCGTCAGATAAAGATAAGGAGAGAAGTAAGGATAAAAAGGATAAAACTAAAGATAAATCAAAGGATGATAAGGAGATAAAGTCAAAAGAAGAGAGAAAAGGAGAAAAAAGATCATCCACCGAAGAGAAACAAAGTGTTAAGGTATTTTTATTATCTAAAATTATTTCACACATTTTTGCTTCCAAAACTATTGTTTCGAAAAATAGAATATTCTACTTAAAGAAAATTTAGTAGTGAAGCTACTAAATACACAGAATTAATTTTACCATTGTAAAATTATCTTGTTTATTGGCAGATTTAAAAAATATTAGTAAAGATTGCTTTATATTTAATCTGGACCTATAAGAATCTTCACTTTTAAGAAGAACCAAATCGGTTCAATGATAGAATGACACGGACTCGGACATCCTGTAACTTTCATTATAATAAAATATTGTACCTAACATGTTCTTTGAAATTTTTAATTCTTTTTTTTATTTAGAAGGTTAAAGTTATCAAAGAAAGCAATATGTTTGGTGATATTCTCAGCTCAATTATGAAGGTAATTTGATAAAATTTTAGTACCATCGCGCAGCTACTCTATAACTTGACTAGATATTATTTTTTTGTTTGTCCTTAAATTACAAAAAAAAACAGTTAAAAACGCATTTAAATGAAAATTATTGAAGAGCAAAATTATGACATCTATTGATTTTACTATAATCTTCATCATAACTGTCCTTATTTCCTTTATTCTAAAGACTATACATACATATATTATTATTGCGTTTTTAAATCCACCATTTAATATATTTTGTTATCTTTTGAAAACATAATCCATATATAATATATTTGTTTAAAAAAATAAATAATTTAGGATGATAAAAGCAAGAAAAAGCGTAGACCCTCAGATAAAGAAAAGGTAAAAAATCATTTATATTTTTTTATCGCATCGTGTTATAGACATCTTTCCGCGGACATTAAAATGAAAAACTAAAACCAGCTTTGTTAGCTCCGAGGGCCCGGGCTCGGATACTATTGTTAAACCTTTATTGGTTGGTTGAAATTAGCAGAATCCATAAGTTTTAATCTAAAATTTTCATTAACATAATGATGGATTAACATAAATTTAATCTTCATTGTCTCATCCCTTAGAATCCCTGCATTATGATTATTTTTTAGGAAATGTCCAAGAGCAAAGAATCAGAAAAAGACTCATCTGACAACAAAAAAGATGAAGAAAAATCCGAAAATTCTGAATCAGCTGTTGAAGAGAGATTAAGCCCCATCAGAGAGGAACAGTCAGAGAGTGGGGACAGTTCAGTACGCCAGAGGGAAAAGAAAGGTAGGTTTTTAATAAGCCTTATTATTACAAGAATTGCCTAATCTCAAAGAAGAAAGAGGGACATAGGAAGACCAGTAGAAAATATATCAATATTAAGAGCATAAGTTTTCATAAAATCTAATCTTGTAATTTTTGAGTTGATTAACAGTAATAGAATATATTTCAATGTTTGTTTATTTTTAGGTATTCTTGTCTATGCCCGCGGATTTAAAGCAAAAAGATCTCTGAGATGGGCCAATGAAATGAGCTTAGTTCAGGTAAAAATCATAATTTGGGAAATTTTGGATGTGTTTGTGTTTTTCTCTTGAAAAAAATATTTTTTTATTAACTTATACTTATATACTTATTACTTATGGCTACCAACATGAAATAGTTACGGTCAAAAATGTAAGTTTTTATGAAAACTAATCTTGTTTTAGATTGAATATTTCGAGTTGGATGAAACAGAGAGAACCAATGTATTTAAACAGAAGTTGAACTTTGCTGAGCGCAGAAAGCAAGAACTTGTGATGGAGAAGAATAAAATGAAACATGGAGGGGGTGATGAGGGACTTCACAGTGGACATTATGAGGTAAGTTATCGTATCTGTCTTGTTGTGCAACGTTTATGCTAGCACAACATTTGAATGTCTGTTACCACCACCAGTGAGGAAGGAGACATTGGACTGTAATTTAAACTTGTAACCAAAGTTTTATAGCCACGTTATCTTATTTAATGGCTCAATAACATTAAGTACTTATATGAGTCTTGATACGCGGGTTCAAAACTTGTCCAAACTTTTCAACCATTAATTTAATCTACATATGGGGTAATTTTGTTTATTATCATTAGGGATGTATGAGAATTTATTGTCCTTTTTTTATTCTTCCTTGGTACCACAAAGAATTATAAACAATTTATACCTTCTAGCATTTCAGTTACATCATATATAACATCTGAAAGTTTTCTTTTATGTACCTGAAGACAACTCTGTACATGGTTGTATAGGAATTATTAATAAATATGGTTCTTTTTAGCATGAAGAAAAGAGGTGGAGCCTGTCTAGGCTGGATATTGAGCACCCTGTAGAATATGGCTGTGAGAGTAAGGTAATCACATTTATTTATTAATAGAAGGACGGACTTACAGATTATTTTGTGAATACACTATCTTCTTATCAACATATTTGTACTAGTTATATCTTCCTTAATTTATATTTTCTATTTTCACAAACTAATTTCTTCTATTACACAATTTATTTTCTAGGAAAGAGACGTGCAACGAGAACGAGAAACGCGTGTGTTGACGCAGCTCTACTTTGGAAACTCCATGCCGTCAGATCCCAGTGAGCCCGACCCTATGCCCAAGAGCGCGGGCACTGTGGAGCCCAAAGCCATTCCTCAAATCGACCTCACAAACACCAACTCAGAAACCGATTTTTCGGCCAACGGTTGGACATCAAAACTGCCACCGCCGCCTACCGCTTTTGATGCACTCATTGCAGCGCCGGTCAAGAAATCATCATCGCTGGAACGTACATCGCCAACAGACCACTCAGCGCCGCCACAAGCAGCAGCATCAACAGCTGCATCAAAGCCGCCGACTAACTTGCAAGAATTATTGTCTAGTTTAAAACCTGGTTTGTTGGAAAATATAGTCAACATGGCAAATACAATGTCTAGTTCTTCAAGTAATAATACAAGTGCTAGCGGACATAATAATCAAAATAACGCAAAAAGTGCCGTATCTCCCACATATGATAATAACTACCATAATAATAAACCGTTTAATAAATCAGAAACAGCGGGAAATAACCGACCAAAATTTACTCTACCCCCGCCGGTTAACCACAACGCCCCCTATCCCAAAGGACCCCAGCGCGGGTTTGAGGCCCGCGGCGGTCATCAATCGCGCGACCGGGACAATTGGGACAACCACCGTAATGACCGCAATAATCATTACAATAACCACCACCACGACAATTATCACAGCGGGGCGGGTGGCCGCAAAGTTTGCAATTTTTTCGCCAAAACTGGAAAATGCCGTTTCGGCGATAATTGCACATTTGCCCACATACCTTCAGATAATCATCATAATCATAATACAAGAGTCTATTAATTTGCATTCATTTTTTTGTATGTTATATAGATCATTTTTCAATAGTGGATAAGCAAAAAGTCTTTGAAATAGCGGCATAAACAACGCAAAGCAAGAACTAGGCAATAAACGCAGAAAATTATTTATGCAACAGAAGTACTTGGAAACGTCATATTATTCTTTGTAATTTAAAAAAAAGTATAAAAAGTAATAAAAGGGCGTTAATTATAAATTAAGTTATGTTGAGTTTGAAGGGTTAAAGTATTTTATGTCGAGTGCCAGTTAGTAAGCTGCAAGATTAGATTAGAAATCTCAAGTTTTAAGATGTTAATTAAGACGCTAGTAAGTATGAATTAATTAGGTTTAGATGGCTAGAAACTGGCAAAATGACATAAAATTAGGATAGGTTCTTTTCTTTTGCGCCGCTTTTTTCTTGCTTTTTTCAAGCCAATGCTTTTTAGAAAGTTCTGCTACTTCTATAAATTAAAAATATAAATGAAAAAGTAATTATCCAAGTTCACCTTTGAAAAATGATCAGAATGCTTTTCGTTACTATTTTGTACCTTTATGTAAAATTTATATTGAAACCTTCTCTAAAATAAATGTTATATATTAGAAATCCATCTTTCTTCATTAAAAGACGTAAATTTACCTAATACTTTATCATATGTCTAATGCATTTTTTAAATAAGAATCTTCAAGTCCTCTATAAAAATTAGAAATTTTCGGTTAGTTAAAAAATAAAGGTATTTCTTTATTGTTAATATTTCTATTGTCAAAAGAAATGATATAAAAAATTTTCATTAAGAATAACTTCAAGAACAATTATATTTATGATTTTAAAGATGTTAAACAAATAATTTATTGGATTTCTAAATATCTTCCTGAAATAAAATCATTATTCCAAAGGTCCTTATAAATGTCGTCTTCCATAATTGAATAATGCCGCGTATAATTATGTAAACTTCGCCATTATGGAGCTGCACAGCTGATCACGCGTAGTTGAGGTGAAAAAGTCTCTGTGGAGAAGTGCAGGGCGAAAAAACGAGTGATTTTGTTCACTATGGCCTTTCATATAATGTATTTTTTATTTTCCACAAGTGAAGTTTACCATGTAGCATTTAAAAATCCATAGAATAATGCAAACTTCATTTTTCAGTTAATTTTATTAGTACGTAATTAAGATTTTGTACTTTTAAGTGATGTTTTTGGATCTTTTTGAAAGCTTTGATTAATTTATTAGTATTTAATTAATATCTTAAATATCTACAAATTTATATATTTTTTAAGAACAGTCAATCTTTGGGGAGTGGGAGGGGGGGAATAGTTGTACCATGTTTGATCAATCGATCTTCGATCCCTCTGCCATAATATGTTTAATTTTTAAAACTATAATTTGTATTTCATTATATTTGAAAGTAGTAAATGTATTTTTTCGTATGTAATCTTAATTTAACTTAAAAGTGTCTATAAGTGATTAATGATTTTTCCTATTTTAATGTTTTATATACCCTAATTTTTATGTGTTTTATTTTTTTTCCAGACTCTTGAAATGTTAACAAGTGATATAGATTGTGTGATATTGGGGGCGGGCCAGGGGTCAAGAATGTTGGATTTAACGGGAGGCGGGGCCAAGTGTTTACTTTCTGTTGCAGGAAGGGATAATTAATGTGCTTTTAGTTTTTTTATGCTTTATATTACTTTCATTCTTATGAAAATTTTAAGGTATTTTAGTAATTTATTGACAATACTTACTCTAAATTAGTATTATATATATGGTAACTGTACACACATTACTGATTTTTACATGTAAAGCCACCCCATTTTCCCCTAATTTTTTTATTGTCTGACTTTTGTTATTAAGGGGGGGGGGAAGTTCTGACACATTTGCGTAAACCTGGTGTATAGGCTTTATCTTTGGACTGAGAGGATAGGTTATTAGGGATAAAATCCTTCTTATATGATGAACTTCCCCCAGATTTAAGATTTTTTGGATAGGCCTCCAGGTTCCGGAGCTCCAGGCCTCCAGGTGGTCTCTCTACAGGTAAAAATGAAAAAAAAATTTTTTTTTTAAGAGTTAGATGTCAGCTTATGAGACAAAATATGTATGTTTTTTTCTTCAAATATGTGAATAACAATCAAAAAGAAGCATATTTTGTTTTATAAGTTAACCTGTAACTCTTCAAAAAAAAAATCTTATTTTTAATTTTTACCTGTACAGAGACCACCTGGAGGCCTGGAGCTCCGGAACCTGGAGGGCTATCCAAAAAATCTTAAATCTGGGGGAAATTCATCCTATAAGAATGATTTTATCCCTAATAACCTATCCTCTCAGTCCAAAGATAAAGCCTATACACCAGGTTTACGCAAATGTGTCAGAACTTCCCCCCCCCTTATTCTTAATTATCCCTTTGCAATGATAGGTCATCCGTTACTGTATTATTCACTGAAGATTTTAGAAGCAAATGGTTTCAAAAATGTTATTGTTACAGGTTCGTATATTCGTATTTTTTAAATAGACGCTTTTATCGTTACTCTATGTATATTAGACATTTCCTATCAATTTTAAATTTGGCATGGTGAATGTGATTCCTATTACATTTAGGTACGTTTTATTAAGCGAAGTAACTTTTAATTTAACTAGAAAGTCGGCACGTCCGCTATTTTGATAACATTTTTGTACCTAATACAATTCTACTCTATATTTGTTAATCTTGGTTTGTATCATCATCTGATTTTGTTGAGCTTCGTTTTTATGGATGTCGTAATCCTTGTTGTAAAAAATTTAAGGAACATTTCATATTTTTTATATACTTAATAAATAACATTACTTGCTGTCATTTCAAAAATAATTTTGTGTTGTTGCTGCGATACTTATTAGTTCTTTTATTACAGATAATATTTTTCTTAAAAATAACTTTTATTTCAGTGCCTGATAGTGTAAAGAACGAGGTACACAAACTGTCAGACAAGTACAAGTTAGGTCTGAAACTAGATGTAGTTGGTATCCCTATGGCAGAAGAATGGGGCACCCTGGACACATTGAGACATATTCAGGCAGCTTATCATAATACTTCTGATATTCTTACACTAAACTTGAAGGTTCGACTTAAAACTAATTGCAATTAGTCTTCTTGTCAAGTTGCAGCATTTTTTTGGTTAATTTTTATGAACAATATTTTTTATAAGGCCTGGGATAACAAAACTGGTAGGTATTAATTTATGAACTTTTAATCATTCGTTATGAATTGTCTATTATACGATATGACACATGTTTTTTTTCAGTGTGGCTTAGAACCGGTTCCAATCAAGCTGATATAAATCGGTTTAAAAGCCATACTGGAAATAAAACATCACAACACAAAAATAGAAACTGTCTAGACATAACAATTGAATTGCCTAACTTTGTAGAATGAGCTTACTGTCAGACACTTGTTAAAGATCAGAAGCTTTACGTTAATACATACAAGAGTATTATGGCTTGAATAGGACAAGTTAATTGGACGAGATACCCTTCTGATGTCGGCAGACCTCATCACAAACACAAGTATAAAGAAGCTAGTGGATTACCACCGAAGCAAAGCTTGTGGTCTTACTGTCCTGCTCAACAAACCTATCACAGATCTTAAATCTAGGATTACGCCAGGTCAGTTTGAACCCCCCCTTCCCCAAAATATCTTGGAATGATTCAGAAAACTACCCTTAAAACAAGGACAATCATGTCTATTAGTTGTGCAACAATGATTGTCTAACAATGTGTTGATATGGATGATAATATTCAATAGTGTGTGTATGTAAGATTGCTGTGACAAATTTATATTCGATGACTCTGGTAACTCCAAAACCTGAAAGAACATTAAATAATTTATTTATTTTGATTGTTTTGCCGTTTTCACTTGTTTGTTTTTCTCCAAATGTAAAGTTTAAATGAGTCAATTTTTCAGCTTTTTTAGCTGTTATATTCTGTAAGTTGTAAGTTATTTTGTATTTCAGGTTCTAAAACGACAAAGTTTAAGTTAGAGAGGGATTTAATTGGACTTTCTGAAGACGGACAATCTCTTTGTTTATTCCAAGTAAGTTAGTTACTTTTTTTAGAGGCGAGCCATTCTATGATTATAAAAAGCTCAACTGATAAAATTACATCTGTTGCAGTGTAAAAGAATGAATTTAAAGTAAGATACTGTAAAATGCTTTGGCCCATAAAGTGCACATTTTCAATATCATTAACAGATATCACGTACAGATACAAAAAATGTAGTAGAATGTGAATCGTACCATAGGACCTTTTCAAGAGCATACTTTAGTTTACTGTTATCAACCCGCCCTCTAGGTGATTGTGGGATTGTGATAATTGGAGAGTTCTCGTAATTCATGTGATTTGGAAACAGAAAATGATAAGTGTATACATACTTGAACTTCAAGAATTTCTTTATAGGCGGAAGCGGATGTAGAAGAAAAAGTTCACATACCCGGAAAATTGCTTCATTCACAGCCTAGATTCACTATACATTCAAACCTTTTGGACGCTCATTTATACATTTTCAACAGGTATTACTTGTAGAATAGCTTTTTGCCAAAGTATGTACTTACGTCATAATGTCAAAGCCGTTTAACGGTTTAGCTTAGTTTTTTGTTGATATTTGTACAGGGGAGAATACTAGAAAAGTATTAGGGAGGGATGACAAAAAAGGAATAAAATAAAGCCGGGGGGAGGGAATTAATCTTGTGCATTCCGCACTGTATTTGTAGCTGGAACAAATAGATTGAAGATAGCTTGAGCTTTCACTCAAAATTCTAAGGGGGGGGGGGTTAATGCAACCATCTCGTAATCTATGTATAAATGGCACTTAGAATTCGAATTTCGATCTGAAATTTTGCATGAGTAATCCTTGGTAGGTCTATTTTCCCTAAATCGAATAAAAAGTTGGAAAAAGTAACGGCTGGCGGCTCAGCCGTTAAGCCGGTTTTTGGCTATTTTCAGTGCAAATCCGTCCTTAATTTCGGAGGAATTAACTTTTTGAATGATAGTTTTACATTATTCGCTCTAAAAATAATACTCTTGGCATTTTATAGCTTCTACTAGCCTTTTTTAGTCGATTCTAGCTGTTAAACAGCTGGTACTAGAAATTTTTAAAAAGTTTATTGGTGTTATTTTCGATAATTTTGCCCTAAAAAAAGCCTAAAAACGGCTAAACGGCTGAGCCGGCAGCCGTTAGCCGTTACTTTTCCAACTTTTTGTTCGATTTAGGGAAAATAGACCTACCAAGGATTGCTCATGCAAAATTTTAGATCGAAATTCGAATTCTAAGTGCCATTTATACATTGATTACGAGATGGTTGCATTAAACCCCCCCCCCCCCCCCCCTTATGTCCAAGTAAAAGTAAGTTTTTGATCGACTCAACAGTATTATCTTTTGAGCTTTGTTTTTATGGATGTTATTATTTTGTTATTTAGGTGTTCCCTAAACTCACATCTTTCCAACAAAAGTATGAGTACAGTGAAGGGAGAGTTAATACCTCGCATGGTAGCCAATCAATTTAAAAGTAAGAAAGAAGAATTGACCAGCAAGCAAAGTTCTTTGAGGGACAGATATTCTCTTGATAATAACGAACCAAGGTAGGATTTTTTAGTATCTTTACTAGGGATGGCAATCCGTCTAATTTTTGGCCCGGATTCGGATTCTTATGAGAATCCGTCCAAAAATAAAACGAATTCTTTGCGGATTCCGGATTATTTTTTTTTTTTTTGACGGATTCTGGATTCTACCTAACAATAACAATATTTCAAAAAGCTTTTTTTAAAGATAAATTAAGGGATTAAGACGCTAATTTTAGCCTAACAATTAAGGTCCGTATCCGCTATAAAAAAAAATGATTCCGGATTTGGATTCGGATTGCCAACCCTAATTTTTACGGTCTAATATAACTTTTATAAAATTTAGTTAACACTGAGTTTTGAGGAATCTATCTAAAAGCAGTTTAGACTTTATTGGCAATCAAAATTGTTAAAAATCTTAAATTATATTTTCTTTGATTTGTCCAAATGTCTAAATTACAAATAACTTTATCAACAGGATGACAACACGTAAGAGATCTAGACCTTAAATCTAGTTTAATATATTAATCAGACGGACGGATAAAGTAAGTTAAATAGAAGTCAATCTTTGAGAAGTTTTAGCCAAGTAGATCACATTTTTAAAAATAACATCATAGATTTAAAAAAATTGGAGATTTGATATAGATATCTTTAGAAGCCTAGAAACACGTTATGCACTCCTTACGTACAGACTGACAGACCTCTAAGATAATAAGAAGCTTCGCTACTAAGAATACTAACTTTCCCATAGAAAATAGTTAACTTTTTTTTGTCTTAGATATGTTTCACGTCTTTTAAACATCTCCTTTCACTTTCATTGTGTTTTACTTTTATATAATATCTGTTTTTTTGTCTCTCTCTCCTTTATTTCTCCATTTCTATTTAAAATGCAGAAATTTTGTAGCTTTCTCATACAAATTGTGACTTTCCATCAAAAAAAGAAACTGATATTGTTAACAAAATATATCAAAATAAAGTTAGGAAACATTAGGGCTGAAAATTTTCAATATTTTTTTAATCTGCAAAAATTGCGAATGATTCAGATTGTTGAAAAGATTTTTTTTAAAAATCCTATATCATGAACTTTTTTAAATATGTTTATTTTGTGTATGTTGTCTTATTTTCTTTATCAGAAAACTTTCCTTTATCTGAACGTGACTTTCCACACAAAATGCATATTCATATAAAAAAATTATGTTCATTTTTTTACTTCAGATTTTTAAGTAGCAAAGCTACTCTAACTCATTGTCATTCTAATTTGACATACTTGCTGTTATTAAAATATTTTATCTTTCAAATTGAATTATCCTTATTTTACTTTTTATTCTAAAGTTCTATATATGTGTGTTGTATTTTTAAAGTAGATTCAGTGATTTTCCTCAAAACAAGTATGTTAGTGTTACTGTCGTACTATTGAATATTTTTTGTTTAGGCTTAAATGTCACGCGACCGTAACAGAAGAGCCGACTGTTCGTGTAAACAACATCCCCAACTACTGGCAAGCATTTCAGCTCATAAAATCCAACACCCTGATACCCAACCTCAGCGACCACCAGCACAAGGACGACGCTGCTATAGTAGCGGATAAAGCCCACGTCGACAACTGCTCTTTTGGCGCCAAATGTAATGTTGCCGCGAAAACTACGCTGAAAGGCAGCGCGGTATGCGTGAATGCCGTTGTTAATGAGAAAGTTAAGATAACAAACAGTATCCTTATGGAGGGAGCCAACATAGCCTCTACTGTTAATATAACAGATAGTATTATATGCGAAGGAGCGGTGGTAATGCCTGGTGCCGAGGTCAATCTATGTATTGTCGGCAAGAATTGTAGGGTTGCGGAGGGGGTCAGTGTTAGCAATCAAGTTTTGCTGGATTCAGATAGCATGATGCAATTATAATCAAAGTTGGGAGGTATAGGAAAAAGCCAACCCATTCTTTATGACAATAATTTAAAGCTATCAAAGGCAGAATTAGATATGACGAACAGAATTTTGAAGTTCATTTTCAAATATCTGGTTTATAGATTAAAATATTTAACATTTTTGAGGTCTAAACTGTGATATAAAACAACCATACATATTTTTTCTCCCCCTAAATTATTTTATTTATCACAAATTAAAGTATTATCTAAACTTGAGATTGTAATACATCTTATTTTGTACCTTTTTTCTACCTTATATTTATTATCATTATTAGACTAATATTTTCAAAAAGTAAGTGGGAACCATTTCTACCTAAACACTTAATGTAATTTATACATGTGATTAAATCATTAAATGTATGATGGAGATACTTATGTTCAGGGACGTCCAAGCTTTTATTTTTAGGAGGGGGGGGTAACATGAGGGGTTTCAACGGTTTTTTAGGGGGGTGGGGAGAGGGGGTCTAGTGTTATTTTTTTTTTAATTTTAAGGGAGATATAAGGGTTTTAAGGGGGGGCACTCCTTTATCTCTACCCTTAGACGGCTATGCGTATGTTTCAAAGTTCATTTGATTCTTTGCCATACAAAAATTTCAAATTATGTGTAAATTAGACAAGGACGGTTAGAGATGCCCCTTCCCCTTCTCAAATATTTATCCGCATTTAATTTCACTTGTATCTGCTTTCAGATCCGTAAAAATGAACTCCACAAGATTTTTGAACCTGGCCAGGAATGTTGTCTCCAGGAGAAGCATGGCCACCGTACCTGGTGCACCAGGTAAAATCCTTATAATAAAGTAACAGGATGTCTATTTGTTTGTCTGTCTTTATGTTTGTGCCTAAGTATCTCGCTAACCGCTGAAACGATCGGGTTCTCTTTTACAGGGTAGTTTCTCATAGGTCCTGGAAAGGTTTATAACTATTTTGGGGAGGGTACCACCACTCTCCCAAAAGAAAAATTCTTCCCATCTAAAACATTTTTTCTTTAGGTAACTTTTTTTTAAAACCTATAATAAAAAAAATGGGTATCAAATTTAACTATGACTCCTCAAGAGCTCCTAGAGGCCTCTAGGGTGGTAGCCGCTAGTTTTCTTTACAGTAGCACACATTTTTTTTACAGTTCATTATGGAAAAGCTTAGGTTAATCCTTTTAAGAAAAAATGTCTCCTCCCAAAAAAAATGATTATTTTTGTTTTTACTAATTAGGTTTATAACTTTTCTTATTTCTATTCTTTGGACTCACAGAAGCCAGTTTGAATTTTAAAACTTACGTATCATTTAAGTTTTACGTCTGATCTTTTACATAAACCAGAATGTAATTGAATTTCCTTATTTTCCGGTTGATCGGTTGATCTATGGCTTTATGGAGTATGAATGTTTTTATACACGAAGATTCAGTTACCTGAATGATTTTACAAAACTGATCTGAATATTTTTTCAGCCCCCAGAACAGTCAAGGAAAAGCAAAAGATGTTCCAGATTGACAACGGACTCAGAGTTCACGAGAGAGGAGGCCAGGGCGATAAGGTACAATTTTATTTACGATTTAGAGTCAGCCGCCAAACTGCCAAATTAAAAGATTCAACGCTTTGCAGTTAAAATGTTCCTGACCTATAGCCAGGGCCCAGGGGTGTATATTTTCAAAATTGACCCTGCTCACGGGGGGGGGGGGGGGGGAAGAAAAAATAAGTGGTTGGAGGGGAAAAAATGTAAAAATTAAGAAAACTGAAAACATTTTTTCCATTTCCACCCCCTCATTGGTGAAAAAAAAATAAAAAAATGTGTGGTAGGAGGGATAAAATAAAGAGTTCTTTAAATATTTTTCAATTTCCTCCCCCCCCCCCCTTCTTGGTGAGAAAAAACTAGGGGGGGGGGATACAAAATTTTGTAGCCGGGGGAAAAAAAATCTTGTGCAGAATATACGCCCCTGCCCATAGCAAAAAGTTACAGAGCTCTAGCTTGAATGTGGGCTTCAGATCACATTGCTTACATGAAAGCGTACAATCTTTAACCCCGCTTGTTTAAAAAATCAGATGAATACATACGAAAAAGTATTGTTAATCAACATGTTTCAAATGTTAGTGAAAGTTATAGAATAGCCAACACTTTGTAAATTGTAAAGTTTGAAATTGATTTGACAATTCTAACATGCTTAAAAATAACGAATCGTGACTTACGGACGTAAGAACAGCCGAACGGGAGAACGTACAGAGCCTAATTATAGAAAACCATCGCATTTAATAACCCTGTATCGATAGCAAATCTATTATTATTTCAGCTGTTGTACATCATCACCACCGGTGTCATGGTTCTTGGTGCTTACTGGTGGTGCGAAACTGTCTTCACCCTTGCATTCCCCAAGAAGGCTGATTAAATTAGCATTATTAAGTGAATTATATAAGCTAGAGGATCCATACATTTGGCATGTTGGACTATAGAAACCAAACCATGAAATATAATTGAGAAGATAAAACCAATCATTTAGGTGTTTACCATTTCTTTCATATTATTTGGTATAGTTTTTGTACTCTAACCTAGCATCTGTGGGTTCTCTATTATAAACTGTATGTAAAATATTGTTAGTCTATAATCTGTGGACAGTTCATTTAATTATTTTTCTTTCATTTACGGATCTAAATTAGAAACAAAATTTAATCTTCATCTAAAGGACTGTTATAATATTGTTTTTGACGTGTAGTATGTTTTTAATTTAATGTACTATTGTAATTTTTTTTTCTTCTGGATATTAATTTTTGCCAACTGTCTATGGACCCTAGTTTCAGACAAGATGGCGACCGTGTCCGTCCAGGAGTTGATGGCTGGCACCCAAACCCCTCTCCCCTTCGACCCCAGGTAGGCTAGGTGGCTGCTTGATATATTATAGTTGCACAGCTAACCCAGAGCTAAAATCGCATCCCCCCCCTCCCCCAATATTTCAGCAGTGAATCTAAATATTGTTTTGTTGCATATGATATACTAGGGTTATGATTTACATAGTTATATCGACTAAGAAATTAAGTTTCATTATGGATTTAAATTGATAAAACTTTGAAATATCAATAATTTTTTGTCGAATTGTCATCAAATGTTTCGTTGAGTTCAAAAAGTCAAATAAAGTAAAACTTTGAAACCATCCCTTTTTCTAAATAAACAGATTTATTGGAAAAGTTTACTTTTGTGTCAAAGCATTTGACAATGCAGTTTGAAATAGTATTAAACACAACACTAGTATATTCGGAGTGGATACAAAACCGCGACAAACAAAACCGCGACAGGGGGAAAAACCGCCCCAGAACAAAACCGCGACAATAACAGAAATATAACTATGTAGGAATACATAGCCGCAGCGCTCGGCCCCCTGGCCTGCCTAGCCGCGGGCGCTCGGCCCCCTTGCCTATAATCTAACCTAACCTTACCTAAATATTGTAAAAAAATATTAAAAAGGAGGATGTGCTTAAGGACCATTTGGTCAGGGGGGGGGGGGGGGTTTACTCAAGAACCCTTAGAGCTAGAGGGAGCTAATTTTGGATTTAAGCTTCTATGGCGCCAAAGTTACTTTTAAAATTTTTTTGGGGGGGGGGGGGGTAAAAATTTTTTTTATTGCATTTCTCGCCGAATTAGGCAATTTGGAATCATTTGAGACCATGTTATTTTTTTCAAAAAATTTTCGCCTTACAAGCAACCCTTAGTCATTTTTTTCAAATTCTCGTTTATGAAGGTATATCTTAAATACAGTATGCTACTCTCTTAGTTTTAAAGATAATTGGATGAAATCTTTTTGATTGTGTCACTAATTACCCCAAGTTTTGGTATCTTTAAAAAAAACGGCGGCGGAACCGCCGCTCCCGCCGTCCGCCGCCGTTTTCCGCCGCCACCAAAAAAGAAATTTTTTATTGCATTTCTCGCCGAATTAGGCAATTTGGAATCATTTGAGACCATGTTATTTTTTCAAAAATTTTTCCCCTACCAAGCAACCCTGCGGGGGGGACTTTTTTTCAAATTCTCGTTTATGAAGGTATATCGGTAGATTCCTCTTAGTATTATTTTTAGCGATTTCGAAAATTTGAGTACCCCCCCCCCCCCCCCCCCCCCGACAACAAAATAATAATTTAAGTAAACTATTATTAGGTTGGACAGGAGGAAGGGAGGGAGGGTATATAAGGCGAGACACGAGCCTTGCCTTGCCTCCATAGTCAACCATGCCAACCAGTCTAGGATCGCAGTCCTTCGCTACAAGGCAGTCGACTAGCAAACAGCTTTAAGCTTTCAGTCTATTTATATACAACCCCCTTATCCCCGCCCCCTTTATGTTCTCCCTCTCGTCCGCTACGTGTCCGCGTTTTTTTACTGTATTGTTTACCCCTTTCCTCTCCCATCTGACCAACAACCCCCTTATCCCCGCCCCCTTTATGTTCTCCCTCTCGTCCGCTACGTGTCCGCGTTTTTTTACTGTATTGTTTACCCCTTTCCTCTCCCATCTGACCAACAACCCCCTTTTCCCAGTCCCCTTTATGTTCTCCCTCTCGTCCGCGTTTTTTTAGCAAGAACAATTTTATTTGTGGGTTGCGTAGCAATATTTAAAAGAAATAGCCGACAACGAACATCTGTGGCCGCAGCGCTCGGCTCCCTAGCCTATAACCTAACCTAACCTAACCTAAAATAGTTTTTTGAAATTTAGAAAATTAAAGTACCCCAGACAACGAACATCCGTGGCCGCAGCGCTCGGCTCCCTAGCCTATAACCTAACCTAACCTAACCTAAAATAGTTTTTTGAAATTTAGAAAATTAAAGTACCCCAGACAACGAACATCCGTGGCCGCAGCGCTCGGCTCCCTAGCCTATAACCTAACCTAACCTAACCTAACATAGTTTTTTGAAATTTAGAAAATTAAAGTACCCCAGACAACGAACATCCGTGGCCGCAGCGCTCGGCTCCCTAGCCTATAACCTAACCTAACCTAACCTAAAATAGTTTTTGAAATTTAGAAAATTAGAGTACCCCGACATCAAGTTGTGGACACAGGAAAAAGGCAAGCTTCAATTTAATTCAATAACGTGCTGTGGAGAAGCCTCGCTTCGCTCGGCTTCCCCACACAGCACGTTATTGAATTAAATTGAAGCTTGCCTTTTTCCTGTGTCCAAATCTTTTCCTCCTCCCGCAGACTATCCAGACTGTCGGGGGGGGGGGGGGGTACTCAAATTTTCAAATTGATAAAAAATTTTGTAACAGGAAAACGCCGGTATATCTTAAATACAGTATGCTACTCTCTTAGTTTTAGAGATAATTGGATGAAATCTTTTGGGCTGGGTCACTAAGGGGGGGGGGGAAGTTTGTACAGTTATAGGAAATGAAATTCAGTATAAAAGTCTGGGAGGGCCGTGTGGGCTTGTTTTTATAGTTATCAACCTAATTCTTTTTGTAGGCTCTCTTATATGACTGGATGTACACATAAAACTTTGAAAATTGAATTTTGGCACTTTCCTTCTTGGAAATGAGTTCTGAGCTTATTTTTAAAGATATCAACCTGATTTTTTTTAAAGAATACTTTTTTAACATAACTGAATCAACGAACCATTACAGATTTCATTTTGGGACTTTCCTTCTAGGGGCTTGTGGAGCAAAAGACCCCCAAAAACTAAAAATATGCGTTCTGAGCTTATTTTTAAAGATATCAACCTGATTTTTTAAAAAATGATACTTTTTTAACTTAACTGAAACAACGAACCATTACAGATTTCATTTTGGGACTTTCCTTCTAGGGGCTTGTGGAGCAAAAGACCCCCAAAAACACTAAAAATATACGTTCTGAGCTTATTCTAAAGATACCAACCTGATTTTTTTTAAATAATACTTTTTTAACATAACTGAATCAACGAACCATTACAGATTTCATTTTGGGACATCACTTTCCTTCTAGGGGCTTGTGGAGCAAAAGACCCCCAAAAACACTAAAAATATGAGTTCTGAGCTTATTTTTAAAGATATCAACCTGTTTTTTTTAGGAAACTTTTTGAACATAACCAAATTAGGGAACCATTACAGATTTTATTTTGGGACTTTCCTTCTAGGGGCTTTTGGAGCAAAAGAACCACAAAACACTAAAAATATTAGTTCTGAGCTTATTTTTAAAGACATCAACCTGATTTTTTAAAACAATACTTCTTTAACATAACCAAACTAGGAAACCATTACAGATTTCATTTTCGGACTTTCCTTCTAGGGTCTACTGGAGCAAAAGACCCCCAAAACACTAAAAATATTGGGACTTTCCTTCTAGGGGCTTGTGGAGCAAAAGAACCACAAAACACTAAAATATTAGTTCTGACCTTATTTTTAAAGATATCAACCTGATTTTTTTAAGAACACTTTTTTAACATAACCGAACTTGGTAACTTTTACAGATTTCATTTAGGGACTATCCTTCCAGAAGCTAGTGGGGCAAAAGACCTCCAAAAAGTATTATGTTAAAAAAGTATTATTTTTAAAAAAATCAGGTTGATATATTTAAAAATAAGCTTAGAACTCATACTTTTAGTGTTTTTGATGGTCTTTTGCTCCACAAATCACAAGAATAAAAGTCCCAAAATGAAATCTGTAATGGTTCGTTGATTCGGTTATGTTAAAAAAGTATTATTTAAAAAAAATCAGATTGATATCTTTAAAAATAAGCTCAAAACTCATATTTTTAGTGTTTTTGGGGGTCTTTTGCTCCACTAGACCCTTAAAGGAAAGTCCGAAATGAAATCTGTAATGGTTCCTTAATTCAGGTATGTTAAGAAAGTTTTCTTTAAAAAAAATCAGGTTGACATCTTTAAAATTAGCTCTGAACTCATATTTTTAGTGGTTTAAGGGTCGTTTGCTCCACAAGCCCCTAGAAGGAAAGTCCCAAAATGAAATCTGTAATGGTTTGTTTATTCGGTTATGTTAAAAAAGTATTATTAAAAAAATCAGGTTGATATCTTTAAAAATAAGCTTAGATCTCTTATTTTAAGTTTTTGGGGGTCTTTTGCTCCACAAGCCCCTAGAAGGAAAGTTCCAAATAAAATCTGTAATGGTTCGTTGATTCGGTTATGTTAAAAAAGTATTATTTTAAAAAAACAGGTTGATATCTTTTAAAATAAGCTTAGAACTCATATATTTAGTGTTTTGGGGGGATCTTTTGCTCCACAAGCCCCTAGAAGGAAAGTCCCAATATGGTAAATCTGTTTTGTCATGTGCAAATGCCCTTTAAGTTTTTCAAGTCCATTTTTATCAAAAATTTAAGTTTTAAAACCTTCAAAAGTCTAAAATAAAAAATATTTTTTTTTATGGGGAAAAAATATGTCTAGTTTTTCTTGATTTAGGTCGGAGCCGGAGCCGTATTTCCAGATACGGAGCCGGAGCCGCACCAAAATCAAACGGCTCCGAAACGCTGATAATCACACACAAAAAAAAACATTTAGATTCACTGCTGGAAGGTGCTTAGAATCATTTGCTCTCGTTCATGCATAGTTCCCTTTTAATATTTAAAAAAAGTGAAGATCCGACACCCACTTCCCTCCCTAAATTGCCACTCGATACCTCAAGGTACGTTGCCGCTTTTTCCAAATAATCGTTTTACTTCTTGATCATATGGCTAATATTATTTTAATGTATTGCTTAGGTTCCCCAACCAGAACCAGACCAGAAACTGCTGGCAAAACTATGTCGACTTCCACAGATGTCAGAACATTAAGGTAGGCTAACAGGGTTATTGAGCCCGCAATGAAATCCGTAATACGTTACTATGGGATGGGTTTTAAAACCAGACAGGGGTGTATACTTACTTACTTGGGTATACTTTATTTCTCTGCTCTTTATTTAAATTCATTTTTCTCCCTCTCACATATTTTTCTTGTGTTTTCCACCCAAGGAGGGGGAAAAAGAGGGAAGAAATGTTTTCAGGACTTAATTTCTTCATTTCCCTCCCCACATATTTTTCTTACCCCCCCCCCCTTTGCATTGGATCCTATGCAGAATATACATCCCTGAAACCAGAGATATTAAGGGACAAGACAATAGACGAAATATTAATGTATACCCAAAATTATTATAAAAACTTCAAACTCTGTAGATTAGAATTAATACTTATTCAACGCAACCATCTCGTAATCAATGAGTAAATGGCACTCAGAATTATGAAACTTTTCAGCCGTTTAGCCGTTTTTTGCCTATTTTTAGGGCAAATTAATCATTAGATAATTACTTAGGAATCAACTTTTTAAAACATATTTTTGGTTTAATTCATGTTAAATGATAGCAATAACCATTTTTAAAATTACTAGTACCAGCAGCTACCAGCTAGAACCGTTTGATAAGGTTTTTGAGCGACAAAAGTAATATGTGGAGATAGGTTTCGTGACTAATTTGCTCTTAAGATAGCCAAAAAAATGGCAAAATGGCTGAGCGTCCAGCCGTTACTTTTCCAACTCTTTGTACGATTTAGGGAAAATAAACCTACCAAGGATTATTCATGCAAAAGTTCAGATCGAAATTCGAATTCTAAGTGCCATTTAATCATTGATTACTAGATGGTTGCATTACCCCCCCCCCCCTCCCTTTTTATTAATTTGAAATATAACTTTTTTTTATTTGTGCCAGATTACCACAAGTGTAGCAACTCTTGTTTTAGGGTGAGGACTACGAGGCCTGCGGGTACTTTAAAAGAATCTTTTCAACTATGTGCCCCAACGCATGGGTTGAGAAGTGGGACGAACAGCGAGAGAAGGGAGCCTTCCCTGCTAAGCTGGATTAGGTCAGTATTCAGTATTTAATTTTAACGTGAGATACATCAAAAGGTTGCAAAGTAATATGGGCGTTTTCACTAAGTACTTAGAATATTTAAATAAATTGAAAAAAAAGAGAGTGGTGAGGCTTCATTTTTGTTTTGTATATTGCTTTAGATCATGTTAGTTTAGGTTGTATTGGATAATGGGTAGCTACGTAAGATAGAAACAGGGAAAAAATATTTTAAAAATAAGGGAAGGGGTTTTAATGTTCTATACCTAGGTATTTTTTTATTGTTAAAGTACTGAAATATTATTCGACAATTTCTTGTGAAGATTTCCAGAAAGAGCTTTTACTCTCAATAAATTTTTGTCCGTCTCTTCGTTCAATACGCTTTTGTTGTGAATTTTTCGCATTGTTGCGAAAATAGATACAGTGTATTAATTTTCTATAACCTAATCAGCATCTACTCACATTGTCCATTAGTATTTGTTGTTTTTCTTCTTACATATGAATATTACCTTCATTGTTTTAAAATGTATTAACAAATTTGTTTTATCAGGTTTGAGCCATACATCCAATATCAACCCTATTCGGCGAAGCCACCTCTTGTGCTGGCAGGAAAAAAAAATATTTTGTTTTTTAAAAACTTGAAAATATGACTTGAGAAAAGCATTTGATAGTGTACGCTGTAAATTCTTGGTTATAAGAGCTACAATGTGGCCAAAACAAGGATGACAACATCTATAAAAGTGAAGCACTGAAATGGTAGGACAAACGGACATTAACACTTGTATAGTGCCAGAACTGAATAATCGGAATATAAAAGTATAAGAGTCGAAGCAAAATTGTTATGTTGAAAAACTGCTTGATACAGGATAATGTTTATGGACATACTTAAAGGGTGTGCAAAAAAAAATGCGGACGTTTTTAAAATTTAGATTGCGCGGCTTGTGTTAATACCTAGTAGAAAAACGTTATGCATACCATTAGAACCGCTATGAAGTCTATTTTTTGGAAATATAAAAAGATTCCTGTGCTACGTATAGTTTAGGAGCTATGTGGTAAAATGTCCCAACTGGCTTAAAACTTGACTTTCGAGTAAATCATTAAAGATTGAATTAAAGGGTATGCAAATAAAAATACGTACATTTTTGCACACCCTTTTCTTTATCTTTAATGATTTACTCGCAAGTCAAATTTTAAGTCAGTTGGGACATTCTACTACGTAGCTCCTAAACTATAAGTAGCACAGTAATGGTTCTTATATTTACATAAAATAGACTTCATAGCGGTTCTAATGGTATGCATAACGTTGTTCTACAATTAACACAAGCCGCGCAATTTGAATTTTAAAAAGGTACATATTTTTTTATATACTTCAATCTTTAATGATTTACTCGCAAGTCAAGTTTTAAGGCAGTTGGAACATTTTACCACATCGCTCCTAAACTATACGTAGCACAGGGGTCGTTTTTATATTTCCAAAAAATAGACTTAGCAGTATGCATAACGTTTTTCTACTATTAACACAAGCCGCGCAATCTAAATTTTGAAAAGGTCCGCATTTTTTTGGCACACCCTTTACATTTTTAGGACTTGATTATAGAGTTGCTTCGCTTATAATATTGTACTTTATTGTCCCAGGAATCTGTATACCAAAAATCAGATCAAATGGAAAATTAGATCATATAAAAATTTGTTGTTAAAAAGTAGAAAAATCAACACGTTTAAAATGGACGTACGGACATTTTGGTATGATTATAAAGTTGCTACGCTTTCTAAATCGTACCAAACTACTACAGGAATGACCATCCAAAGTTTGAAATCGATAGGACATTTCTAACATGCCTAAATTAACGAAAAAAGCTATCCGTTACGGACGGACGTACGGACCGACCCTAATTATAGAAAAGCTTCGCTTTAAAAAACAAAATAATTTTTTTATCAGAAAGAACATCCTTTTGTAGAGAAGACTGTAGTTATATCAAATAGTTAAATAAATATTTTAACATCATTGTATAGGCAAAATTTGAGTGTTAAATTAGTCCGATTGCATTAAACTTAAGTTTTTTGTGCAATTTGCCTAATTTTTCATGCCTTACAAAAATAAATATAAACTGTATAAAAACAATATAAAGTAAACATAAAAATAATACTTTAGGTAGAAAAATTTGTGAATTAATGTGAACACGTCAAAACCTTAAAAAATGCACATTTTGCAGATTTGAAAAATGTGTAACTCAGCCACGCCTACAGGTTGACAGCTGTTGAAAATATGTAAAAACGCAAGAAAACTAAACAAAATGGCGGGAAGCCAAAACACGCGGCATTTGCTCAAACACAGACAGTTAGGGGTGAGTTATTCTATGTAATTTTTTTAGTAGTACAGCTATTCTACAACTATTTTATAATTAAATTAAATGATATGGGAAGATAATAATTCCTGTTTTGTTATGTCAAATAAATTGATTTGTTAATTTAGGGTTCCTGCACTGCAAGAGAGTTTGAATCCAAGAAGCATGTGACCCCAGAATTTATTGAAAGATTGGGACTATTCAAAGAATTAGAAGGTATACACAGTTTACTTTAATCTTATACATTGTTGCTCTGTTTAAAAACAAGCCTTTAATTAAGCCTGTCGATAAATCCTTCTATTAAACAAACTTAGTTTGGAATTTTTAACTGTGCATGGCAATTGTACTATTACCATGATTTTAAAATTTGTGATTACTAAAACGACTAAGCTCCAAGTTAAAAGTGAAGAATCTTTATAATGAAGTCTAAATACGTTGATATGTCGAGCTATTTAATGGTGCATTTTTGTCAAATGTTTGCTTATTTTTCGAAATAATATTTTGTTTTTTTCAAATATACTTGTACGGCTACTCTTTATTTGTCAATGCTCATTCTCCATCTTATTTATTAAGTTTCTTTTAAATGTTTTAATCCTTGTTTTTCTGTAATTTCATTTGTTTGCTATTTAAGATCTATGAAATGGTAAATTGTTAAATTGTGTTAAGGTCACGAAGGATGTGTAAACTGTTTGGAATGGAACAAATCTGGAGATATTCTGGCATCTGGCTCTGATGATCAGGTACAGTGTGTGTGTGTGTGTGTGTGTGTGTTTGGAATGGAACAAATCTGGAGATATTATGGCATCTGGCTCTGATGATCAGGTACAGTGTGTGTGTGTGTGTGTGTTTGGAATGGAACAAATCTGGAGATATTATGGCATCTGGCTCTGATGATCAGGTACAGTGTGTGTGTGTGTGTTATTGTGTGTGTGTGTTTGTGTGTGTTTGGAATGGAACAAATCTGGAGATATTATGGCATCTGGCTCTGATGATCAGGTACAGTGTGTGTGTGTGTGTGTGTGTGTGTGTGCGTGTGTGTGTGTGTTTGTGTGTGTGTTTGGAATGGAACAAATCTGGAGATATTATGGCATCTGGCTCTGATGATCAGGTACAGTGTGTGTGTGTGTGTGTGTGTGTATGTATGAGAGTGTGTGTGGTTGTGTGTTTGGAATGTAACAAATCTGGAGATATTCTGGCATCTGGCTCTGATGATCAGGTACAGTGTGTGTGTGTGTGTGTTTGATTGATTGATTGTGTTATTAGCCTCAACTGTTAATAATGATCATGGTCCCCTGGTATGCCTAGCCGCGATCGAACGGCCCCCCTTGCCATATAATCTAACCTATAACACCTATGTAATTTTTTATAATGTCGGTCTTTCTGTATATTAGAGGCTATTTTGTACTAGAGGCTGATCGAGGCTATTTTGTATAAGATCCATTCTTACTAGATAATAAATATTATAATCTTTTAAAATTGCTGCACTTATCTGCACAATTGTCCTTGTTTATTTAGACTGTGATATTATGGCAAGGAGAGACAGGTTCAAAGTTGACGCAGCTCTCTACTGACCATCAGGGGAATATATTCTCTGTAAAGTTTATACCCTACACATCAGACTCTATTATTGTTACAGGTTGGTTCATTTTTATAAGCAAAACTTAAATATCTTGGCTGCTATTTAAGTAAGAATGCTGATTTATTGTAAAGATTTCCTCATACCAATAAGCATCCAGTCTCTAACTGCATTATTTTAGGTCAAAATAGATTTATTAACCTATAGGGTCAATCAGACAAAAACCGGTCCATTTCAAAAAGGACGATGACTTGAGTTAATATGAAGTCACAAATTCAATCCCATAAAACAAGCGACGAAGTCTTGTACGATTTGATACTCCTAAACAAAGTTTTAACCATTAATGTGGCCGGGTTGTTCTTAAATGTTTTCCAATTGGTCTAATTAAGAAATTTACAATCTAGACTTTCCTTATTTATTTATTAGTATGTTGTTTAGGATCTCAAGACTCCCGAGTATGTATGATTGACGTGGAAAAGAAATGTTCCGTGCAAAGTGCCGCGCTGAGTGTTGGAAGGGTAAGTTCTTCCATTGTTAATCAATCTGCTTCTTTTTCACCTGATTGCCGTAGCTTGTATTTCATGGAGGAACATCCTAGGACCTATAAGAAGCATTCCTAAAAAGGAGAACTCAATCGGTTAAGCTGTTTTTCAAGATTCTATAGGACAAACCCCAAAAAAATACTATTCTTTTTAAAAAAAACTAGAATGACAAAATCCATTACTAGCGAAGCAATACAATTCATGGAAGTACAAATAGACAAAATGAATAGTTAGAGAATAAGTTAGAAATCACGAAACCTTTCTGATAAAGTAGGCAATAAAAATATTTCAATATCATTAGTGCATGACCGACAGACTGATGGACAAAGTAAATTATACATTTGATGCTCATTGATATTCACCAAAAATTTCACCCGTCTATCTTCAATAGCAGCCGACAAAATCACGAACGGACTGATTGACGGACAGGCTTCGCTAATAAATAAAAACTGAAATAAAGATTTCCATATTCAGGTAAAACGGCTGGCTGTATCTCAAGAAACGTCTGGTATATTCTGGTCTGCTTCAGAGGATGGAACTGTTATGCAGTGGGACACGAGGTAGTTTTTTAGGGCAATTCTGATCATTATTTTAGATTCGTCCTATCGATTTCAAATCTTGAACGAGTTTACTAAAGGGTTCTTCAGTTCATTAACATGTTGACTGTCTGTCAGATTTGAAATAACATTACTCTGCATTTAATACCTAAGATTTCTTTGGTTGTGAATTCTAGGACGATATAAACTAATTTAGATGCGTTATAATTCTGAATCAAATTTAAGGACGTGTATACTGTATACCATATATTGACCATTATATCAAGTTTTTAAATAATATTTCATTGTTATTGCTACGTGACTATGAGCTTGATGATGTCTATTTAGGGAGAAATGGACTGAAGCTACTACGAGTATATTGATAGATCTAAACACGTATTGTGCGCGGGCAGAAGTGAAATGCATAGCGGTCAACCCGCAGAGAGATAATATTCTGGCTATAGGAGCGAATGATCAGTTTATTCGTCTATATGACAGGTATATTTAATTTTATCTTTGGTAGGTACTTTTTAATATTTGAAAAGTTGTCGATTAATTGGCTGTCGTCGAATAAATTCGAGTTTTTTTTGCATGATTGATACTGTTATAAACACTTTTATTTCATTGTTATTAAATTTTTATTTATGCAAATATTGTTTTAATTCGCAGGCTTTTATTTATGCAAATAAAACGCAAGCAGTGATTTTAGCACATGTGAATCGTATTTTATATAGGAGAAAGCTAAAACTGAAGAAAATGGGTAGCCGTGTTGAACGGATGAACTCTCATAGATCTGCCCAATCAGGTGAATTAGACATACCCCATCACTAGTTATAGAGTAGCTACGCTTTAGTAGATTATTTTATTTAGATATCAAAGGAGATAAAGCGTGGAAAGAGAGAACCAATTTTGCTAATATAGATTTGGACTAGCCTTAATTATTGAAACATTTTTATATTCGTAGAAAGCTGTATATAATACGATGCTAGACATAGTTTTTTCGTATGGATGAGAACCGGTTCCTATCCACCGGATTCGAATGAATACGAGAAATAATATCATAAGTTTCTATTAAAAATAATAACAACTCGATTCTTTACCAAGACTTAAAGACGAAGGTTTGTGCAATGAAAGGGTTGGTTGTCTGTTCGGTGTTAGAAAACTAAATACCTTAGTTAAAAGTGCTGTGGGTCCCTTTACAATAAATATAGACCTTAACATGGGATTTGACTACGACCATAAAAGTGGGTGTTTTGTAGTATTTTTACCAATAAAATGTTTACCAGGTTGCACCGCCGAACCAGAAGACTCGATACCCACCGAGGCGGTCAAATACTTTGTACCTGGACACTTGGCGGGCATGGATGTGTCCCGGTCAACGGCCAAAAGCTTCTTCCGGCCGTTGACAACGACGTACCTGAATTTCAGCTGTAGCGGGAACGAGCTGGTGGCCAATATGGGCGGAGACCATGTCTACTATTTTGATAGGAACAGGTATTTTTAAATTGCATTGGCACCTGTTCAAGATATTTAAATACTATGACCGTTACGTCCGTCCATAGGTAATAGATTGAGGTTTTTGATATTATGTGTGGTAAACCTGGCTGCCATTTAAGATAGACTGTTGAAATATTTCTTCAAGATTTACTTTGTCCACTAAATATCTAATAAATAAAATTGATTTAGACTCTTGCTATTTACTTGGGATTAAACAAACATCCTTACGTTACTAAAATGTAAAAAATGTAAAAAATGTAAAAATTTTTAAACATTTCTTGTCTCTACGTTTCTTTGTTCCATCTCATTTATTTGCTTTGTTCCCATATTGATATGTCATCCTTGAAATATTTATTCAGTATTTTTGGTAATGCCAGCCTTCCTACTGTGATGGAAACTCTAAATGTGATAAAAAGTTGTGCAACCTCTCCCTCCACCCCTGGAACCAGCAGTAAACCTCCAGGTAAAAAAGGCCGCAATGATTTGCATACTTATAAAAATACTCAAATTAATCTGTTCGTTTTGGCTTTGTTCGTATTTCTACACCAGAAATACTACGAGACAGTTATTTTATTTTAAGTCAAAAATTTTCTATAATACGTTACAAAGCATGATTTTTCTGCTTGACTCAGAACCGGTTCTAATCCAGCATATATTTATCAATTTCGTAGCGAGACTGGACATTTATTTCATTGAAATGTCGAGGTTCAGTGATATTATTGCAACATTTATGTTTCTAGGTGGATTTAATGGAGGTGTACCAGGATTTGCCAGTTCTCTGTCAATAGAAGTGGATGCCATCAAAGCCATGGCAAACGCTGAATTTGAACGTGGTAATTATACAGAGGTAAGGGAATATGGATAGAGAATATGTGGATATTGTGACAGGTGAATTTTTGTCGTCAAAATAGGTTGCCAATATAGGCCTCATATATTTGTTAAATGTTTCTTCATGGTTAGGGGTGGAGGGATGAATCAAAGTCTTCAGGTTATATCGTTATATTAGCTAGATGGAAGAAGCATTTTATCAGGTAATGCGAGAATCTCTCACAGTCACAATAATACCCACGTATTCTATATCCATTGGAAAGGTTTATTTAGAACTTACGGATTCTACCAGAAACCTACCACTCTCTTTTTAGGAACACAGATTCCAAGGAGTTTTTTTCTCCCTACATATAGCACTTTTTCTAATACTTTGATGTTTAGAGCGAGCCTCGAACGAACATTATATTTACTGCATAAGTAATTAGCAGTCAAATATTATTTTTCAAAAGTTCCTTTTATCCTTAATATGGGGTTTTTGTTTCTATTTAAGATGTTTTAAGAAAGTTATTCTTAGTTTTCCTGGAACTAATCATCCTTGTTTTTTCAGGCCTTGAGGTACTACAACGATGCCTTGTTGAAAGAAAGCCACCCTATCCTGTATGGTAATAGAGCAGCTGCATACATGAAAAGAAAATTTACTGGAGATATTTATGCTGCCCATAGGGACTGTATCACTACGCTTAACATGAATCCAGGTAAAGGGGGTTTAATTGGCCAGATTTCTAAGGCAGGGGAAGTGTGTGTGTGAGTAGCTATTGTTTCTTAGTGTTTGGACCTAGGTAGTCAAGTCATGGAGTTGGTGGTTTAACTCTTATACTAGCATCGAACTTCGTGTACTTAATGTTAAACCGCGATAGGTTGATTAATTTTTCAACTAATAAATAAGAATTTAATCTACATAAAGGGCTATTGATTATAATCATTGGTGATTAACGTCAATTTGTCGTCAAGGGGGGGGGGGGGGAGTTCTGACACATTTTCGTAAACCTGGTGTATAGGCTTTATCTTTGGACTGAGAGAATAGGTTATTAGGGATAAAATCATTCTTATATGATGAATTTCCCCCAGATTTAAGATTTTTTGGATAGGCCTCCAGGTGGTCTCTACAGGTAAAAATGAAAAAAAAAATTTTTTTAAAGAGTTAGATGTCAGCTTATGAGACAAAATATGTATGTTTTTTCTTCAAATATGTGAATAATAACCAAAAAGAAGCATATTTTGTTTTATAAGTTAACCTCTAACTCTTCAAAAAAAATCTTATTTTTAATTTTTACCTGTACAGTGTACAGAGACCACCTGGAGGCCAAGAGCTCCGGAACCTGGAGGCCTATCCAAAAAATCTTAAATCTGGGGGAAATTCATCATATAAGAATGATTTTATCCCTAATAACCTATCTTCTCAGTCCAAAGATAAAGCCATACACCAGGTTTACGCAAATGTGTCAGAACTTCCCCCCCCCCCCCTTGTTTTATCTCTTAAGATCTCTGGACAAAAAGAAAGATTTTTAGTTCATATGTTGTTGACAGTAATTTCAACCAATATGAAAAATGTGTGCTTGTTCTCTTAAAATTTAATCACTAAGAAAAGTGCAACTTTACTTGATAAAATGCGAGTTTTAA
Organism: Acartia tonsa; assembly: GCF_053477335.1. Taxonomy (NCBI): domain Eukaryota; kingdom Metazoa; phylum Arthropoda; class Copepoda; order Calanoida; family Acartiidae; genus Acartia; species Acartia tonsa. Next base: position 22,685,454 of record NC_137272.1, read on the forward strand.
TGGTTTACCCAATGAGAGAGAGAGAGCATTACTAGCATATTAGACAGACACTGAAGGTCACTTATAGGAGTAGCTTCGATTCTAAAAATTTACAAAAATGTACTTGTTTAGGCCATATAAAAGCCTTACTGCGATTAGCCAAGTGTCTTCATGAATTAGAAAAATACGAAGAAGCAAATACGTGCCTTGAATATTTTAAGGTGAGAATTATGTTTATTTTTTTATCAAATACTATTTTGGAAATTGCTTGGTAGGAAACGGTGGAGAGGGAGGGGGGAGATATATCATACATCCACTCGCAGCATGAAATACCGGTAATGATCTAAATTCAATTATCTCTAAAACTAGGGGAGAAGGACACAAAATGAAATGACTTTAATTCATGCTTTGAAGGGTTGTATTCAACTCCCCCTCCCCCCTCCTCCTATTAGATCAATACAAGCCATGGCCTTAGTCATATAAGGGGGGGGGGGGGGTTATGCAACCATCTCGTAATCAGTGAGCAAATGGCACTTAGAATTCGAATTTTGATCTGAACTTTTGCATGAGTAATCCTTGGTAGGTCTATTTTCCCTAAATTGAACAAAAAGTTGGAAAGTAACGGCTGGCGGCTCAGCCGGTTAGCCGTTTTTTTGCCTATTTTCAGGCTGAGCCGTTAGCCGGTACTTTTCAAATTTTTGTTCGATTTAGGGAAAATATACCTACCAAGGATTACTCATGCAAAATTTGAGATGGAAATTTAAATTCTAAGTGCCATTTGCTCACTGATTACGAGATCAGATGGTTGCATTACCCCCCCCCCCCCTTAGTTGTCATTGTTGTCATTGATGAATATAGCTAATCATTGGTTTGTACAAACATATCCTTGTTAGAGTAGCTGCGCTACTTAAATTAAAACGTGTTAGTTGTATGTCGGGTGTTACTTAATTATAGAGGGGGGGGGGGGGGGGCGAAAGTGACACTTTTTGAAACCAAAACTAAAAGTCAAAGGAACTCAACTAAAAAAAGAGTTACAGGTCTGAGATTTTGCATGGCAGTTGCTTTATAGGGGTACAATATGGAACTGTGAAGAAACGGCGGCGCAACCGCCGAAAACCGCCGAGAAAGGGCAAAAAAAATTTCGGCGGGAAACGGCGGTTTTCGGCGGTTGCGCCGCCGTTTCTTCACAGTTCCATATTGTACCCCTATAAAGCAACTGCCATGCAAAATCTCAGACCTGTAACTCTTTTTTTAGTTGAGTTCCTTTGTTGACTTTTAGTTTTGGTTTCAAAAAGTGTCACTTTCGCCCCCCCCCCCCCCCCCCCTTTATAGATAAGATAAGATTTTATTTTCTCTAAGGTGCATATAATTAGGGCGAGTTACTAATAAAGTTACAATTTTTACTATAGATTTCTTCCTGAAAGAGAATGCACATTAATAAAATTATTAAGGTTTCTTCCTGAAAAAGATTGCATTTTCATTTTATTAATATATATCTTTCATAACATACAATGATGTGATATAAAACCATAATTTATTAGTGGTTTGATTACAATATTTAGGTTTATATATTATTATAATTTTAGAGTCGTTACCCTGACCATGGGAAATCATCAGTATGCATTCAGCTTGAAAAGGATATTAAAGCCGCTCAGGCTGAAAGAAACGACGTACGGAAAACTGAAGGTTAGTTTTAATTCAATTAATCTACAACACTGTTTTGCCCCAAATTATTAACAGCAACCAATGATAAATGATACTTTTAAAATTTCATTATAATATGTTGTTTGGTAATTTTTTAAAAGTTACATCCTAGAAAGATAAAAAGTCATATGTAGAATAGATAAATAGCTTGCTTTAAATTGGTATAAGAAAACCCTTTGGGAACGTAATTTTTTATTTTCAGAAGTGAATTTCTTGCAGGTTGCGGGATCTTAAGCTATGGACAGGCAAACATCGTTGTACTTTTTATAATAGATGATACTATAATTTGAAATAATTTAGAAGATAATGAAAAGGATGAGATACAAACAACTGATGAAGATACAGAAATGATGACCTCCACTTCATCAGAGGAACTGGAACCTGATACCCCGCCAGGTGCTGCTGCCAGTAGTCCTACCAGCCCGCCAGGACCTTCCACCTCCAGGTAATGCTGTTATTATAAACAGCAAAGCCACACTAAAGTTATGTCATGTCTGAATCTGTCTTTCTGATTGCTTTACCTCATCGATTGCAAATGACTTATTTGTATTTCTTATTGTTAAAAATATACTATGATAGTGTCTTTGCTATTGTACTAGTTCATTGCAGGTTTTAGGCTATTTTTCTGTGGGACATATCAACCTTACTCAACCATCAGACCTTTAACGAGAAAAACACCAAACTTATTAGCCATTAGAATATATGTATTAATATTTATAGGGAGGGGACGTGAAAGAATCGTACGGAAATATTAAACTATCGTTCACTGTCATTTCCCTGAATTATTTATGTGTTTTTAGGTCAACCTCTCGAGAAGGGCGAAAGCCTACGAGTTTATCTTGGCAAGAAATTGTATGGAGGCAGGGAGCGGTGGATTATACATCCAGATATGTCGGCGCTTGTAATACTACCACAGATATCAAGGTATTAATGAAATCATTGATATAGCGTCATGAAAAAATAGATTAATAACAGGCTTGAATAGATTATTATCGTTAAAAATGTGTGTCCAAACTTTTTCTTTAATGAATTAAATCAACGTAAGGCACATGAGTTGAGTTAGTCAGTTTATCTGCCATTGTCTTATCGCTTAAGAACCCTGAACTCTAAACATTTGTATATTTAGGAAGCCAACTTCTTTGGAAATGACAACCAGTTTATAATGTCGGGTTCTGATGACGGAAAAATATTCATTTGGGACACTAAATCTACTAATCTAGTCAAGGTATAATAAATAGATAGATAGAAGGATAGATAGATACAAATAGACGGACAGACAACAAAAAAGACAATTGAAAATGGGAAAACAGGGTGGTAGGGGATATTGTTTCGTGATTTGTACTTTTACTCAAAGTTTTGTAAAGCTTACAAGGAATATAAATTACAAAAATTGAAAGAATAGGAGGATTTATTGCATAAAAATATTAAAAAATACTAAAATCATGTTCCAAATAAACATATGGACTGTCTGAAATTGATTATGAAGTTGCTTTGCTTTATAGTGTACCTGTGATAATTAGGAATCGTCATGCCAATCGATAATGCATGTCTAAAATATAAATTTACCATCCAATCACAGATGTATGAACAGACTGATCCTATTTGTAGAAAAGTTTCCTAAAAGTTCTAATAACTAAATATCAATGCTGTTCAGGTGCTGTCGGCTGATAGCTCAACGGTCAACTGTGTGCAGGGACATCCAGGTCTACCTGTGCTGGCCAGCAGTGGTATAGAGAATGTGGTCCGGCTCTGGCATCCCAGGCCGGAGGACGGACAGGATGAACCCAGAGAAATTAAGGTAAAATCATTTATAAAAGTGGAAGCTAAATTTGGTAGAGGAATTCCAAAGACAATTATAAAAAATCGTGCAGAAATACAATACAGCTTGTCCAAATCATGACTATTTTTGTCGGGCTAAGAGTTTCCAGTATGGCTTCGAAACCGATTAATATCTGCAGGTTTATAGCCATATTGTAAAAAACATTTTTGGCATTGTATTATGTTACGAACAATTTTAATCTTATAAATTTTCATTTTAATATCGACGGAAAGCTGTTTTTTATTTGATGCGATAACTAACTATTATCATTGAAAAACTAGCCTTAGACTTTGAGTTTTATATGCTAGAACATTAACTTGATAGTCAATTTGGGATATTATAACTTTCCATAACAATGGCAACGGTAAAAGTAGAATATTTTAAGTAAGCCTAATCTTAAATATTGAATGTTTTGTTCAGGCTTAAGCTAAATAAAAAAAATGTATTTTTTTTATCTTTCTAAACTTATTATTTTTTAGAATTTGGAGAAAGTGATAAAAGATAATCAAGATAGAATGGGACAAGATCCATTTGAATATTTTATAAGGTAAATTCAGATTACTATACTTTCCTTTCTTATAATATTGTTAGCTTGTTGCTGTGCCTCTTTTGGACACTTTTTATCCTTGTGTTGTCAACAAGTAGATAGGGTTGTGTTTTCTGCATGGGATCCATTGATAAGGGGGGGGGGGGTTCATAAAAAATACGTGGAGAGGCAAAAAAATTCTCCTTGGGGTAATAAACTTGAAAAATATGTAGAGGAAGGAAGAGTTAAAAAAAAATGATTAAAACAAAGAGTACTAAAAGTATGGACACTTTTTATCCTTTTGTGGTTAACCAGTAGAAACTAATCAGATGATAAAAATTAGCTGAACCAAAACGTAAAAAAAAATAATATTTATTCATAAACTAGAGCAAAATGACAATGTTCAGTTTAATTCACAGATGAAGTGAATTTGATAAACATTCTAATACTTTAAGTGTTTTTATGTAGATATCTCTTCTCTTTCGCTGGCCTAAAATTGTTTGCGAATTTTATTAAATTCTGATTGGGTTTTAGAAACTATCAGTGTCCAAGCATTTCCACCAATCAAGTTAAACAATTTTTTGTCCATTGTCTTGTTTAAGATAACCTATTTTTCCGTTAGTAAACGTTGTTTATAATAAAATGAGAAACCAAAATTTCATTTTTATTAGGTATTTTTAATATTGCACACATTGTGTCAAAAATTATCCTTGTATAAAATTATCCATTTTAATCCAATTTTCTTTATTTTCAGCAATGATCAGATACGAGACACAGTGTCCAATGTCCAATGTCGAACAAGTTAGAAAATGTTGCTAGATGTAAGAGTCTGACTGTCAAGAATTATTGTATAGCTTTGCTGAAATTAAGTGCCCTATATCTTCAACTACAGTGTCGTTGTTATCCAAAATATTAGATAATAGGTAGAGTTATCATTAATGAAGAATAACTATTTTCCCTTAAATTTTTCCGCCATTCAAAGGTAAAACTTAATTTAATTATCGGGAAAAATATAATATAACCTTAAAAATGGTTGTTAAATTTATTTATTTAAAGTTTTACCAAATGTTATGTTAAAATTTTTGTATTTTTGCTTCCAATGAAAATTTGCATTAAAAGTCTCGATTAGAAAATGTTATCCTTTTGGGGAGGGCCGTTTTTGTAGACTAACCGTATTCATTGATCTAGTGTTTAAATCAGTATTAACTGTACTTGCTAAATAAGTTTATTTTGATATATTTTAATGACTAAATGAGGATGTGCGACTAACTTTCACTTAAAGAATAGGTGCGCTTCTAAAACTTTATTTAGATATAAGTATAACTATACAAAAATGAGCCCTCCAATAAATTTTTAGATATGTTATTGTACTACTTCATGTGATTATAAAAAAATGCTTTTAACTAATATGGTATGTATCTTTCAACTGATAAGTGGACCAACAAAACCTCACTCACAGTCACCCCTAGACCTTTACCTGTGGGATCTCCTAATCATTACCTAAAAAAATATTTTTTTTTTGTATTTACAGGGTGCACTGAAGCACTGAGCCCCCCCCCCCCCCTTACCCATTACTTCTAAATTAGATTTAAAATAAGAGTGGTGTGGGGGGTATATGTTGTATATCCCTATCTCCTGTTGGAGGCCTAACCTTGCGGGGCTTTTCAGTATCCAATATAACCCAAACCAACTTATTTATATATTTTTGTGGTCCATTTTCGGTTGAAGGGAAACTTTCATTATTATTGATATTTATTTATGTAAATTTATGTTAACAAGGATGACAACATCCATAAAAGCGAAGCACTGAAACGGTAGGACAAACGGACATTAACGCTTGTATAGTATCTGAACTGAAAAATCGGAACATAAATGTATAAATGTCGAATCAAAATTGTAAGTTAATTTGTTGAAAAACTGCTTAAAAACAGGATAATGTTTATAAACATACTTACATTTTGGACTTGATTATAGAGTTGCTTCGCTTATAATATTGTTCTTTGTTGTCCCAGGAATCAATATACCAAAAATCAGATCAAACGGATAAATAGAACACTTGAAAATTTGGTGTTAAAAAGTAAAAAATCAACATGTTTAAAATGGACGTACGGACATTTTGGTAAAGATTATAGAGTTGCTACGCTTTCTAAATCGTACCCAACTACTACAAGAATCATCATGCAAAGTTTGAAATCGATAGGACAATTCTAACATGACTAAATTAACGAATAAAAGCTATCTATCTCGGACGGACGGACGTACGGACGGACGTACGGACCGACCCTAATTATAGAAAAGCTTCGCTTTTAAAAATGAGACTTTATATTACAGACTAGTAGTGAGTAAAAATGAACGAAGCGCTAGTGTCAGATTTATCGAGTATGGAGACGATTAGGGATGCGGACAAATGTTTGAGACTTTTAGACCAGGTATTAATATACTTATGGAGTAGATACGCTACTTGTTCTGTTAGGTTAGGATTTCCCTTGTTATTGCTATTTGATTTAAAAATGCATTTAAAAAAGAGCAGTAAACTCTTATACAGTATTATTGGGAGTAATTTTCATAATATGTACAATAATAGTTGTACTTTATGCTTGGTTAAAGGTTGAATACATATTATGTGAAAATTAAATCTTGTCGTCTAGCGACTAAAAATTGAACTAATTTCTTGTTTTGTTTAGGTTGATAATTTGTTGGAGACCAACAGAATGGATATTCAAGAGTGCGCCAGTTTATTTAAACTCACTGCCTCTAATAATGCTAAGGTGCGTTAGTTTTGTATTAAAATAGGAGCAATATTTCTAGAGAGGAAGTGCACATTGGGCTGTTTATTACACTAGTCTTCAACGTTTTTAAGAACGTTTTATTTTATCGTTTGCTTAACAACTTTGGGGATTATTATTATTTTTTTAATTGGTTGGAGCATTAAATTGAGTGTCCAAACGTTTCAACCACTAACTGTAATCTACAGAAGGGAAAATTTGGCATGTAATCATTGGGGATGTACATCAATTTATCTGCCATTTTCCTATTCCATTAGATCCTTGGATATTTTTTCTTATTTTTCCGTAATGGTATACATTCAGACATTTTCACTGGAGTAGAACCCTAGAAATTGAAAGTCTATTGGTGGGGGGGGATTTTTTTATCCCATTGTCCTATCCCTGTATACCTAATTAAAGTTTTTTACTTAGGTAAAATGTCGGGTGTGGAACCTGATGGTTAAAGTTTGTGAACAAGATAAAGATTTTAGCCTCATGTTAATAGCATCTTTAAACAAGGTTAGTTATCATATTAGCGTAGCTACTTAAGTTGTCCATTGTCCCTATGTCCTTCATTTTAATTTCAAGTTGGTGATCGTTTAGAGCACTTGCTAACAATCTATTAAAAAATCAGATAGCTGGACGCAAAGCGCATACTAAAAGCATTCCTCACCTTCTTATGGTTGTCTTCCAACCCTTTACATAAAAATAAGAACAATCAACACCACAAGAACTCGAACTAATGACAAGAATAAAACAGATTGCTTAATATTTTAGGACCTCGCGGACCCAAATCCCCTAATACGAAGTTCGAGTCTCGGCACCCTGGCATCCATACCTGGCCTGGACCAGTTTGCTGTTCCTGCCATTAGACAAGGTTTAGAAGATGATAACCCTGCTGTGAGAATAGCAGCTGTTACTGGTGTAGGAAAATTATGGTTGCACTCCCCTAGCTCAGTACAGGTAAGAATAGCAGCTATTACTGGTGTAGGAAAATTATAGTTGCACTTCCCTAGCTCTGTACAGGTAAGAATAACAGCTGTTACTGGTGTAGGAAAATTATGGATGCACTCCCCTAGCTCTGTACAGGTAAGAATAACCGCTGTTACTGGTGTAGGAAAATTATGGTTACACTCTCCTAGCTCTGTACAGGTAAGAATAACAGCTGTTACTGGTGCAGGAAAACTATGGTTACACTCTCCTAGCTCTGTACAGGTAAGAATAACAGCTGTTACTAGTGTGGAAAAATTATGCTTGCACTTCCCCCTAGCTCTGTATAGGTAAGAATAACAGCTGTTATTGGTATAGGAAAAGTATGGTTGTACTCTCCCCTAGCTCTGTACATCTAAGAATAACAGCTGTTACTGGTGTAGGAAAATTATGGTTACACTCTCCTAGCTCTGTACAGGTAAGAATAACAGCTGTTACTGGTGCAGGAAAACTATGGTTACACTCTCCTAGCTCTGTACAGGTAAGAATAACAGCTGTTACTAGTGTGGAAAAATTATGCTTGCACTTCCCCCTAGCTCTGTATAGGTAAGAATAACAGCTGTTATTGGTATAGGAAAAGTATGGTTGTACTCTCCCCTAGCTCTGTACATCTAAGAATAACAGCTGTCACTGGTGTAGGAAAATTATGGTTACACTCTCCTAGCTCTGTACAGGTAAGAATAACAGCTGTTACTGGTGCAGGAAAACTATGGTTACACTCTCCTAGCTCTGTACAGGTAAGAATAACAGCTGTTACTAGTGTGGAAAAATTATGCTTGCACTTCCCCCTAGCTCTGTATAGGTAAGAATAACAGCTGTTATTGGTATAGGAAAAGTATGGTTGTACTCTCCCCTAGCTCTGTACATCTAAGAATAACAGCTGTTACTGGTGTAGGGAAATTATGGTTGCACTCCCCTAACTCTCTACAAAAAGAATAACAGCTGTTACTGGTGTAGGAAAATTATGGTACACTCTCCTAGCTCTGTACGTACAGGTATGAATAACAGCTGTTACTGGTGTAGGGAAATTATGGTTACACTCTCCTAGCTCTGTACATGTAAGAATAACAGCTGTTACTAGTGTGGGAAAATTATGCTTGCACTTCCCCCTAGCTCTGTATAGGTAAGAATCACAGCTGTTACTGGTGCAGGAAAATTATGCTTGCACTTCCCCCTATCTCTGTATAGGTAAAAATAACATCCTTCATTTTGACAAAACAAAATAAAACTGCCCCATAAAACCAATGGTTTGATATGGCAGTTTCTCTAATCTGGAACTGTTTAGAAAAAGCCTTAAAACCGCTGTTGCCGCCGAAAACCGCCATTGCAGTGATAACGTCAACCTATTTTAGGAATACAATATGATAGATGATCTATATGCTGCCCTGAGAGATATGAGCTCTACCGTAATTGTATTTACTTTACAAACACTGGCATTTCTACTAGAAAAGGTAAACTTTTTAGAATTTTATACCATTATTCAGAGGGATAAATTGATAAAATTATTTTTTCACTTCCATTCATTCTGTTACACCCATTCTAATTTGTCAAATTTCGCCTATTGGTAACCCAATATTACTACCTAGGGGAATAAAAGCAGTGTTGAATTTTCCCAGCTGTCTTATCCATCCTATCTAATTATGCTTTAGTAATCCAGAGCTGGATCTTTAAATCATTTTAGTGGTGAGCCAGATCGGGGTGAGCCAACTTTCCACCAATGAGAGCACAGCATTTTATGAAATGCCGCGCTGTGATTGGCTGAAATTCGGCTCACCCCAATCTGGCTCACCACTAAAATGATTTAAAGATCCAGCTCTGGATTACTAATATATATTTGCCAGTATTCTCTCTTTGGTTATCAACATATTGTTTTAGACTGGGGGCATTGTCATGACAAGAAAAATGGTTTCACACTTTCTCTCGCGTCTTCACACATTTCCCGACCAAGAGTATTGCTGTCTGGCTGAATATTTGCCTGCTTGTAAAAGGTTAAATGTCTTACATGTTATTTCATTTGTAGCGAAGCTACTTTATAACTCGTGTATTTACATACTTCATCATTTATTTTTCAACCATTGAATTTAAGGATCCATAGAATATATACCAACTTACAAGAGATAACAAGTTAATACTTTGCAGCTAGTTGCTATGAAATTCCAGTAATTTCGTCGCTAAAATATATGTACAGATAGTATGATATCAAAGCAAATATTTTATTATGAACTTTAAAGACATTTATAACGTGAAAATTCTTGGGTAGCATTAATTTTTAAGATATATATTTTCTGTCTAGGGATATTGATAGCGTGCTAGATATCCTAAATCAAGTGGACAGCTACCTGGATAGCAAGGATGCTAATATTGTGCTAGCAACAGCAAAATTGTTGACACAATTAGTTCACCCCCACCACACACAGCTGGAAGCTAGTTTGACAAACAGGTTAATATCTTCCAGAATATATTAAGGGAAAAAATTCACTCACTTGATTATTAGAATAAGCTATTAAGGGTAGGTGACAATAAACTTGGTATAAATCATCCCTAGATTTTTATGTTTTTACCAGTAATATTTATTAGCCAAATATTATTTGGGAAGAAATGTTGATAATGAGGGGGGGGGTAGTTATTTTATTTCTTTATTACTTGGCACAGTTATGGAATCTCGACCACAAAGATTTTTTTATCCAATCTTGACAAGTGAGGTATTTTTGGAAAGAGGAATATATATAGAAAACGCCTATGAAAATTAGAAAATCCGCAGAAATCATATTTGCAAGTTATTTGAAAAAATCTGCAATGTTAATTTGCAAAATTAATTTCATGCCTTAAATGACTTATTTAGAAAAAATCTTTTTATGAAATGTGTTTATTTATAAGTTTAGAACATACTTAGGGCAAAAAAAAATTCTTTAGTGTTACTTTTTTCACCTTATATATGAAAAAAGTAGTTTCTCACATTTTATGATAAAAAAAGGTATGGGAACAAAAAATATGATTTTTCTTGATGTAAACACAATAATTGGCATAAAATCTATCATCCTAAATGTAAAAATTAGATATAGAATCCTTTTTAGAGATAATATAGTGCAAAAAGTAACCAAGACATTTTTGCAAAGTATGAAAATCTGAAGAAAATAGTTCTTTTTGCTTTTGATATACATATCAGATAAATGTATATAAAATTAGTGATTAAAAACTATAAAACATGTTATAAGTTTTTTCAACACTGTCATTGATTAAATTGCGCTTTTAGGTTTAAGAATTACCGAAGTAGTGCATAAAAACTCTTTTTATGATGTAATTAAACAAAATAAATGCCAAAAAACCAACTACAAAATGGTCTACTGCATTATAAAAATCGCCTAATTGTTGATTTGAATTTATTTTGTTTAATAACTTAATAAAAAGAGTTTTTATGTGCTACTTTGGTAATAAGTAAACCTAAAAGTGCATTTTAATCAATGATAGGGTTGAAAAAGTTATAACTTGTTTTATAGTTTTTGATCACTAATTTTATATACATTTATCTGATATATATATCAAAATCAAAAAGAACTATTTTCTTTAGATTTTCATACTTTGCAAAAATGTCTTGGTTACTTTTTGCAATATTTTTGTTCTAAAAAGGATTCTATATCTGATTTTTACATTTAGGATGATAGATTTTATGCCAATAATTGTGTTTACATCAAGAAAAAACATATTTTTTGTTCCTATACCTTTTTTATCATAAAATGTGAGAAACTGCTTTTTTCATATATAAGGTGAAAAAAGTAACACTAAAGAAATTTTTTTTGCCTTAAGTATGTTCTAAACTTATAGATAAACACATTATAAAAAGATTTCTTTCTAAATAAGTCATTTAAGGCATGAAATTAATTTTGCAAATTAACATTGCAGATTTTTGCAAATAACTTGCAAATATGATTTCTGCGGATTTTCTAATTTACATAGGCGTTTTCTATATATATACCTCTTTCCAAAAATACCTCACTTGTCAAGATTGGATAACAAATTCTTTGTTGTCGAGATTCCATAACTGTGTTGGGTAGTTCTGCATGGTTGGTTAGGCCTCCGCACGCACGGGTTATGAATTAGGAACTCTTTCCCCCCCCCCCCCCCTTTATTTCAATATATTTAGGGGGGGGGTATTAGTGTGTAATAGGCACTTTATGATCTAACCCTGTATCCTTCATTATTTAGGTTATCCCCAGTGATATGTAAATGGATTAGACAGGCAAAACGAGATTTTCAGTTCGACCTCATCAAGTTCGCCCTCACACTTGGGGATCAATATTTCAATAATTTTGCTAAGGTAAGATTATTTTAGTTTTGTTCATGTTCTCTTTAGGTAAGGTTTTTATGCAGGAAGAATGGGGACATTAAACTATAAATTACACTCATACCTAAAGTTTAATTATCGTTTTATCTTATTTGTTGATTCAAAAACTTTGGTTACTTTAACTTGATATGCTAGTAGTGTTTAAACTTTCTCACTAATAATTTTCACCTACCTGGGGGTAATTTGTCTATCATCATTCGGTATATAACTTATACTATTTTTTAGGAAAAAGATTTGATAAAAATCAAATCCAAAGACAGCGAAGATTTAAAAGCGATGAAGGTGGAATTTTTACTTAAATTATCCACTGCTGATTCATGCAGAGAAATTATGAACATGCTGCTCAATCTTTTACCTTCAACACCCAGACTTAATTCCTTAATTGTGCAGGTAAACTATTTTAGACTTGTGAAAATAACATTAACCTGTTTTTTTCACCGCCATTTAAAATTGAAAAACTTCACATTAAAGATAATGTTACTTTAGGAAAATTTGATTAACATTAGATGTTCGTTTTAAACAACGAATGTAATATTTGGCAATAAAATTATATTCAATTCTTGTGTTTTACTTAGGCCTCTTGTGATGTAAGCCAACTGGATTCCCAAGTTCGCCTAGACTGTATCAAAAACCTGGATCTCCTAGTCAAGTCCGAGCCTGCCAGGTTTCTACCTGTCATTCTGGAGGCTGATTTACATCTGGATCCTGTCCTGGATAAGGACAACAAACCTGTCAACGACCTTATCCAAACTATACTTACTAAAATAAATGCTGAAAATTGTCCTAAAAACTGCCTATCCCACATATTAAGCCTCCTGCAAGATTTTGGCAGGGTGACAAAAAATTCTCCATATTTACTAGAGGATTTATTCCGGCATCACGTGACGTTACCAGTTCCCGCGCAAAAATCAGCTGATCTGAGTTCAAGTCACGTGACAACAGCTGTAGCAGCTGACACAGCATCCTGCTTTCTCAGTGCAGCTGTTGCGCTCTTTGATGCATTTCCAGCTGTCATGCAGCCCATTTTAAGCGAAATAATGCATACTTGTGCAAAGATAAATGATTATCAGTTACGGTTACAAGTGCAATCGTATTACAAAATTTTGCTTATAAAATCCAAAAATGCTTAATTTATTTTAGAAATTTACATTGCTGTGATAACTAAACAATGAAAACTGTGATATTGTTGTATTTCAAGGAAGGTGACAGTGGCACCTTAAGAGAACTAATTTGCCTCCAAATTTTTCACCTGTCAAAAATCCATGTTTTTGTTGAGTTTAATTAAATTCAGATAATCGTTTTTACAGAGGCAAATTACTTTTCTATGGGTGCCCTATCCCTGTACTACAAAGAAATTTATATATTAAATAAAAATTTCAGACCCAGAAATCCTAAAAATGGCCCTAAACTTGGTTAGAACTGTTGCCAGACAGAACATCAGAATGTTCCACCACGAGACCTGGGTCTCAGGTACAAAACACATGGAGTGACTGTTGAGGGACTGGCGGACAAACTGACAGATAGACAAATAGTTGGATAGCCTTGAAGACTGACAGACAAGTAGTTATGGAATCACATAGATGTGGTTAGACGTGTTTAAAGACAAGATTAAAACCATATTTTTAGCTCGTGCCTTCGGCATCTCAGGGCTTAAAAAAACTGGTTTAATCTTATATATAATTGTACATTATATATCCGTGGAAAGCTGTTTATAATACTATGTAAGAAATAACTACTAAAACATTTTAGAAATAAATTAAAACTAATCTAGGACCTCCCCGTACCCGTATCCCCTTCGCCGAGAAGGTTGCCCATGGTGTTCTCATCTCTTGTGGTGTCATGGCTGCCCCCATGTGGATCCTTTATAACCTCCAGTAAGTATACACATAGTATTGTACCTTGTTGTCATAGGAATTATCTCTTTTGGTGTCATGGCTACCGCCATGTGGATCTTGTATATTTAACCTCTAGTAAGATGTATATTATTGTACTTTGTCGTAACAAGAATTATCTCTTGTGGTGTCATTGCTGCCCCCACGTGGATCTTGTAAATTTATAACCTCTAGTAAGATGTATAGTATTGTACTTTGTTGACACAAGAATCGTATCGTGTGGTGTCAGCACTGCCCCCATGTGGATCTTGTAGAACCTTCAGTAAATTAGAAAAAAATAATTAAAATTAGAAAGTATGTTAGGGAATTAGAAGGCTTTTGATTAGGCTAGTCCTTAAAGTTTTATAATAAAGTTTTCTTCTTTGTTGAGGTTTAAAAACTTTCTGGACTTAAATTTTGATTGGTTGGTTCATAGTGTCCTAAAGTTTCAACCAACAATTGTAATATACAGTAGGGGGTATTTTTGTGTATCGTCATTGGGAATGTACATTAATTTATAGGCTATTGTCTTATCCCTTAATATCCCTCAACAAGTAGATGTATAAGTTATGCTCCCAGCACAAGCACTTACAAGCTTTCTATTCGAATGGGTTGGGAAGCAGAAAATAGCCTAAAATTACTTACTGCTTAAATCTAAAAATTACAAATTTTCATGAAATTTAATCATGGGTTTTTTTAGGAGCTACAAGCAGAGAGATTAAGTGTGACGACCAGCCACAGACAACCAACATTTATCTCCAGTAGTAGTGAATATTTTAGAAATGACTGTGTCCGTAATATATAAAATCAATTTTGAAATTTTCCAAATGTGTCATTTAATCATTTGTGTTTAGTTTTATGTTTTAAAGGTAAATACAAATAAATGATATGTTTTTATTTTTTGTTTTTATTTTAGTTCAAAGCATTTTACTTTATGCTTTATGTTTTCTTTTTTCGTTTTACTTTTTTTTACTATAAAAAAGTATTTTTTCTTGTCATGAAATGAAATTTGATCGTAGTCTTTTAAATATTAGTTTCAGATAATTGTAAAATGAAGAAAATGTTATCTTAATACTGGAGGATTTTTCTTTAAGTTTTGAAGATTTTAAAGCTGAAATTTTAAACAGTTGAGGACTTAGATCAAACTTAATAATAGGATTAAAGTATGCCTACCTAATTCCCTAAAATATAATTTTGGGGGTCATAGTTTTTAGGTGACTGAATAAGGCTAAACTTTATACTTCCCCCCCCACCACACACTTTCTCCTTATATTGAAATAAATTGAAAATAAGGCGGGTGAAAGTTTGTTTGTTTATTAAGGATACGTTATATTGGGTACTGGGTGGCCTCGTAGGGTCAGGGCCCCCTTATTTACTATATATTTTTAAAAAATAAAGGGTGGGGGGAGGCAGTATCATTGGTCAACCAGCACTTTGTAGGAAAAGACTAACACTTTTCTAAAGCGTTCTTGTTGTAACAAATATTAGGTATCTTAGAAAATTTAAAAATTGTTATTAAGCTTCTTTTAAGTCTTCAACTGTTTAAAGGTTAGAAAATGAGTCGAGTTGGAGAAGGGGAATGGGGTAGGAAGGGTGGTGGTAAAAACCGGAAGCCCCGCAAGAAGCGTGGGGATGGATTTGGAAATATTAATATCACAGATTCAGGCAGATTTAATGGAAATAGACTTAATTACTAAAAAGTTCATCGGTTTCAAGACATTATATAGAGAAGCCAAAGGCATCAACCGTGTAATATGAAGCGATACACTAACAGGCAACCTTCTCATCGCACGATCTTTGTCTGGAAGTCCTACCACTGCAAAATATTTTTTTTTTTTTTGTGTGTGTTTTCAGTACTCATCATTTTATTCAGTTATTACCCCTCCCACATATTTTTCTAGTTTTTTTTCCCAAGAAGAGGTTTATTATGAGGGAAGCCCATGCAAAATATACACCCCTGTCATTCCCCTATAAGGCCGGTTTCATACTAGACATAGCAAAGGGTAGGGCGGATGTGTCAATTTTTCAACCATTGTGCGTTGGTTTCAATGTGCAAGCACATAGAAGAAACTGCAATGTAACCATCGTTCTTGCCGAAAACCGCTCTAACAGAAAAGAAATTTGGACAAATAAAAATATAGAAAGCTAGTCAGAATCTACTTTAACATTCTGTTATATATATTTCAAGTAAAAATAACTAGGTATTATCAATCGCAATTGGAAAAAAAGTAAGTTAAACTTTAATTAGATTATATACTAAATAATTTTGATTAAGTTTAAAAAACTAGTGCAAATAAGAAATATGAAAAAATATAATGGGTGTTACCTAACATTTACTCTAATAGCTTTGACTCTAATTGACTCTAAGGGCACTCTCGTCTCTCATAGCATGTACTCTAATAGATAGTGGTATAAAACTTTTCTGTTGGAAGGAGTGAGTCAATCAGTGTGAGGGAAGTAGATACTTATAGAGATGTTACGCATCGCAAAATATTTAACCTAAGAACAGACCTATAGTAGAGATGTATATACACACAACTACCTCCCTTCCATTTACCACTTTTGTCTGCTTCTAAATTATTTTCTGCTACTTGGCTGTGTTAATACAAGCTACACCATTGGTCGATTTTCAATGACCCAATAGAAAGGTTGCACAAGGTGGTTGCGATGGGGAGATACAGTTATTTAACCCTTTTTCCCTCTAGTGTTTTTACTCTAATAACCCAAGTCTATTTCTATAATTTAACAGTGAGAATTGGAGTAACCCTGACCCTAGACAACTTTAGAAATTCGGTAGGTACCTTCACCTTCAAGATATAAAATATGATTTTTAGCGGGGCCATTCATCATTATTAACGTATTTCATTGTCTGTCCATATGAATTGTACGTTGTAGGAACCAGGGTGTCGGAGCCGGGAGCCGGAAGCAGCAACATTTTTGGTGGAGCCGGATCCGGAGCCGTATTTTTCTATAAAAACGGCTCCGGCTCCGGATTAGCTAAAAATGATTTTCTTAAGTAATATTATAATTTGGCAACGGTCTATTTCCATATAATAAACTGAAAAACTATTGTTACTTAACAAATAGACACACATCCTTCTACTTTTATATAGCTTTAATCAAATAAAAGCAAAATATTTTATATTATTTATTTATTTTATCAAATACAATAATGAAAAAAAATTGATATATTAATTTTAAGGTAGGAGCCGGAGCTGGAGCCGGAGCCGCATCAAAATTATACGGCTCCGACACCCTGGTAGGAACTCGCGACTATTGCTTAAAATTCAATTGTAACGGATACACGTCATTAGGAAGGCTGCTGGGTTCGAATCTCTTCTATAAATGAGTCATAGGCCTAGATTTTAAAAAGTATATATTTCTGCAGCAAGTTTGTATATTCTGCACAAGATTAATTTTTTCCCTTGCTGCAAATCTTTTTATTTTTTCCCCTCCTAGTTTTTTCCAGCAAGGAAGGGGATAAAATGAAAAAAATATTTTCAATACTCTTTGTTTTATTCAATTCATATTATCCCCCCTCCCACATATTCTTTATTTTTTTTCACCAAAGAGGGAAGAAAAAAAAAAAAAAAAAATGCTTTCAGTTCTCTGAATTTTTACATTTTTTTTTCCTCCAACCACATATTTTTTTATACCTCCCCCCCCCCCCCCCTCAGCAGGGTCAAATTTGCAGAATATACACCCCTGTTCTGCAGTTCAAAGAGATAGCCTTGGCTGATAGACAGGCGCAACCTTACAAGTTAAGAATTCCAGGCAATGCAATTAAATCATGGGTTATTAGGCAACATTGAATGTACTAAAAAGTATTTTTTACTCTATTTCTACTTTGTGAGATGTTGTTTTTGGTGTAGTACAAGATAGTTATTAGGAAGAAAAAGGATTGTAGAATAATTTAATAACAATTTTTAGGATGAATCCGAATACGAGTTCCCTTCCTCTTTTTCAAATGTTCAAAGAGCTTATGTCCACAAGGTAAAATCTAATAACAAGGATGACAACACCCCTGAAGCAAAGTCAAAATTTGTAGCAAAAGGAAGATGCACAGAAGATGGTTACATAGTTTTTTTGAGCTATTTTGATTTGTAGAAATGTTTCGTTATTTGGGGTTTGACGCCTATTTTCGAAGTTCAAAGATTCTTGAGGTGTAAACTTGTAAAGTCATAAGTGTTCGTAAAATATGTTATTTTTAGGGTTGGCAATCCGGAATCCGCCCAATTTTTGGTCAATTTTGAAATCCAAATCCGGAATCCGTTTTTTTAATAGCGGATTCGGATTCTTAATTGGTAGGCTAAAATTAGCGTTTTTTGAAGACAGAGATTGTCATCATAATATATAAAATCTTTTAAGATCTGGTTCGATTCTCGGAAATGAATTATAGAGAACATCAAGAACATTAATTTTTAGGACATATGTTAGTAGCACTTAATTTTTCAAATTTTTTAAAAAGGCCTTTCAAAATATTGCTAGAAATTGGAATCCGCCAAAAATAAAAATCCGGAATCCGCCATTTTTTTTGACGGATTCATGTAAGAATCCGAATCCGGTCCAAAAATATGACGGATCACCATCCCCAGTTTTTTTAAGATCATTTATTTTATAAAATATATTTTTATTTTAGATGTGCTTGAAATACGGACTCAAGTCAAAAAGTCGTGGTAAAGGAGAAACTAGGTATATGAATATTATTAATAAAACAAAGATATCATTATCCATAAAAATTACTAGTTACCCAAAAAGTTCTTTGTCTGATAAATATACTTATTATAATTGAACAGAGAAAAATATTATAAATAATGAATTATTACACCTTTAAATTTCTATTGCTTAACTACCCTTCTATGAAAAAGCTATCTGTTACTCTGCACAGACAGATTTACTTTTATAGATATTTTGTCCCCTCAAAGTTCCTTGTTGCACCTCCTTAATTTTAAAACCAAATTAAAAAGGGGGGGGTAGGAGGAATTTTTTGTTATCACTTTTTTTAGGTTAGGTTATGTTGCCGCAGGTTTAGGTCCCATAACTAATCCCGCCCCCCCCCCCCCCTAAATAAAATTGATTTAAAGAATTCGGATGGAGAGGGTAGTGAGTGTTTAACAAGCATTTTGAAGGAAAACACCATAAAAATATGTATTTTTAGGTATGTAACTGTATATAAAGTGGACGGAAGTTCCATTGTGAAACAAGATGGTAATTTAACACTAGAAAAGGTACACTTTTATCCTTGTAATAAAGTAATAGGATTGTGTGTGTGTGTTTGTCTGTACCAAAGGATCACGCTTACCGCTGAACTGATATGATTCTCCTTTTCAGGGTAGCTTCTTGTAAGTCAAAACTATTATTGAGGAGGGTACCGCCATCCTCGCAAGGAAAATCGCCTCTAGAAAAAAATTACCCACCCAAGAATTATTTTTTTTAAAATCTATAATAAAAAATGGGTACCGAATTCAAATTTCCTCCTCAAGTTTTCCTAGAGACCTCTAGGGGCGTAGCCGCTAGTAAAAAGTGTAAGTCGGTGGAAGATAAAAGATTTTGCTTTAGTAATCTTATTTCCATTCTCCACTTGATTTGTTATTTCATACAACTTTTTAAATTAAGATTCCTACAATGTCAAATAGAATTAAAATGCTTAATCCACGGACCCTAGAACTTTATAGTAGTTTTGTTCTAAAACATTCATTATTATATAAAAAAATGTAAAAAACCTCAAAATTAAAAAGTGTCAAAATTCTTAGATTTTAGATGATTCAACGTTACCTAACAAAATGTAGGTATCAATAATAGAAATTCAATTTTTGTTGTTTTTTAGGAAAGCAAAGGAATGATTGATCAGATACTAACAAAATTTCCAGTAAGGTAGGAATTTTCATGTTTCAATTCGCAACTATTAGACGTAATTACCCTTGTTAAAAGAAAGAATCACAAGCTCGGCCTTGCCCCCAAGTCTTCTATTGGCTCTGTATTCGAAGGGGGAGATAGAATAATAGCCTTTAACTATCCAAAGATTTAAAAATAAGATACCTAGCCTTAAACCTTTCCAGGACCTTGGGTACTAAAAGCTTACTACATTTTAAAATTGGAATGTTACCTACTTAAGATTTTTAAAAAATATCTTAATAGTTAACCTTATTCAGCACCAAAGAACGAGTAGACTTGTTACCAGTATCAGAGAGGAGCCAAAGTTTGGTGAATAGGGACCCTTCCTCCTTTAGAAGAACAGTTGGACGGCTGGCAGCAATTACGCCTAAGGTATATAGCAGTAGCCATCAAATATATTATTTATAATGGTGTAAATTTCAGAGATCTTCAGGGATAATACAATGAACCAAAAGTTCATGTACAATAATGTACATCCCCCAAATTACGATAAACAAATTTACCCCCTTCACCTTGTAGATTAAAGTTATTGGTAGAATAATTTTGACAATGCTAGTTTGAACCAACTAATCAAGATTTATTAAACGCATCTAAAGTTTTAAAGCCAACTGATAAGAGAACGTATTTATCAAACTTAAGGTACCAGTATAATAACAGCCCATTGTTCCCACCTTCCCTCCTTGACTAACTAACACATTATAGTTAACATGAAAAATTTAAATTATGAAACTATTTTGAAATTATTTGTTGTTACAGTAGTCCTATGACCAGTCCCAAAAGATTTATAATGAAGTTTTTCTTTCAATGGCTTAATAACTGTACTTTTATCGTATTTACGTTTTAACCACAAATTGTAATCTGGAAGGTATCACTGTATTTTTGCTAGTGGTAAATCTGCCATGTACCCTTAATTTTGTGTATTATCATTGGGAATGTACATCAATTTATCAGCCATTGTTCTATCCCTTTAGATCCCTGAATTATGAAACTTTTACTTTTGGAAGCTAGATCTGAAATGTTTATCACATATATTACATGTAAATAAAATTTTAATAATTTAGGTTCCAACGTCTTGGGGCGGGAAGAGTTGTCTACAGAGACGAAAAGATTTACCCATCTGGGAGTTCAAATCAAATATTATTCAAACTATAGACTCAAACCAGGTTTGTAGACGTTTTACGTGGATAAAGTTCTTTTTTTACAGAGACAAACTTTAAAGGAATTGAAAAAAGTAATTAACGTCGTTTTAAAATCATAATCATTTTTAAGGCTCTGAAATATACCTATAGCTAGCGCGTTTAGTTTACATAAATATGCTACAATTTTCGCGATATTTTGAACCGAACAATTTTAAGTCGTTCTGTCTAAGGTATAAGATGTATATTTATCTATTTTCTATCTGTATATAATATAATTTTGTGTACTTTTTGCCATTTTTTTTGTCGGATTGATGAACAAATATCATATTGTCATTAAGGGATGATTCGTTTTAAGATTTAAAATGTATCAGTTTCTCATTGGTTTTAATCTGATTCTTAAATTGAAAGCAATTTCCTGTCGTGTTGTTGGGTTTGTATTTTGTAAGTCTTCACGGACTATACACTTTTTATTTTCATAAGTTTTTATAAAATCTAATTTTATTTCTAATTCATTCTTTATACAGATTGTTCTGGTAACCGGAGCCACTGGCAGCGGTAAGACAACTCAGGTGCCACAGTTTATTCTCGAGGATGCATTTGTGAAACAGAAACCTGTCAGAATCATTGTGTGTCAGCCGCGGAGGCTGGCGGTCACTACTGTCGCCGAAAGGGTTGCTCAGGTACTGATATTGATAGATACTACAAAATAGCCTTGTAATAGGTTAGGTTAGGTTAAGCAGGATTATATAAGATTTAGAATAGTTGGTTTAGGTTAGGTTACCATATGGTTTTGGCCACCTGGTAAGGGCTGGGGTGCAGTTAGTTGGTGCAATCCTGCATGGTTGGTATTTCTTTACTATATAATATAACCGAACAAACACATGAACATTGAACAATGGGCATATTATCTAATAGACGTCAAGCTAAGACTAGGTATTATACAAAGTAGATAAATTAAAGCTTATCCTTATAATAAAGTAACAGGATGTCTATTTGTCTGTACCGATGGATCTCGCTAACCGCTGATCCGATATGGTTCTCATTTGCAGGATATCTTCTCATAGATCCTAGTAAGGTTTATAAATATTTTGGAGAAGAAGGGTACCACCAACCTCACAAGAAAAAAAATCCCCACTACAAAATATTGCGGAAGCTTCTCATCCCTTTTTGATTGGTTGGTTTCAAACTAATAGTGTCCAAACCTTTCAACCAACTACAATCTACATAAGGGACAATTTTGTTTATCATCATTCCCTACATTATTCCAACCTTTCAGGAAAGAGATGAAAAGCTTGGAGAAACTATTGGCTACCAGATCAGGCTAGACTCAGTTACATCACCAAACAATATTGTTACTTTCTGTACATATGGTATTCTTCTCAGGTAGGATATTAGTAGCGCAGCTGGTCTATAGTTAGGTCATGTGTTGTCTGTACGTCTCTGTCCGATAAAATTACTTTTTTCGAACATGTTAAAATGAAAGAGATTGAATTGCTTGAAATGATTTGAGCTTGCTAAGAATAAATAGTGATTTATTGGCAATAATTTTAGGAGACAAAGTAAAACAATAGAAAGGGCATGAGCTATATCATGCATCTGCCCACAGTCTGGGGACCCTGTTCCGATTTTGTATTAATAGAGTCGGAAATATAAACACAGACAAGTCCCCACAAAATAACAGAAAGCAATTTGCTAGCAGACGAAAAGGGTCTCCATTACTTGGGTCAGGTAGTTGTCTAGATTATACATCTATACTTATACATTTATTATTAGGAGTCTGATGGGAGGAGATAACTTTTTCAACAGTGTGACACATATAATCATTGATGAGGTTCATGAGAGAGATAAAATGTGTGATTTTCTTCTTACAATTCTGAAGGTAACAAAAACAAGCATGACAATTTCCATATTCCATACAAGGGTGTAAATTCTGCATGGGATCCCTTGCTAAAGGGGGGGGGGTAAATTGAGCCATAATTTGTTCAAAACTAGGGGGGGGATAAGTAAAATATTATGTAGCAGGCGAAAAAATGAATCTTGTGCAGAATATACACCCCTGATTCCATAAAAATCAAATCTCATTATGTAAAGTAGGAAGTTTTTTTGTCTTTAGCTTAAAAATTACGGATTCGATTGAGTTCTTCATATTATGTAAGCTGTTCACGTGTCCTAGGGTGATTTAAGGTATTTTACGTTTATATGTAAGTCGTGAGAAGGTTTTATGCTCTTTTTTGCTTTTCAATTTTGAATTTCTAGCTATTCAAATATAAATATAGAATAATGAAAAGCCAGGTAACTATTTAAAGAACCCTACTTGTAGGACACAGTTGTATGGAACACAAGCCTCAAGTTTATAATGATGTCAGCCACTGTGGATTCACAAATGTTTACAGAATACTTCCCCACCTCGGCCAGAGTTGATGTTCCAGGAATTATATTCGAACTTTTAAAGCAGAGATCTTAGGGGATAAGACAAAAAACGATAACTTAATGTATGATAAATCCCATATTTTTAAAAATAAAATTACCCAATCTGAAGATTTTTACAGTTATTGAATCAAAGGGTTATGACCGGTATTGCTAGTTTGAACCAACCAAACAATATTCAACAAAAAATTAGGTAAAACATCTTATGTTAATGCTTTTAAATTTTTTAAAAAAATATATGAGAACTCAATAACGCTCGATAAATCTCTTGCTACAAGCAGAAAGCCATTCAATGGATCTTAAGTTACATTTCTATGAATATAATAAAAACAGGACGAATGTTTCCGGTTGAGGAATTCTTTCTAGAGGATATTTTGTATTTGATCAAGGGAGATAAAACTGAGAGAAGGTAAATTGTAATGTATTCAAGGATAATTAAGTACATCAGAAGCGCAGCGATGACAATGAATAACTCTGCTTTTTGGGTGGACTAAAATATAGCACACACACACACACAACTTATATCCATATACATTATACACTGTATATTATACAGCTTCAAATTCCATCAATAAAGCTAATGAGCAATTTGACTGCCACTTTTGTTTAGTATTTATTTCAAAAGGGCTGCTACCTTGCATTTGTTTAGAAGTAATTTATGAAATATAAAGACTTAGAAGACAATAGACTGTAAATATAAACACACAAAATAAAACATTAATAAACATAAACAAGATTATGATAAAACATACGCTGCAGCACATGGGGATCTAGCAGTGCTTGTAGGTCAGGATGTCTTCTCCATCCTATAAATGATGAACAACATGTATTTAATGACTATTTCACACATCATCAACCATTGCATTGTTCTATCCCTGAATCTAAATAAAAATTTAGGAAATCAAAGAAAAATCCGCTGCTAGAAGCAGAAGACCCTAAACCATCCAATAGTGGTACATCTGCTGATAATAATGGCGATGAAGATGTATTTATAGAGCCTTTTGCTGCAGATCCTGAGCTGGATAAAGTTCTGGAAGACAGTTTTCTTGATTGCACAGGAAAAATACATGTTATTTTTTAAATAGGGATGAAATTCAATCATTGGTTTTTAAGTAATGTTTTCGTTATTTATTGGTATAAAAAAAAATTTAAAAATTCTTTTTTAAAAACATAATGAAAAAAGGGATGTCTTCCCCCACCCCCCCCAGGGCTGTGCAAAACCCGGGTTTTTAAAAAAATACCCCGGGGTCGTGGAAAATAGGGGTTTTACCCGGGTTTTAGGGGTTTCTTGGGGTTTTTGGGGTATTTTGGGTTTTTATAGTTTTTATACTGTAAAAGCTTGAATAATATATTAAATATAATATATAATAGACGATTCTTTCTATGGCGCAGCGAGTTTCATAGTATTTTCACAGTATCTTTTCTCTTATTTCTACCCCTGCGGGGCAATCATTACCCCTTAACTAACCTAACCTAAAATAACCTATTAATAGTTACTATAAAAGTACAAAGAAAACCACTGTGCCATGAACCAATTAGGTCCATTCTTTTAATATTTAGAAAGAGGCTAGGACATAAGAAAGATGAAAAGTTGGCTGCTATATACAGGAAAAACAGAAAAATGCAAAAATCTAAAGATCCTAAAATTGTTTTCTTGCTGGTATATCTCTTCCTTAGCCCATGCCAATGGCAAAATCAGGCACAAGTAGTAATAGCAGCAGTCTATTCCTTTGTTAAATACAGGGGTCAATGAAAAACATATTTTTTTATATAAACAATGAAAAATAAACTTATTTTTGAAACAATTTTACTTTTTTTTAATAAAACCCCCAAAACCCTAAACCCCATGGGTTTTTTAAGGTGGGTTGAAGGGCAAAAAACCCGGGTGGGTTTTGGGGTGGGTTTTTTGTCTGCCAACCCTGCACCCCCCCCCCCCCTCCAACCTAAAGTGCCCCTAGAGGCTTCAATTGCGTAGCACTTAGTCAAAAATAATATGTGTATGTGTTTAAAACAGATGAGTTGACCATTGAGCTGACATCAATAGTTGAAAATGATGCCTCCAGAGTTGACTATATGCACTCAAGTAAAGGTAATAATATCACCTAAGAATAAATATTTTTTTAACCTTGCCGTGAGTCAGAAACAGTTATATTGAGGCCAAAATTTATCGTCTTTCTGCATATTTCTGAACATTTAATAGCTACTTATTTACAGAAAAAGGAAAAGAGATAAAAGCTGATGGCAAAATATTTTTCTTCAGGTTGGAATCCTTGCCTGAGAAAATATTTCATAACTCAAGGATGGTCTTATGATTGTTTGAAATTTTTGTGTCAATATTTCAATATTTGTGATGTATTTATCTTATTTAGCAAAACACATGATATTTTTAATTAATTTTTCTTCTGCAAGGTGTCAACATATTGATGATAGCTGCCGCCTGGGGTAAAATAGACTTGCTGGAGTTGTGTCTCTCCCTGGGAGCGAAGCTACACGCCACTGCTCCCAATGGTTGGACTGCCCTCGAGTTTGCCATGAAAACTAATCAGACAGAGGTAAAGATTTATTTATTTACTTGTTTTAATCTATTTACTAAAGTAACAGGATGTCTATGTGTCGGTCTTTTTGTCTGTGCCGAAGGATCTTGGTAATTGCCGCGCTGAATTCATATGGTTTTCATTTACATATAGCTTCTCATAGAGGTCCTGGAAAGGATTAAACTATTCTGAGATTGGGTACCACTTTTATTCTAAGAGAAATCCCCCTTAGGAAAAAATGACCCCAACAAAAAAATATTTTTCTTTTTAAAACTAAATTTGAGGCCTCTAGGGGCGTAGGCGCCTGTGTATAAATACTAGAATAACAAAAGTGTTTTTGGTTGTTTGTGTATTGCGTGAATATTGAGAAACTATGTAATGTCTGTAGACTGCTTAGAAACTGTAATATTGAATATTCATTTATCAGATGCCTTTCTTAAATCAAAAGCTAATCTTTTGTACATAAACAATAAATACTCTAAATGACCTGACCAACTAAAGTTGATGATATGTAAGATATGATGGAATAGTATCGAATGCCTTTCTCGAATCTAAAAACCCAATTTAGGCTGTAAAGATACTGAATGAACATTATGCCAAACTCGATGATTTTCACAATTCGGAAGAAGATAGAAAATTGTTAGTCAAGTTGGATGAAAACAAACTCAAGATGCTTGAAGGTAATTTTTTTATGTTTTTCTGTCAATCTTTTTTCTTATTATTAAGTAGTGGGGATGTCTAGTATCTGTCTGTTAAACTTTAAAACTGGTTTGTTTTTGCCATTTCTAATGTCATTTTTATTTCTTCTAGTTTCAAAAAAAAACTATCAGAATATACCATAACATACCCAGTACTGAAAATATCTAATATTTTAAATTGAAAGTAATCTATTTTTTTTCTTGTTTAGAATATCAAAGCACTTTTGACGACGATGAAATTGACCATGTTATGATAGTCAACATAATTCATTATTTGCAGGTAAAATATTTTTTTTTTCGTGCAGCTATTATATAATTCAAATGTTTGTCCGCTGTTTGTCAGAAACTGACCGTCGACCAAAACTGAAAATTTTAGTCAAAAATTATTTTCATAATGTATTTAGGGAATGGAATTCCTATGTATATTTATTGGATCCTATATTATCTAAGCTTCTGATTTTTTTTACAGATTCTCTTTATCAATAATCAATTAATCTATAACCTAGAAAGGTTGTTTTAGGGGCGATGCACATTTCCCCCTCCCCTTCCCTGATTTGGCTGGTTGAAAGATAACTATATGCAATACATCCTTGACGCATCTATGAAACGGTTTTTTTTATTAATTTCAGACGAAGCCGCCAGGTGGTGTTTTAGTGTTTTTGCCGGGCTATGACGACATTATGATGACACGTGACTACCTACAAGCCGACAGGAACTTTCATGTTTGCAATTCTTTTATTTTCATTGTATTATTTCAGTAAATCGTTTGGCTATTCTAGATGTAGTCATTCTCGTTTAAATGTACTATGAAGCTAAATTGATAATGATTTAATATATAGATTTAAATATAAATTGGCAATATTACACTATAAATCATATCAAAAACAGCTAGAAAATTTTTCTTCTGTATATGACAAGAAAAATATCCGTAAAAACAGTACCTTAAATAATCATAAATGTGTTGCTTTTTTAAATTTTTCTTTCAAAAAGCTGCATAATCAAGTCTTAATTTTTTTGTTTAATCTTTATAGATGAGGTGCTAAAAATGTGTGGCTATACAAGCTTTCAGTATGAAAAGTTACTTCCCAAGTTCCTAGACACTTTTAATA
Source organism: Acartia tonsa (assembly GCF_053477335.1). Lineage (NCBI taxonomy): Eukaryota > Metazoa > Arthropoda > Copepoda > Calanoida > Acartiidae > Acartia > Acartia tonsa. The sequence continues at coordinate 22,713,252 of NC_137272.1, forward strand.
CAAAATAATTGCAACATGATATATATTTTTTAGGCGTATTAAAGGAATTGATGTTTTTACTATGCACTCGCAAATTCAATCCTCAGGGAAAAAATATTCTCAAATTTTTGGGGGGATTTTAGGTGCAGCTTTCATACAAGTCTTGTTTGTCGTTGAGTATGTACTTTTATTAATTTGTGATTGGTTGGCTTCAAACCCAAAGTAGAAACTTTTCAGCAAATAAATTTTATCCACAGAAAGGGTAATTCTGTTTCTCATCGTTGGATGCACACCAAGGGGGGGGGTAGAAGTTTGTACAGTTATAGGAAATGAAAATTCAGTATCAAATTTTGCTCTGGCCGTTTGGGCCTGTTTTTATAGTTATCAACCTAATTCTTTTTGTAAGCTCTCTTATATGATTGGATCTACCTGTAGAATTTTGAAAAATGAATTTTGGGACTTTCCCTCTAGGGGCTAGTGGGGCAAAAGACCCCCCCCCCCCAAACACTAAAACTTGAAGTTATGAGCTTATTTTTTAAGATAGCGAGCTGATTTTTTAAATGAAACCTTTTATTACATAGATGAGTTGATTAATGAAATATGGAGTGGCTAATCAACTCATTTATGCAATAAAAGCTTCCATTTAAAAAATCAGCTCGATGTCTTTAAAAATTTTAGTGTTTTGGGGGGTCTTTTGCACCACTAGCCCCTAGAGGGAATGTTCCAAAATTCAATTTTCAAAGTTTTACAGGTAGATCCAATCATATAAGAGATGTTACAAAAAGAATTAGGTTGATAACCGTAAAAACAGGCCCAAACGGCCAGGGCAAAATTTGATACTGTATTTTCATTTCCTATAACTGTACAACCCCCCCCCCCCCTTAAACATACATTGTCTTATCTCTAAGATTCCTGGTTAGTAACGCACTTGTTCCAGTAAAGGTTTCTCGACTTTTTTAAAGAACAAGATAGATGTCTGATCTTTCAGTGGAAGATTCCCATAGCTAATTAAGTTACCTTGCTTTTTCTCAGTAATTAGGGAGGGAGGGGACAATAGACAATAAATTACTCAAAGTTTCATACGGACTCTATCTTATTTCTTAGCTCAAAATCTTTGGGTTCTGTTATTGAATCGTGATTTGCTGCATCTAAAGTCGTTGTGTCCAAACTTTTCTATTATTTTTTAATGACCTTCGCTACTTTTGATGTTGTCATCCTTGTTTTTATGAAAAAAACCTCAAAATTGAAGAAATATTTTTTAAAAACCAGAATACAGAAAAGCATTTCAGCCGAGCAAAGCTGGTATTAGAAAAGTGATACTAGCCACCAATATCGCAGAAACTGGTATCACTCTCAGTGATGTTATCTATGTTATAGACGCAGGTATTTCATCTTAATACTAGCGGCTTCGCCCCTAGCCTCTAGGGGCTTTGCCCCAAGAGGTTTGATCAAACCAATTTTTCGTATTTTAGATTTAAAATAAAAAAAAAAGAATTTTTTTTTTTTGGGGGGGGGAATTCGACCCCACTATTTTAATTTTAGTTTTAAAAATAAAATTTTTTTTTTTTTTTGGGGGGGGGTATTTTTCATTTTTTGGGGGGTTAGGGGTGTCCCACCCCCCCAAGAAAATAGTTATACCTTCCCGGGAACTATGAGAAGCTACCTTGTAAAGGAGAACCCGATCGGTTCAGCGGTTAGCGAGATCCTTCGCTACAAACAAACAGACAAACACACAAACAAACAGACAGACATCGTTTTACTTTGTATTATAGATGTTAAAATTTGGCGCAGAATTGACTATTAATATATAATGGTCAATTCTTGTAGAATTCTTAGTGATGTTATCTGTTATTAATTGGTTTTTAGTTTGTTTGTTTATTGCAAAGTAATTTTTTTCATAGGCAATATCTTTCAAATAAAAAATATTATTTGCTATTTTAGGAAAAGTGAAGGAGATGACATTTGACGCACTGACAAATTGTTCCCAGTTGCAGAATAGCTGGATTTCTAGAAGTTCTGCCATACAGAGGAAAGGACGGGCGGGCAGGTGCAAGCCAGGTATGAAGTTTTTACCTGGGTTATTCTATTAGGATTCGTATCTGTAATGTTTAGTTTTGATCTTAAATATATCTATTGCAGCCAAATACAAAGTTGACTTTCAAAATTCTAAAATAATTTGAAATAGAAAGATAACAAACAACTAACGAATGTATATTCTCTGTTTCTTATCGTATACAAAAAAAAACATAAAAAGATGAGACTATTTAACAAATAATTTTGATGGCTGTGCTACTCGTATACATAACTGTCCTTGTTTTTAGGTGAAGTGTACAGATTGTTTTCATCCATCAGATTTAATCACATGTCTCAATTTAGGAAATTATTACTTTAATACATAATAGCAGCTACGCCCTTAGAGGCCTCTAGGGGCACTTGAGGAGGGGGAAGTCGAATTTGATAACCCAATTTCTTATTTTAGATATTTAAAAAAAAGTTAAAAATTTTTTTTTTTTTTTTTTTTGTGGGGGGGGGGGGTATGCCCCCTCCTCATTTTTAATTTTAGTGAAAAAAATTTAATATTTTTTTTGGGGGGGGGGGTATTTATCATTTTTTGGGGGGTTGGGGATGTCCCACCCCCCCAGAAAATAGTTATAAACCTTCCCGGGACGTATGAGAAGCTACCCTGTTAACGAGAACCTGATCGGTTCAGCGGTTAGCGAGATCCTTCGATACAAACAGACACACAAACATCGTGTTACTTTATTATAAGGACTAGCGGCTTCGCCCCTAGCCTCTAGGGGCTTTGCCCCAAGAGGTTTGATCAAACCAATTTTTCGTATTTTAGACTTAAAAGAAAAATTTAAACAAAAATTTCTTTGGGGGGGGGGGCGGAAGTCGACCCCACTATTTCAATTTTAGTTTAAAAAAGAAAAAACAAATTTTGGGGGGGATTTTTCATTTTTTTTTGGGGGGGGGGGGGTTGGGGGTGTCCCACACCCCAAGAAAATAATTATAAACCTTCCCGGGACTAACCTGAGAAGCTAACCTGTAAAGGAGAACCCGATCGGTTCAGCGGTTAGCTAGATCCTTCGCAACAAATAGACAGACAAACAAACAGACAGACAGACAAGCTTACCCAAAATGAAGCAGAATTGTTAAGTAGGTAGTCAAATCTTTATGGACAATTTTTATAATTGGAATAAAGTAACTCAATTAGATAGTATTATTTAAAATATGGTCATCATAAAAAATTTTAGTAATTTCTTCTGAATCAGACAAATTGTTAGATATAATACCTGACATGACATTTAGACTAAAGCTTTGTTATTTAACCAGCTTTGAAAATTATAAGAATATTAGTAATAATAAAAATACCGCCACAGTACACCTGAAATCATGAGAACACCCCTGCTGGACCTCTGTCTCCAAACAAAGCTGCTGGCGCCGCCGAGCACTCCTATTGCGGATTTTCTTGCAAAGGAATTTATTTCACTGATTAAAATGATACGCGCTATTTAGCTTTTATTGCACTAAATGTAGTACAATCAAACGCTTTAGTTTAGTCTAACAATACAATTTTTAAAATCAAAAAGCCTTTGAATAATATGTGAAATAAGTATATTCTGTCTGTATTGTAGGTTCCAGAACCCCCGCCATTCGTCGTTACCCGCAATGCTGTTCAGTATCTTAAGGTTGGTATTTTTATTAAGATTTTAGTTTCAGGGAATTAGTTATCTTATTATATAAAACAAGTCGCTTCGCCCCTGGCTTCTAGTGAAGGCGTGAAATGTAAGGATTATAGCTTAAGATATTTATCAATTTTGATAGGTGAATTCTGAAGAAAAAAACAAAGACTTGTTTGTTTATCTTAAAATATTATTGATGGTTAAATGTATTTTCCTATCACAGATTTCCTGTTTGTTTAGACAATTGAAGCTTTGGATCAATGGGAAGAAGTTACCAGCTTAGGTTGCCATCTGCTTGACATTCCTCTAGGTAAATATCCAGTTTCTAGTAACGAAACAACTCAATTATTCGAAATGTCCGTCTGAAACATTTAAGGGTAGATAGTTTTATTGTTGAAAGAATAATAGACAAGTTGATGAGCATTATCTGCCACTCGGGGCCAATAAAACAGAAATCAATCCTTTAATTTTTATTTTGCTCTCAACGGAAAATTGTCTCTATGAATAACTAAATATTATATGCAAAGTGCAATGTCAAATGCCTTTCTCAAGTCACAAAATTATCTATATTTTCAGATCCTGTTTACGGTAAAATCTTGTTGTACGGTGTCATGCTTTGTTGTTTGGATCCTGTTCTTACCATTTGTTGTTGTATATCATACAGGTAAAGAAATTAAATTGAGCATTTAATATTATCACATTCAGTTTCATCTTCGCCTGTAAGTTTAAGAGAGTTGTAAGTGGTAATTGCTTTAAAGAGTTTAATCTATCCCATAATATAAAGTATTAAAGTTTTTTTTATGTCACAAGCTAAAACACTAGAAGTTGCATGGTTTGTACTTTTCAGGAAAGTTTTAAATGCATAGTAGTAGTTTTAGGTTATTTTCCTGAATTCCCCCGCTTTCAAGGCAAATGTTTTCGCCTTGAAGTAGCTCAAAATCAAGTTCTAAAGGGATACATTTATTGTTCATTGTCATTTGATTTGTTTGCCTAATTATTTTTAATTTTCAGGGATCCATTTTTGATTGAAACAACAGGAGGAGAAAGGGTGAGTATTCTTGTAAACATATTAAATTTTATTTTACTACTTGCGGAAACCTGTCTATAAAACGATGTTATATATAACTATTCATTGTTAAATATTTTAGCCTGACAAAGTGCGGAAAAGACTAGCTGGGGATTCCAACAGTGATCATCAGATCCTGCTGAATGCCTTCCAGGTAGCATTTTTGCCTGATTTTTTGTATGTGCTGCAAATACATTAAATTAAAGCAAGGTTTGACAGGCGTCTTTAATGATCAACTGCTCTCTCACAATCAACAGCCGCCCAGAACATAAACAATCTGAAGCTGAGCTAAGATTAATTTACTTATTTTATCTTATCAACATTTCTACTAGGTATTTATTGTTGAAATTTTACCTGTCTATCAAATGAATTGTTTTATTTAAATACTTTCTTTAATTAGGAATGGGAGTCCCAAGACAGTAATATCAATGACCCTGCAATACTATTTATATTAAAAAGGTTTTCTTAAAATCAAAAGGTTTTATCAAATGCTATGTTAACACTAATATTTTTATCAAAGTAAGAGGATGTTTATCTGTGTATGTGCTTGTAGCTTCAGACCCAGCTTGACCTACACATATGATATTCATTTATAGTGTAGCTTTTTTGGGGGGATGATATCTCCACCTTTCCAAGTGCAATCGCCCTTGGAAAAAATATCCCCACATATAAATTTTCTTTTAAAAACTAAAATAGAAAGTTTACCTATCCCCCCCTCCTTCTCTCTCAAAACCTCTTGTGGAGTAGCCGCTAGTAATGTATTTCAAATAGGTATTTTGTATAATATAAATTAACTAAAATTAGGAATGGGAGAGTGCTAAAGACAGGCGGGCCTGGTCTAGAAGAAACATGATTTCCCACTCAACCATGGAGATGATTGCTGGCATGAGACAACAGGTCAGCATCTTGTACTGTGTGGTCTAATGTATAGTGATTAGATACAACCTAAGGGTCCAACTGATAGATCTAGTTCATAAGCTTCCGTTATACAAACACAGCTTACTTTTTATTTCTCAACGTTGTGTGTGTAAGATGTCCTACCTATGACTTAATATTCAATTAAATGATGGGAAAAAAAAAGTATTTCCCCATATCGCTTCGAAACCGATTAATATCCGGTGGATTACAATCGGTTCTCAGCCACATATCTAGTTTTCTGCGAATATAAAAATGTACGATCATAAGATCAAAATAAGTTATTTTAGCTCGTGCCTTCGGCATCTCAGAGCTAATAGAACTAATATTAACCTTATGATTGTACATTTTTATCCACGGAAAACTGTTTACAATACGATGCGATAAATAACTATTTTTTGACATTATTTGGGAGGTTCTTTTTAATTTTGACGAAAATTATTGTGATATGTTTTTCAGGTTTTGGGAAGTTTAAAAGACAATGGTTTTCTAAAAGCAAGAGGAAACAATAATCTACAGGAAATTTTTATATCATTATTTCATTTTTTTGTTAATGTTTTGCTGATTTGTTTTCTTATAAATTTTTTTGTGTATTATCCGTAAAGTTGTAAGTTGGTGTTTAGTCCAATGCGCTTATTGTTCAGTGAAACTGTTCTTAATTTTGACCATTTCATATATGTATATGGTCAAAACTATAAACAGTTTGACTTAATAAGCGCATTTGACTAAACGCCAACCCACTTTACGGAAAATGCGCTTTAAAGCGGGTGAGCCGGCAATTTTTCTAGGGATGCTTTTCTCTGGATAGTGGTGTGTCCTCCCCCTAAACAGTTTTAAAACCATCTTTGGCCAAGGAGTACTTTACTGTGAAGAAGAGCCATATCGGTCCAAGAGATCATTCGGAACAGACAGACATCATGTTACTTTTGTACAGGGATAACGATTGATATAAAAGTAGAATTGATGATTCTTGTATTTGAGTCTAACGGAAGCACGGACAATTTACATGCCATTGTTAAAGAGTAGCTGCGTGTGTGTGAAAATATTTAATGATATAAGAATGTACTGCAGCCGTACAATGTAAACAGTGGAAACTGGTCTGTTGTGAAGGCATGTCTTGTAGCGGGACTTTACCCCAATATTGCAAGGTATATAGTAGATAGCTGAAATTTTATGTAAAGATTCCCCCATTCGCTGTGGAACTGTTCTATAGTTTAAATGTCTGTCATTCATTTCTAATTTTTGTGTGGGAAAACGTTTAAGAACCAATTAAAATGTTTAAAACAGGTTCCTGAATTATGAGCATCTGCTTAATAACGTTGTCCGTCCTTTTTCGGCTCATCTTCTTCTTTTAAACTTTTTATATTAAAATCTGGACTCTTATCTGTCATGTAGGTAACTTTTTATGATGAAAGTTTCGAGATTTTCCATGGTTGATAGCATATCCTTTCTTTTTAATGATAGTCCGCTTGTCTGTCCATTTCTACTATTGCTACTTGTGGATGTTGTCATCCTTGTTATAGACTTAATTTTTCCAGGTATGATCCTGACGCCGGACAGCTGCGAACAGCCCAGGAAACCAAGGTGAAGATTCACCACTCCAGCATAAATAAACATTTCACCAGGAAAACTATTAAGAAAGGTAATTCACCGTTACTAGGATAACTTGAAAGTCCTATGTTTTAATCTAAAAGCTGTAAAAAGGGATATTAAGATGCAAATTATGAATTACAAACTTGTTGTAAAGGTAATTTTATTAGTTGATTTAAATTTGATGTATTAAATACCTATGTCGATTTATTTTTAAAATGTAAGTTAAGAGTGCAATATAGTAAACTATTAAGTTATTAACTAGTAATGAAATTTCTTGTTTTATTACCAATATAATGAATAAGACGGTGGGTAAACAATTTTCTCAATGCGTAACCCCTGGGGGGCTCTGATCCTGCGGGGCCTTTACCTGCGATGCCTTAATCCTGTCGAGCTACCCAGTTCTAAACTAAACCTCCCCTCTCCCCCATTATTTCAATTTATTTTTAAATTCGAAGGATAAAAGGGGGTACAGAATATGCTAGCGCCGACTTTTTTATTGGTCGTTTTTCAGATGATCTGCCCTCTGATTGGTTAGTTTACACTGAAGTGACTCGCATGGGTAGAAATGCTTACCTGAAAGGCGTAACTTTTGTATCCCCGGCTGTTGTAGCACTCCTGGCAGGTAATATTTTCTTTGCACAGTTATTATTGGTGGAAAAGATTGGATACTGTTACTTTGTATCGACCAATCATAAATTAATTTAGACCTTCATAGTTTTTTTAGCTAATGTATTACGAATCAAAATCCAATTTTTTCCAATGAATTATAGCTGATTCTTAACCGTAAAAATATTTATTCTGGTTTTCAATGAATTGTCCACAGAAATGTAAATATAAGGGGGGGGGGGGGGGGGTTTAATGCAACCATCTCTTAATCAATGTATAAATGGCACTTAGAATTCGAATTTTGATCTGAAATTTTGCATGAGTAATCCTTGGTAGGTCTATTTTCCCTAAATCGAACAAAAAGTTGGAAAAGTAGCGGCTAACGGCTGGCGGCTCATCCGTTTAGACATTTGTTGGGTATTTTCAAGCGAAATCCATCACGAAACCTCTCTCCACATAATGCTCTTTTCCTATCCAAAACGTTTTCAAACGGTTCTAGCCGGAAGTTGCTGGTACTAGAAATCTAAAAAATGTTTTTTTGTATCATTCAGGGTTGTGCAAAACCCGGGTTTTATTAAAAAAGCCCCGTGGTCGTCAAAAATAGGGGTTTTACCCGGGTTTTAGGGGTTTTAGGGTATTTTGTTTTTTTTATAGATTTTACTGTGAAAGCTTGAATAATATATGATATAACCACTGAATCGATTGAACTCTACTCTACAGGGAATATATAAATTGGTCCTGTGGTGGTTTTAATCTATTTTCTTGATGGGTGGGACACCCCCAACCCCCCAAAAAAAACAAAAAATCCCCTTCAATTTTTTTTGGTTTCGCTGTACATTAGATTATCTCTTGGAGCACCTAGAGGCTAGGGGTGAAGCCGCTAGTAATATATATTAGACGATTCTTTCTATGGTGCAGCGAGTTTCAATCATTACCCCTCAACTAACCTAACCTAAAATAACCTATTAATAGCTACTATAAAAATACAAAGAAAACTACCATACAATGAAACCAAATAGGTCCATTCTTTTAAAGCTAAAAAGTTGGCTTCCATTTACAGGACAAACAGAAAAAATGAGCCGTTAGCCGTTACTTTTTCAACTTTTTTTTCGATTTAGGGATAATAGACCTACCAAGGATTACTCATGCAAAATTTCAGATCAAAATTCGAATTTTAAGTGCCATTTATACATTGATTACGAGATGGTTGCATTAAAAAACCCCCCTTTAAATTGCAGGTCCTGCAAAGTTACCTGCTTCTGTGTGGGAATCAGGAGAGAAAACTAGTCAGAATAATGCTTTAGAGGTTAGTAATTCTTACCAGTATTCTTCATAATACTCTGTAAGAACTGGCCTTTAAACTATCTTACAATAGGACGAAGGAAATAAGGATGCGAAAAGATGATTAATTCTATTGTACAGTATGACACTGTGTTGTCTATCATTTAAATTAGCGGCTGGGTTCGTAGCATCAAGGGAATCAGTATTCGAAGGAGTATTAAAATAGCCTAAAAGCTTTCCGGGAACCTCTTTAAATTTTTCAAAAATGGAAAACTCCATCTGCAAAGTTGTTACCTAAAACTAAATCCAGATCCTGTGTATAGAGACCCAATTCGGTTCAGTGGTTTAGTTTGCGAGATCTTACCACTTCAAGGCTTCAAGCAATTATTTGTTAAACGTCCAAGGTTTGACCTACCAGTCAGGGATCTAAAGACAATGGCCTAAAAATTGATCCCCAATGATGTTACAGAAAATACACCACTTCTACAGATTGAAATTAATGACTGAAACGTTTGAACACTCAATTTAATGAATCAACCAATCAAAATTAAATAAAGTCTACAAAGTTGTTAAGCCAACGAATAGGAAAGCATTATTATAAAAACTTTGTGGAATAGTGTAAAAAACAGCCTATAGTCATCTCTATCTCTCTGCCTACCAGTACTTATCTTTGGTTATTGATATTTCAGGATTCTAGTGATTCTGAGGAAGAATTGGGAGATTTTCAGGATCTTACTATTCTCAACCTGGATTCCTGGATTTCTTTCAGGTTGACTTAATAATTGAAAAGTTCATCTGTCTGTCTGTTTTACTCAGATCAATGTTTTCACTTAAAAAAATATCCCCCGTGCTTTCACTAAAACTTATCTTTGGATGGCCTAATCCCCAAAAAAACATATTACTAGTCCCTCTGGCGACCAATATCAATAACCCTTCAAGGTACTCTCCCTGCCGGGCTTTCCTAACCTTTACCTAACCTAACATAAAATAAGCATCATATTACGTTATTTTTCAAAAAGTTAGTTTGTTGTGTATAACATATCAATGCAATTTAAAGTTCCTTCTGCCCCCCACAAAAAGGGGGAGAGGGGGTTGTGCTACCCTCTTTGCCTATCTTTCATGTTTTGGGTTTGTTATTCTATCCACCTCATCCCGCTACTGGAGTTTCAAAATAAATTGCAGAACGAATAATTTTTTATTGATTTCAACCAAATGATGTCATAACCGATTCCTTTAATATAAATTATGTTTTTTGTAGAATGTCAGATGAGGATGCCCAATGGCTGTTACAACTCAGACAAAAGATTACAAGCATTTGGCTTAGAAGGTATTTTTAAATAACATAAACAAATACGGAGACAGGCAACTGGTTAAAGTTTTTCTTATGTACATCACATATGTCCGTAAGAAATACAAAAATTTCGAATGTAAAAAACGACTAAAATTAAACAAAATACTTAAAATAGTATTAACATGTCGCGATATTTCGTAGAGTTAGGTGCAAGCTTCCAGTCAAATGCGCTTTTTAGGTCAAATTGTTAAAAATAATGACAAAACGCATAATATAATTAAACGCATAATTAGGAACAGTTTACACCCAACTTTACGGAATATCGCAAAAAATGCCTCCCTTTGTACACTATTTTCTTTGTCGATGATAACTATATCATATCATTGACATTGATATAGAAAAGTTATACTCAAAGAGTCAAAAGTTTAGAGAAATGTGAATGTTTTTTTTAGATTAAGCAGTGGCTCACAAAGCTTGGGAATGGGAAGTGGAATTCTTTCTAACAGGAAACAAAACATTTAAATACATAAAAAAATCCTTCTTGCAATTCCGAATAGTGTTTCTCAAGTTTCATATTTAGAGAAAGATACACTGTATATCAGGGGTAAAAAAATGTCATTTAGGTAATTATTTTAATGCCTATTGTAGTTTATAATTGAGGTTTTTAGTTTCAAGAGGGTTAGTCTTGAATTTTTCATAAACCTATTTGACTCAAAAAAAAAAAAAAATTTCTGTAAATTTTTAACAAGGTTTAATCAAAATTCAGGATAAATCTTTTTTTAGTTGAGATTTTTCTTGTGTATTATTTCTAAGAAAACTCCACTTAGCTCATTTATTATTTTTATTTTTTAATCTTGCGCAGAATATACACCCCTGTACAATATTCTAGTCTTGTCTTTACCCCCACTGTGTAATGGCACATAAATGAAAAAAGAGAGTGCCTTGGCCTAAGAGAAGCTTCCATAAAAGATAGAACTTCATTTGTTACCGAAATCTAAAGCTAGAGTAAAAAAATATAATTTATATAATAGGATCTAGATTAATACTGCCTAATCAAAATCATATGATAAATTTTAATGATTGTTTTGCACAGAGAGGAGATTGATCGACAAGTGATTAGTTGTCTTGCGGATATTCTCAATATTCAGGATGTTGTACAGTTCAACCAAAACTCTGCAAGGTAGCCTCTATTACTTTGATCAATCAATCAATTGAAATTCTTAATTTTATCATGCCTTTTTAGTTTTTGCTTTTTAAACCAATACAAATTTTAAAAATGCTTACTCGTTATTTGTATGGCCCCCAAGGACCTCTAAAATAATGGTGTGTATGTCCGTTACAGTATTTACTGCAATGTTTCGTGATTATGTTCATATTAAGATTTCCAAAATCTAAAAAGTATTTACCTACAAAATGAAAATTGTGGAGGTTGTTGGTTTAAAAATATGTTAGTTTGTCTTTCTGTGTAAAAAATATATTTTAGCTGTGTTTGATCTAATTTGAAGAATTTAGGGGTGCTAAAAGAAATGAAAGACACACATAGGCGTCCAAGGGGGGGGGTAATGGGCCATTTGGCACCCCCAAACGATTTTGGGGGTGCCGTAGGCACCCCCAAAATTTTTTGAACAATACCCCCCCCAAAAAAAAATTACCCCTACCTTGGGGGTGCCGTAGGCACCCCCAACGATTTTGGGGGGGGTATTTACCCCCCCCAAACCATTTTGGGGGGAGTAATTACCCTCCCCCAAAATAAATGTCTTTTAAAAAAATTTTTTTGGGGGGGGGTATTTACCCCCCAAATTGAATGTTCTTAAAAAAAAATTTTACTGAAAATTTTTTTTTGGGGGGGGGATCTATGATGTAATTGTAAAGCACTGAAGATTCCATAAAATAGATAGGTACCTAACTAAATTAAATATTTCATTAAATAAAAAAGAATTTCTATAAGCGATTTCTTTTGGGAGGATGTCAGGGTGTCTCAAAACTAGTTATAAAACTTACCAGGACCTATAAGACGCTTCACTTTAAAGTATAATCATATTGGTTCATTGGTTAGTGAGTTAATTATTGTATTTTTATGTTCTAAAGAATGAGATACTACTATATATTTGAATAGTAGTGGCGCCCTTAGCATCTAAGAACTCGTGTTTTCTAAAGGGTAAAAAGGGAGGAGAAAAATAGCCTAAAACCACTCAAAGGATTGACCTATAATAGTGTGGAACCATCATGGGATCTATGTGAAGCTTTCCTAAAAAGGAGAACTCAGTATTAAAAGTAATGAAATCTGAAGCTATAGTCAAATAAACCTTACTTACTACTTTATGTTATAGGATAGTACTTATTAACTTAATAGATTAGGTAGGTGCTTTTTTTACATAATTAAATTACCCCCCCCAAAAATTTTACCCCCGGGGTAAATTAGTTTGGGGGGGGTAATTACCCCCCCCCCAACAGATTTGGGGGGAGTATTTACCCCCCCCCCAACAGACTTTAGGGGGGGTAATTACCCCCCCCAACCAAATTTTACCCCCGGGGTAAAAATTTTGGGGGGGGTAAAAAAAAATTTCGGCGCGCTTCGCGCGCCATTTTACCCCCCCCCCAAACACGAATTACCCCCCCCCCCCTAAAATTTTTTACCCCCCCCCCAAAAAAAAAAGCTTGGACGCCCCTGAAGACACAATTTATTTATTATTTTTAAAAAGGCATTAGGTAGTTTAAATTTTTTCTTTTTTTTAGTTTGGTCCAGATTAGAAGTCGAGGGATGTCTGTAGCCCCTGTTCCCGACTTCCAAGCTCCTTGGGAGGAATGGCCAGCTGTTTTCTTTATTGTCAGGTAAAAATGAACGCCAACTTTTGACCTTAGGACATTTTTTCTATTTCCCGCTCAATTTGAACAATTGTTAAATTGAAATCGATTTAACCATTTTTAATAAAACTCAAGCTTTGTTTTTTTGTGGCGTTTTCATGTATAGGGATGAAGTCCAAGAGGAAATGATTTAGGTTTGAGCTCTATGTACTGAAATCACTTAAAAAGTTTAACATAAGACTACCCTAATGAATTTAAATGAAAGGAAATGAAAACTTATTAACAAATTTATTCTGTTTAGACCTAGTCCAAGAAGTTTATCAGCTGTTGAGGCTGCCAAATCAAGGGGGAAAATGTCCATTTGGTCTTTCTCACCTGGAGTTGAAAGAAAGGTAATAATGTTTCTCGTTCAAGAACTGTCTGTTTTAAATTGATGAATGGTTTTTCTGATGATTAAAGAGTTTTTCACTTTTAAGATCACTTGTAATTGTTGATTTTCTTTGCTTAGATGTTTGAGGCAAGCAATGGTAAGATTATCTATGTCTTCTTCTGTGTTATCACCAGTTCTTCAATACAGGTAATTATGTTCCTAGTAATAAGTTCAGTTCTTATATATAATTTTCTCCCTATTTAGTTCTTGGATATGCTTCCTATCCGGTTCTTTCATGTGCTCTCTATTCAGTTCTCATATGCTTTCTACTCATTTCTATCATGCTCTCTACTCAGTTCATTTGTATGCTTTCTATTCAGATTTCTTAAGTGCTCTCTATTCGGTTCTATCATATGCTCTCTATTCGGTGCTCTCATATGCTCTCTTTTTGGTTCTCTAATATGCTCTCTATTTGGTTCTTTCATATGGTCTTTATTCAGTTCTCTTACATGTCCTCTATTATGTTCTCTCATATCATGCTCTCTATTCGGTTCTCTGAGATGCTTTAAATTTAGTTCTATGATATGCTTTCTATTGGGTTTTTTCATATGTTCTATTCCCAATTTTTTAAAATCTAAATTTAGTTCTTTAATGTTGTTCCCGTTTTAGGTTTTCTCATATTTTTTCTATTTCTTTTTAAGGATAAATATATGTCATGGAGTCTGCTTGAGTTGGTGAGATACTCCATGAGGGCAGCCGTGTATGTCAACTTAATAATTGTAATATACCTGCCTAGGGATGTGATTGTGCAAGTTTGACTGGAGAGATATTCCATGAGGGCAGCCGTTGAGGTCAACTTAATATTTGTAATATACTTGCCTAGGGGTGTGCTAGCTTGACTGGAGAGATTGTCCATGAAGGCAGCCGTGTCGGTCAACGCATACATTGGGTAAACAAGCAACCGGTTAATGTGGATAACTTTACACATCTCATTGATCTCAGAGACTACGAGGTAGAATATATTTATTTTAAAGAAACTTCATATCAAGTATTATGTTTGGAACTTGTGTTTGATTTAAGATATTTAAGAATATTTTTTATATTAAAAAAATGTAGGGGAAGGTTAATTTGTCACCCCTGTGTTTATTCGAGTAATAATGGTTGAAACTTCATTTTGAATGTTTAGGGTAAAGATTTGATTCCCTTGACAAGAGAAGCTGCAACACAAATCCTGCAAAGAATGCACACTTCTGGACAGGTAAAGAATTGTGTTTATATGAATTGAGAAGCACACTTTTTTGTCTGTCTTTAACCGCTACTCTATAATTCACTTTGTCCGTCCGTCCGTCAGTCCGTCCGTCAGTCCGTAACGCTATGGGGGAAATGGGATTTACTCAGCTCCTATAAAAGATAGAATGCTGAAATTTTTTGACAACATTCCCATCATTAAGGAGCACAATTAAGTATAAAACATCAATGGCGGTAGGACCGCTTTTTTGCAGGTTTTAGGCTATTTTTGTATTTTTCACATTTTTCTCCATATCTTCAGTGTTTATGGTCCGATTTTCAAAATTTTTTCAGTTATTGATATTAAAATTAAATTTCCTGTCGTTTACAGTAAACAATCATGACGGTCAAACTGCCATTTTGCAGGTTTTAGGCTATTTTTGTATTTTTCATATTTCCACCATATCTTCAGTGTTTATGGTCCAATTTTCAAAATTTTTTCAGTTATAGATATAAGAATTAAATTTCCCGTCGTTTAAAGAAAACAACCATGACGGCCAGACTGCCTTTTTGCAGGTTTTAGGCTATTTTTGTATTTTTTCACATTATTCTCCATATCTTAAGTGTTTATGGTCCGATTTTCAAATTTTTTTCAGTTATAGATATCAAAATTAAATTTCCCGTCGTTTAATCATTAAAAATAAAACAAGGTTTCGTGTTTATTTTCTCCAATAAATCTATTCTTGTTTTTAATAAATACACTTTAAATCTACTTTTACGTATTTCCATCCACGATTTTTTGTGCTTTGCTACTTATGGATGTTGTCATCCTTGTTTACTTATAATTGGCACCCACTACAGATAAACCTGAACATTTTAATTAAAGAAATGCTTTACTCTCAAAAAAATTAAGATTGAGAGAGTAAAAATAAACACGAATATCTGATTAGTAAATTTTATTTTAGGCTAGCTATGATCCATCAATAAGAAACAAGCAATTCAGGAGATTCTAATTCAGCAAAGATAGGACAATGGAATATGAATCAACCATGCAATCCAAAGTCAATGAAATATGAGGAATTCTCCTTTTGAGAGACAGCTGTTAAAGTTTTGGAAGAAGGGTACTAAATTAGTTTAGCTACATTGCCCCCTTCCCTCTCAGAATTAACACTTTTAGTTGAAGATGATTTTAATATTTGATAAAAAAACTTTTTGCCTAAAACATTATCAAAGCAATATACAATAAATGATATTCAAAATTCCTAATGATTGGAAGGAAAATAGTTATTTATTAAGATGTTTTCCCTTTTTCTTTTTTTATTGATTTGAAATAAATATCCTAAGTTTTACTAAAAATTCATAATAAAGATGTCATAATAGACCAGATTTTAAACTTTTTAATAATATTGTGATATTTAATTAATAGGTACTGATTATGTATAATTTTTCTACCAGTGTTTTTTTATTGTTCTTTATTTTGTAAAAGGGTAAATTATATTACCATCTAAATTTAAGGTCGGACAATTGATTATAGATTAATCTTCCTTTTTAAAAATTTGCCAATTTTGTGGTATACATTCTTGTTGTTTGAATAGTTAATATTTTATTTCCATGACCTATAAACTTTGAAATTTGTCTACGTAAATTTTTGTTCTCATTTTAAAACCTCTCGAAAATTCCAATAAAACTATGATTAAAACTGTTATTTTATGTTATGTGTACACAGGTCTCCTTAGCAAAACCTTATATTAAAAAAAATCTTGAAAGAAACGGACAACAGGGCCTTCAAATAGGATACAGTGGTGGTCAGAATCCGTTGGAGATTAAATCTTCAAAATCCTTCTTGCCAGATATTGCAATTTGAAGTTTTGTGGTAAAAATGCCTAAAATTACAAGAATTCCAAGGAAATATGCATAAGTGAACACCTTAATTCATCAAATAAAAAGGGCAAGTTTAACATTTGAGGAGTTTAGATATCTCTTCATTTGTAAACTACACACTTCATCCCCATTTAGAACAATTTTTACTTCTATAAATGATGTTTTTAACTTCAATAAGAGTAATAAATAAGGTACTATAAGCTTAAAGAGGTTTGCCCAATTTACAACTTTATCCTAAAGGCTGTTACCCTGGAAAAAACTTCAGTTTAAGTTTACATATGGCCCAAGTTACTTTTAGTAATTCTGCTTCCCCCCCCCCATACTCTCACAACCTACAAACTTTAGGGTGGAGGGGGGGGGGGAGCATGGTAATACTATTATGTGTTTCTCAAAAACTAATTGAAGTATAGTGGGAAAAAATTTTATGTAAGGTTTTTAGGCCAAAATTTTGTAGAAATTATGTTGACCACCTTCTCTCCCCCTTGTCCTGACATAATTGGGGGGGGGGGGGAGAAGATCATTCCAATGTGTTTTAAGAAAATATTAGAGATACATATAAAGCTTTTGGATTTGTATTGTTGTGGGACCCAAAGCACTTTTACATATATTGCTGACCTCTTCCCCTCCCCTCATAAATCAAAAACATAACATTTTGTAAAGAGAGAATGGTTGGGTTGCAGTTAAAAGGTTACTACTAGGGTGTGTTACTAAGAAACCAATAGAATTGTAGCAGCAAAGCAAATATGCTTTATTAGGTCAAAAGTAATTTTAACAAATTTTGCTGAATTCTCCTTCCAAGCCCCCTTTCCCTCCCTATTGCTTTACAATCTCTCCCCCCTTCCTCCCTCCAAATAAGTAATAGAAGGGAGTATAGCAATACCCTTGTGATTTACTTGTAGATACTCAAGATATAGAGTGCTTTTGGGTTTAAACTTTAGTAGGTCCATAATTACTTCATAATTGGACAAACATTGCTGACCTTTCCCCAACCTCAACCAACCCCATCCAGAAAAATTATATTGCTGCTCAATTTCCTTCACCCCCATAAAAAAAAATTAAAATATTGCTTGCCCTCCCCCTCCCTCTCCAGCTACCCTCCATACAACCTCACCGCCTGTGTTTTAATCAGAAACTACTATAGCAATAAGGAGCAAACATTGGAATAAAATTAGATTTTAAATTGCTTCATATGTATTACCTATTCAATGTTTGGGGAAGGAGCAATGGGTTGACAATAATTATTTTATTAGTCCAATAGGCTGGAGGAGATTATATAGCAAAATAGTTGTACTAGATTGGGAGGGTTGTAGTTGAAATAGATATTTATAAAATTAAATATAGCCTACATAAGTTAAAATATCGACCCTGAATATCTCCAGAGGTTTCTAATAATATACAATATTATTTACCTATGCCACTGGCCACTACTTCCAACAGATGGAGGGGGGGGGGGGGGGGGGATGAAATCCAGCAATATTTGTAAAAGTAACTAATATCCCAAAAAAAGCTTAAATCCAAAGTTTGCTTAACATAATTCAGTGATTTCAAAGTAACACAAGAATATTTTCCATATCCACTGCCCCCCTCCTAATAATTTGTGGAGGGAGTGGGTTGGTTGCAGCATTATTTGCAAGAGATTTTGATGGCTACTAAAGTTTAAGTACTAAAGCTTATATTTCCAGAAACTTTGGGCCTAAGAATCTTACATATAATGTTTTCTTTCAATACTTCAACTAGTTTTGAGTAAAACATAATACTATTACTTTGCCCTCCCCCCTAAAATTTATGGGTTGCAAGAGGGGGTTGAGAGTATTTTAAATATTAACTTTAGCAATATGTAAACTAGAACTGAGGTTTTCTTTACTGGTTCCAGGGTAACAGCCTCTAGCTTAAAGTTGTAAACAGAACAATGTACCTTTTTCATTAAATAATTTCTTTAAAGAAACAAAATTTTCTAAATGGGGAGGGACTGTGTAGTTTACATATGCAGAGACATATAAACTCCTCAAATGTTAAACTCACCCATTTTATTTGATGAATTAAGGTGTTTTCTTATGCATATATCCTTGGAATTCTTGTAATTTTAGGCATTTTTACCACAAAACTTCAAATTGCAATATCTGGCAAGAAGGAGCAGCTAAGATTTAATCTCCAACGGATTCTGACCACCACTGTACCCTATTTGAAGGCCCTGTTGTCCGTTTCTTTCGAGATTTTTTTTAATCTAAAGTTTTGTTAAGGAGACCTGTGTCTATTTAAAGGAGAAAATTGCATAGGTATACTTTTTACTTTTTCCACCAATTCCAATTTTTTAAATAAATTTTTTATGCATTCTCGTCATTTGTATGGCCCTTGAGACCTCAGGGATGTATATTCTGCACAAGATTTATTTTTTCCCCCTGCTGCAAATTTTTTTCATTTTTTCCCCCTCTTAGTTTTTTCCACCAAGGAAGTGAAAAAATGGAAAATTATTTACAAGACTCTTAATTTTATTCAAATTATCCCCCCCCTCTTGCATATTCTTTTAGTTTTTTACACCAAGGAGGGGAGAAAAATGGAAAAAAATGTTTTCAGTTCTCTTAATTTTTACATTTTTTTCCCCCCAACCACATATTTTTATTTTTTTTGTCCCTCCCCCCTGAGCACTGAGCAGGGTAAATTTTACAGAATATACACCTCTATGATACCTCCAAATCAGTGATTTCCAGAAAAATTTGTCCGTATTTATTATAATACTTGTGGGGTTGGGAAAAGTCGACTACCACACCCCCAACCCCGCCAAAACTACAAAAATCCCCCCCCCCCCCAATTTTTTTTATATAAAGAATTTTTACAAATTTTGCGAATTCGCCATTTATTCGCGAAAATTTGCATCCATTCACATTATTTTTGGCTGGGTAGGTAATAGAAGATGTAATTATACCTCTTGGGGCAAAGTGATTTAAAAAGCACCTATCAGCATTAAATAAGTGAATTCGAAACACATTGTTATTTTTAAATAATTAAAACATATTTTAGCATAATCGCTTTATTAAACCACTGATTTAATTAACAACAAATATCCCATTCAATTTATAAATAATACAAAATTTATATGTTAAAAATAGACTAGATAAAGAATGTATCATGGCGGCTTCAAATCTTGGTTTTGAAGGCATACAATGAGTATTATAAACTAGCTGCTAAATGGTATTGCAGAGTAATAACATGTTCTCAGCCACTTCTTTTGGAAAGCTGCAGCTGAAAACTGTATTTAACTTTACAAATATTTAGCAACAATTTTCTAAACAGCTTGCATAATGTTACTACAGTATTGTTAAGAGAACCTAACAGAGAGCAGCAACTGATTTCTATTAGGTTCTCTTATTTTTGTACTCTTTGTACATTTGATATTTTTACTGTCTGAAGGCAGTCTGGAAGGCGGCCAGCTGGTCGAAAGCTCCATTGGCAGAGGTGGGAGCTACTGGCTGGGGAGCACGGAACTGAGGTCTTCCGGCGGCACCAGGCTGCTGCTGCTGGGTGCTGAACTGTGTCTGGAAGCCAAACTGGCTCTGCTGCTGTTGGGGAACAAAAGATTGCTGGGGCTGGGGAACAGGCTGTCTCTGCTGCTGGGTGAAGAATTGAGATTGTTGGGACTGCAGGGCCTGGAAAGACTGCTGAGCCTGGAAGTCAGGCTGCTGCTGCTGGAAGGCAGGTTGCTGTCTTTGCTGCTGAATGAAAGCAGGTTGTTGCTGCTGGAAAGCAGGCTGTTGCTGTTGGAACTGTTGGGGGAATGCTTGGGTGGGAACGGGCTGGGACACACTGGCTGGGAGGAGATGAGCGGGCAGAGGATCAATTTGACCATCCTGGTCTTCGTCGCGAGAGAATCCCTCAAGGGCAATCTGTTCACGGGTCAGCTCAGAGATGGGAACAAGGGCGGGACGGGCCTGGAATTGCTGTTGACCCTGCTGGGGAAGGAATGCGGGAACTTGTTGTTGCTGCTGTTGGGGGGCAAATTGTTGCTGTTGCTGCTGGGGGATAAATCTGTTTTGCTGTTGCTGCTGGGGAATAAATCCTTGCTGTTGTCTAAATTGTTCTTGCTGGGAAAAAAGTTGTTGTTGTTGTGGGGCAAACTGCTGCTGCTGTTGCTGGGGGAAAAACTGTTGCTGCTGCTGTTGGGGGGCAAATTGCTGTTGCTGCTGGGAGAAAAATTGCTGTTGCTGCTGGGGGGCAAATTGCTGTTGCTGCTGGGCAAATTGTTGTTGCTGGTTAAATCTGCTGAAATCCTAGATAAAGAAAGTTTTATTAAGTACTCATTTTTAGCTTGAAAAATTCAAAATTATAGTAGATCTACCAAAGGTCATAATTGAGGAGAAATCTGGCCTTGGAATATTTAAGTATAGAACAACTTTAATACCTGGTTGAAAGACTGTTGGTCAAACTGCTGGCTGATGGGGGCATTGGGGTTGAAGTTGGCGGCATTAAAGACAGGTCTTCTCTGACCGTTGGGTCTCTGGTTGGCAAAGGATTGTCTCTGTAGGGCAAGCTCATTCTGGGCCTGGATCTCCTTCTGTTTCTCTACAACTCTATATACAAAAAATTTTTTATTAAAAATCCTATTCTACATATTAAGGTATTTACATTAGTTCTTATTTTTATACGCTCTATTAGGTTCTCATTTACATGCTCTCTATTAGGTTCTCGTTTACATGCTCTCTATTAGGTTCTCACTTATTATGCTCTCAGTTTGGTTCTCCTTTTAATTATCTAATAGGTTCCCATTTCTCATGCCTTCTGTTAGGTTCACCAAAAAAATTTATGCTTTCAAATTTCTTTTTGATCTGTAAGGTTCTCTTTGAAAGTTGGTCAACAAAGATTTATGTTCTTTATTGGATGCTCTTATCAAGCTCCTTTAGTTGTGAATGGTTGTAAGAAATATTGAATTGTTGACCATTACCTTTTCTGGTGATCCAGTACGGCCTGATGCCTTGCCCTCTCCTGAACAAAAGCTGGGTCCTCAACAACACTGTTGCTCAACTGAAAAAACAGGGAATTTTAAATAATTTTTTTTTCATTTTATGTTGGTAATTTAGGAATGTTAGAATTGTCTTTTCGATTTCAAACTTAGCATGACTATTTCTGTATCAGTTAGGCGTCATATTTTAGAAAGCTTAGCTCCTCTAAAATCGTTACCAGGAAGTCCGTACTTCCATTTATATTATTTTTTTTAAATTGACAACAATAATCATCCTATTGATCTGACTTTTTAACAAGATTTTAAGCAAAGCATCTCTATAATCTAGTCTTAAGAATGTAAGTTTGTACTTTAACAGTATCCTGTATTTACACAATTTTGCACCAAATTTATCAAATATTTTTTAGACCTATAAATCAATTTTCTACTTAATAAGTTCTGAAACTCGTTTATAAGTTAATGTTTGTTTGTCATTCTGTCCGGTTGTTGATGGAGGAACCATTGAGAAATAAAGAGTTGCCTTACCTCTTCAGGGTTGAAGGTTGGGGCCTGGGGAAGCCTGTTGTTTGTGGTGAAGCCAGTGCTGTTGTTGCTGGAGTACTCAACAATCTCAATCTCTCCATTCTCGTTCAAGAATCCGTAGGTGCCCTCAACATTACCCTCAATGTCTCTGGTCTCCATCTTGAAGGTTCCATCCGCAGCCTCGTAACCTAGACAAAGGAATAATTTGTTTCCATCAATCTATTAATGTAAAGCACTGCAATAACAAACTATTAATTCTTTTATTCAAAGTAGTAAGGTTGATATAGAACAGATTGTATCTCCCTTTTTGGGAAGTTTCACATAGCTCCAGGATTGGTTTGCAGCAAATTATTTTTTTAAATTTTAGCCATTGGATGGTTTTAGGCTATTATTACCCATTTTAAGTTAAATGTCCCTAGATGCTTAGGACGCAGCTGCTATACCTTACATGAAAGAAGAATTACTTTTTTTCTGTTTGTACTGTAGGATCTCGCTAAGTGCTGAACCGATATGGTTCTTCTTTCAGTGAAGCATCTCATAGTTTTTTTTATAGGAAGGTTTTTAACTAGGTTTTGGGAGGGTACTACGCTACAATTCTAAGAAGCTTTCAAGAAAAAATGTTCCCTACCTCAAATCAATTTTTTTTACTTTTAACAACAATTAGCAAATTCATTAATTCTAATATGATTTAAACAGTTATTGATTTTAGAACATTTGTACAGTAGACTTTTTACTTGCAATTTTAAATAATGACATATCAAACAATTGTTGCATTTGTTAAGTGCAAAAAATGCACTGTTATTTACAGGGAGGGAGAGGACAATTCATAGAGGGAAGGGACATTGGGCTTTTAATTACACCATTCCCCAAAGTTTTATAATAACGTTTTCTTATTCGTTTGCCTAAGAACTTTAGGACTTTTATTGAATTTTGATTGTTTTGTTCATTAAGTTAAGTGTCCAAACGCTTTAACCACTAAATTGTAGTCTACACAAGGGTAATTTTTTGTATGATCATTAAGGATGTACATTAATTTGTCGGCTATTGTCTTATCCCTTTAGAACCTGTCTGTCACAGGTACTGTCACAATTCATATAAACAATGATTATCATATTATTAAGTCGCTTAAAGGTGCATGCAATGGCGTGAATTCAAATTGACAAAAAAAAGTGGTTAGATCAATCCTTCGCTTTGCACAAACATTCTGATTCTTTTATATAATGAATTGTTTTAAATTATCCAATTGTTAGGTGCAAAAAGAATTATCAAAAATCAGAATTATTTCCTTAGTAGATAGTTAAGATTTTAATTTTTTTTTATGAAAATTTAAAAATTTTCCTTATATTTAGAAAGACAAAGACTGATTTCAACATTATTCTAAAACCACAAGGTAAACCAATTAGAAAATTCAATGAAAATCCTTTATTTTGCTAGCATGTCGTTGTAATCATCCCTTTTCCCATTCCATTGAATTATAATTACTATTTCTGGGGTGGTTTAAAGGGAAACTTAATTTTTTTTTAAATGAATTTTAAAAATAGGTACCTCAGCAAGTATGAACATGAGAATTATAGGAAGATAAATAAATCCTCCATTGTCCTATTCCTGTAATTTCTTTTGGGGGATCTATTTCCAAGAGAGGGTGAAAGGAGTACCCAACCCGTAGAAAACGGGATTAAACAATAAAAAAACTCACGATTCGGTGCAATATTTATTTTTTTATTTCACCTTTTTAATTTTTTTTTCTCATTGTCTTTGTTAAAATAAAATAATAGAAGATTTTGAATTCAAGCGAATCAGAAAATTATTTATAAATTCACAAGATTAGAAATTTAAAGGATTTTTTTCCTCATTTCTTTATTGCGAATTTTTTTTATTTTGACAGTTTCTTGCAAATTTTAAAAGCATAAAATTAAAGTAATTTTTTGTTTGAGAAAAAAAATTTTCTGCTCTTTTACACTTTTCATACAGTTGGCATTCTATGGAATTTGATGGGTTTATTTTAAATATAGGGATTATATAAAAAAGTGGTAATGGCTGACATAATTTCGTCAAATTGACAGTCTAATGACACATAACTACATAAAACTACTAGAGTTGGCTCGATATAATTATCTCCCTATTGGCTAGTTTTCTATATGCATATCTATTTCTCAATAAATCTATTTTCCTCACCCGGCATTACTATCTAAAAGAAAGTAAATATTTAATAATTTAAATGATTTTTAAAAGATTTTTTTAAATTATATTTTTTTCTTTACATTACCATCACCAAAGGGTTAATGATGATGATTACAATTTTAGTTTAATATTTGAACACACAAAATGTCGCCACAATCGAATTCTTTTAAAACATAGTTTTCTTAAATTTATCATATTATAAATTTAAATTTTCTTTTTTATGATTAGAAATTAAATACATCAATATAAGGTAAATAGCAACATGAAATGAAAAAAATGAATTTATTTTTAATAAAGTAAAATAATGGGTCTTATCGTTCTGGGCAATGAGAGTTTATTATGGATTATTGGAGCACTATGAGTTTTAATCATATATTCCTTGGAAAACTTGAGCTCGTTTATAGACATTTATTTCCTATATAGATCTGACATGGATCTTGAAGCAATTAAGCAGGCCGTTTTGTACATGTTAAAAATTGGAAGATTTCATTAAATAAAAGTAATCGCAAATATACTTAGTAAATAATCTTATGTTAACACAATGACAACCCAAAAGTTTAGTAATCTTGCCTTTAAATAGAATCATTTAATCTAATTTCAATGTCATGAAATGGATGTTTAAAATTGTTTTTCAAATATCAAAATCATGACTGTACCCATTTCAAGTAAATTGCCTGACTGAGATTTAACAAAGATGACAATATCCAAAAAAGCGAAGCTTAACTAAGCAGACGGAAAACGAACACCGAGTAAAAATTGGTTGTTCAATAAAAATGTTAAAATTATTGGTAAAGATTAAGTATGCTTTCTTAATGATTCCGAAATGTTTCAAATGAATCACCATGCAAAGTTTAAAATAGTTAATACAATTCTAACATGCCTAAATTTATGCCCATAGCTATCCCTACAGACGAACGGACCCTATAATTGTATATTTCTTATCTTTTTATCAAAATAATGTTATTATTACACATTAACAAAAACCAATTTGCTTAAATCTAATAAGATATATTCATGATGAACGTGATATTCATTGATTTATTGACAATGCCTACTAAAATCTTTTTGAAAAATGTTACGTTAATTATTTACATAATTGTCCTTATTCATTTTTCGTAATCTCAGTCTGTGTGGATGTAGAGAAACTTAGACATTTAATGTGCATTCAACGAAATCTTTGTTTGAGCTACGCAAAGCGTAACAATTGCCTGACGCGGCTTTGCGTCACTATTAGGGCGTGGCAACAAGAAGGGCGTATCATGTACGCAATAGTGTTTATACAATATAGTTCATTTTATGTATTTTTGATAGCTAGAATTACTTTAAAATTGTAATTGAAGTAATTTTGGTATAGGATACCTTTGAACAAAAAAATATCTTCATTCAAATTTCTAATTTGGGAACTCTCTTTAGTTAGTTTTAAATTATTGGAAGGTTTATAATTTTAAGAGCCATTTCATTCCCCTCCCTCCTATTATGTTTAAATAAAAAGAAAATCATTTTTTTAAAAATGGGCAATAGATAAATTTAAATGATATATTTTTGCTTTACTCTAAAACAAACTTCACAATTTACGAACATTTTGGCGGTTTTTAATGACACAAAAATTCATTGTCTAAAAAATAATGTTGCTATCTTTGAGATTTTAAGATTTAAGGGTTGGGTTAAATACGCCCCCGGTCTTTGTACGCTAAAATCATGGTTGCAGGGATCTGATAATTGATTGTAATTTAATCTCCCGCTCAATTTTTATGTGTGAATTTTTTGACTTAAGTAGCTTGGAAATATTAGAGAGGAAAAGAAAAAAATAGAAAAAACAGCACAACAATTTACTGTATTCTTTCATTAGAATCATTTTAGTCCTTTTTTTTAGGAATTTTAGCTTTTATTTGGATTTAATTTTAATTAATATCTGAAGAAAAAATATCGCTAGAATTCTTAATTAAAAATGTCTGAATTAATTATTTAAACCTTATGTGGTTGGATTTATATTATATTTTCATATATAAAAGAAACAGGCTGTCTTATGTGTCTGTCTGTAGCTTAAGATCTAACTAACCACTGGACCGATATGGCTCTTTTTTCCACTGAAGCTTATTATAGGTCCAGGAAACTATTTTGGGGGAGGATATCTCCACCCGCCCTGAGAAAAATATTTTTTCTTTTAAAACTTAAATTGAAGTTTGGGGTCGACTCTCTCCCTCTACCCTTTCCCTCAAGTGCCCCTTACTGGAAAAGCATCTAGATGGACGTATGGACATACCTTAATTATAGAGTAGCTGCTATTAAAGAAAATTATTTAAACTCACCAACAGTATAACTGCCATCCTCATTGATTTCATTGATATACTTGATAATAACTTCGGCGGTTGTGGTGGATTCCTTTTCTGCGGGAGCCGCTGTCACAGGAGCAGCGGTGGTTGGGACATTAGTAGTGGCGGCTAGCGTAGTAGCTTCTCCCTCCTCCTACAGACACAAATAATTAGACAAGAAGGATAAAATAATAAGACAATAACCGATAAGTCTATCTCCAAAATTACCCTTATGTAGATTACAAATAGTGGTTAAACCGTTTGAACACTCAACTCAATGAACAATTCAATCAAAATTCGATAAAAGTCACCAAAAATGTAAATATTTCTTCTTTTAGAATAACAATTTGACAGAAGTAACAAAGTTTTACATATTTTGAATTATTTTCATCAAGAAAGCTTTTCCTCGAGTCTAAAATTTTTACCTGGGGTGCTGAGAAGCTGCTGTGCGCTAGCAACAACAAACATGCCTGAAAAAGTGATGGAATTGTCATATATTTTTAAAACTTTTTGCAACAATTTTGTTAATGATAAGCACTTTTTTTATATTAAGACTGAATATAACTAATAATTGATTTAATTTAAAGCATTTCTAAAATTTTTAATCACAAGATTAGAAATAAGAAAGTTGTTTCCATTTTTGCCTCCGCTATATAAAAAGCATTCATTTTTAACATAGAAATTTTCTTAAGAACTAGAAATGTTACTTTACCTATTTCAGCTTTTTAAAGTAAAATTTTAACTAATATATTATTTTCAAATAAAAACTTACAAGACTGAGTCCTCTCATGTTTAATTGTTCACAGATCAGATGTTTCTGTGCCGAACATCAGTCTTCCCGCCCTTTTTATAATTTTTCGCGCGTAAATTGTGTACGCACAGCGCGGCATGGCCCACCGTCAGAGCAGTGCAGTGCTGGAGCAACCAGTGTGTTTTAGCATATCCACTATATTTGCAAAATTTTTTGAACACAACACAGAAACTACGTAAATAATCTAGAGGAGAGAAAAGGCTCAGATACTGTTATATTAATTAAACTATGAAAGTGTAAGAACTGTTTAGTCAAGAATTCTTAGAACAGTATAGTATCTAGACTGCGTAGATACTGTATCATCAGGACTCTGAAGATACTGTATTTCCAGACTGTAGATAAAGACAGACAAACTATGTTTCTTCTTACGGAACAATGAAACAAATGTCTATAAAAGAAAAGATAGTGTAGTGACTTATTGAATTAGGAAGGGAATTGCTATGCATTTTGCAAAAAGATTTTCTTGTATTATTTCAGCTGCATTGCATGAATTTCGGAGCAAAGCCCAGAGCGGTGCATAGAAAGATGGCGCTGGGCATAGAAAGATAGCGCGGCAAATCACTTGCAAGGGAGGAGGATGCATATATTAGCTCTTCTTCTAGTGGTTGGTGTGGCAAGGGACTTGTCTTCTTAAAGAAAAAAATTACTATAGAGAAAAAGACCCTTTCATTGCATGACCTTTGGAAGTTCAGATTTCTTAATAAAAATTAAAATAAACATGTAGCTGCATATTAGCTTTCATCTGTTTTTATTGTGATATAATGCTAACTTTTGAAATATTTTTTTGGGGGGTGGGAAAGGGGCGGGGGATATCCACCCTTTGCATCTCTACTTACGTCTAATTAATACATAGTTTGATATAGACTAACATACAGATACTTCGTTATAGAATCTCTATTCCTTTTTTGGCTTCTAAATTATTGAAATTTTAGACATTTTTAGACTAGCACAATAAAAATATTTTTAGAAGAAAAGCAATTCTAAATTTTATTTTGTTAATCTAAAGTTTGGTAAAATTGAATTAATTAATATTTTCCAATAATGTTATATAGATTTTATCCCATTTTTCCTTTATATTCTACTATCCCCTTCTTTTTATCTTGCTTTCTCTGTTTTCCTATTTTTAATTTTCTATTTTTATTATCTCTATATCTTATTTCATCCATTTTTGAAGATTATCTCCTAAAACGGTGGTTAAAATATCTAAAAATCACAAAAAAAACATTTAATCTCATAAAACATCAATAAAAAATTGAACAGGGATGGTAACATCCATCAGCAACCAAACAAATGGACGGACAACATGGATTATAGACTAGAAGCTAAATTATCATTGGAATCTTCACACAAAAAATATGAGACATCTATACCTAATAGCAGCCAAGAAAATTATATTTTCCAATAGACATAGAGACAAACCGAGGGTATTATGGAGTTAAAGAGATGCTTCGCTCTTATAAAGACAATCCACCCTTATACCAAAACTTCTTTTTAAGTAAGTACTATGCCTCTCTTAAACCGCGCCCATTTTTCATATCAAATTTATCAAAAGGCTGAAAGACTAGATTAGGTGTGTTAAAAGTTGAGTAGCTTTGTTAAATCAAGAATAGTGATTTATCTCATCGTGTTATAGACAGCTTTCCTCGGATATTACTGAAAATTTGTCAATTTAAAACCAGTTTTGGTAAACCAAGGGTCCGGAGGCCCGGGCTAAAAAAAGATATGTATTAATTTAATCTTAATATTCGTGGAAAATTGTCTATAATACGATGAAATACATGATATTTTAGTATGGCTGAGAACCGGTTCTAATCTATCGGATATAATCGGTTTCGAATCCATACTGAAAAGTTGTTTCTAAACAAAAAAAAAGCTTATGTTGTGTTGATATAACACGTCGTCTATAAAATAAAATTGCCAGCTGACATATTAGCGACAAAACAATGTTCTACGGACATTATGATTGAATACATTCTGTGTTGATATAATAACAACATAAAAGTTTGTGAGGATGCACAAATTTGTAGAGAGGTGTTGCAACAATGCAATGTATGTAGAATGTACGTGTGGATATTATGAAAAGAGAAAACTGTCGTCAATTTTGGTGGCTCCCCCCTAGATATACCACACTTTTCTGGGATCTTGCTGTGTCAAGTATCAACTGTTGGGAATATCAAAGGATGACTCCATGCAAAATTTGAGCCGGATCCGGCCAAAACCGGCCGTGAATTTTATGAAAAACCGGTTTTTTCCGGTTTTTATGGGGTATCTGTAAATCGATTCAGCTGGAGCAAAACCGGTTGGAGGTACAAAAAATTTTACTTCACATGAAATTTGGCCAATGCAATTGCCTACAAAAATGTACTTCATCATCAACTTGATTGGACAACTCTTTCCCCTCCTAAATGTCCATTAAAACCTCGGAAACGGCAAAAATCGCCAAAAATCACGCCTTCGGCGGCGAATAACGGCTAAACGGTCAGCCGGAGGCGAATAAAACATAAATAAAGAAATGTCCGCCTCTAAAATTTGTTCAACATCAAAGAGATGCTTGAAGTCTCTAAAACGACTCCTTCCCCTCCTTTAAGGGGAAAAACTGAAAAAACGTGATTTTCAAAAGTATGCCCACTTCGTGGGTGTGGGGGGCACTGAACCCGTCACCCCAGGGTCACCAAATATAAAGTCTAGGCGGCCCACAATGCTGAATTTTCACCAAGTGAAAGTCTTGTGTCAATATCTCTTATGAGAAAAAAGTTATTAATTAATTAAAATTTCAAATTGTGATTTTTTGATGGATTTCTTTGATGAAATGACAGGCTGGTCAATTTTTAGGCCATTTTTTGCGGTTTTTGGGCTGTCACGTCCAAACGGTTTGATATAATCTCACGGGACCTTTTGCCCGACCTAAGTCTGGTTATTTGTGAGGTCTAGGAAAAAAAATCAGACTTATGCAAAAGATTATAATTATAATCTTTACACAGAAAAATGGCACAAGGTGAGGGTTTGAGGGGGCAAAATGAGCCAACCAGCGATTTTTGACGGCGCACAGCGACGGTGTGCTTCATCCAATCCGGGATTTTTTTTCTTAGACCTCACTAATAACCAGACTTAGGTCGGGCAAAAAGTCCCGTGAGATTATCTCAAACCGTTTGGGCGTGACGGCCCAAAAACCGCAAAAAATGGCCTAAAAATTGACCAGCCTGTCATTTCATCAAAGAAATCCATCAAAAAATCACAATTTGAAATTTTAATTAATTAATAACTTTTTTCTCATAAGAGATAATGACACAAAACTTTCACTTGGTGAAAATTCAGCATTGTGGGCCGCCTAGACTTTATATTTGGTGACCCTGGGGTGACGGGTTCAGTGCCCCCCACACCCACGAAGTGGGCATACTTTTGAAAATAACGTTTTTTCAGTTTATCCCCTTAAAGGAGGGGAAGGAGTCGTTTAAGAGACTTCAAGCATCTCTTTGATGTTGAACAACTTTTTGAGGCGGACATTTCTTTATTTATGTTTCATTCGCCTCCGGCTGACCGTTTAGCCGTTATTCTCCGCCGAAGGCGTGATTTTTGGCGATTTTTGCCGTTTCCGAGGTTTTAATGGACATTTAGGAGGGGAAAGAGTTGTCCAATCAAGTTGATGATGAAGTACATTTTTGTAGGCAATTGCATTGGCTAAATTTCATGTGAAGTAAAATTTTTTGTACCTCCAACCGGTTTTGCTCCAGCTGAATCGATTTACAGATAACCCTTAAAAACCGGAAAAAAACCGGTTTTTCATAAAATTCACGGCCGGTTTTGGCCGGATCCGGCTCAAATTTTGCATGGAGTCATCCTTTGATATTCCCAACAGTTGATACTTGACTCAGCAAGATCCCAGAAAAGTGTGGTATATCTACTCCCCCCCCCCCTTTCATTTATAGGTCAGTTCGTTCATTCAGTATGAGGAGAGAGATTGGGTTATTGGTGGGTGTTAGGGACATCGTTAGTTTAGCCCGTGACAAGGTTCACTT
The DNA here is from genome assembly GCF_053477335.1 of Acartia tonsa. Taxonomy (NCBI): domain Eukaryota; kingdom Metazoa; phylum Arthropoda; class Copepoda; order Calanoida; family Acartiidae; genus Acartia; species Acartia tonsa. Next base: position 22,744,748 of record NC_137272.1, read on the forward strand.
TCTTAGAGAACATAGAAATCTGGTGCAAGATCCAAGTAATAATAAATCCATTGTTACAACCCAAAAAGACATTGTGTATGTTTGTCTAGTTCTTTAATAATGTCAATTATGAGCTTGTAGTGAAAATAATTGAGCTATAACAACAAAACAACCATCGTGTTAAAGTAAATAAGGTATACTTATCTTCCGTTAATTTATCCAGGTCTACCCAGGGACTGTGATTCAGCAAATCAATTCAATTTAAAATTGATGGAAATTTGGATATTTATGTGGCGTAATACTTGTTTTGTGTTGTAAGTCAAGTGGAGAAGAGGAGGCGAAAAGAGGGAAGTTACATGTTGGAAAATTTTCAATTAGAATTGTTTGTCAGAATCCTGATCCCTTATCCCTGAGGAGTATTTTTAGAGACAGAGAAATAAAATAGAACAAATAAGAGTGTTAAATATGCCTGTTTCTGGGAGAAAGTATTACTCTTATATACACTATAAGATTCTACTGTTTAAACATACGGTTGAAATGAATATAGTGTTGTTGATTAGTCTATTTCTTGTTGTCTAATAGTTGCATTTTATTGTGTTGTCTTATCTCTAATCAAATTCACAAGAGTATAATCTTAAAATTAAAAAGAATTTTGACATATTTGCTTAGTTCTTTTTACATCAATATGTTACAAACAGAAATTTTGAAGAATTTTTTGTTTGTTCCAGTTTGGTTAGGTTGGTTACCAATGTAATTTACAGTTGAATGCCCCTCCCTCCCTGATTGATCTGTGAACTAATTAATCTTGTTCCTTGTCCCCAAAAATTGCACTGAAGCAAAGCTGTTCTACAATAAGAGCAATTCGTACGTCCTTCCGTAACAGTTAGTTAGTTAGTTATAATAGTTAATTTAGACATGTTAGAATTGTCTTATCGAATCTAATTTTCTTGTGATGTATCCATAAAAATTAGGTAAACGCGCACCAATTTTATAATCATTGGTAAACAGTCCATTTTTATATGATGTAAATGACCTATAAATTTTTTTTAGAATATTGATTTTTATGTCGTTGGAAGCAAAGCATCTCTATAATTAAGTCAATAAATGTAAGTAGTGAATTTCAAACATCCTGTATAAATGTATTTTTGGGTAATAATGTTCAAAATTTGGTATAGAGAAAATATTAAATTGGAGATTAGATGCGATGATATTCTATGTTTATTAGAGTTCATTTGTCTGACGGTCTCGTCTTTTGAGCTTTGTTTTTTTCTGGATGTTGTCATTCTTGTTGCAACTAGTCTATATCTGCACAACAAGTAGTTTAAAGGACAGAAAGCGGGTAAAACGAAATTACTCTTTAAATTAAGTTGTCAGTCTGAATTATATATCTGTCTGGTTTTCTGTATGTCCATGGGAAATTTTTTTTTACCTTAGAAATTAAAAGCGTAGCTATAAAATCAAAATGTTGGACAAACAATCATTAATACATCTACAGTATCAGAACTTAATAAGCAAAATATAAATTTAGAGGCATTAACAAAATTATATGCAAATCTGTTACAAAGTTGCTTAAATACAGGATACTGTTTAAAGACATACGCATATTGTAAGATTTGATTGTATACAGATGCTTTGCTTATAGAATTGTACCCAATTGTCCCAGAAATCATAAATAAAAACTTGGATATTATATCTGGTATCGATTACAGAGTTGCTCGCTTTCCATATTGTTACTAAATATTACAGGAATCAGCCAGGTTAGAAATTGATAGGACAATTTTAACATGCCTAAATTGACGATAAGAGCTCATCGTTAGAAAGACAATAAGTCATTAAAAATGTATCAAATACATACTTAAAATTTTCAACTTAAAGAATACAATGACAAAACAATAAACTTTTTAGCTCTACCTCGAATAAAAGATGATAATCAAAAATGGGCGTTCTGACCATTTTTTTATGGGAACCGTAACAAATATTTAAACAAGGATGACAACATCTATGAGTACATAAATACATACAAATTTAGTGCTTTCTCTAGAATTATCTAGCGAGTAGGGAAAACACTCACTTTATTTTCAAAAAATTAAAATAAGGATTGGAGGGGATAGTTTTTAAAAGCGATGCTTTTCTATAATTAGCGTCGGTCCGTAAGTCCGTCCGTAACTGGTAGCTCTTTTAAAAGTAAAACACAAACACACAAAAAAAACTCCCCCTATTTTATTTGATAACTATAATATATAAAAAATGTTAATATGGCTGACCCAATAACGACATATCAATAGTCCAATGACATTAGAACTACATACTCATGTTGACATAATAATCATACAATTTACTGACAGAGATTTAGTATTAAAACGCTGTAAGCGAAAAAATAAATGGGTTTGGTCGAAGAAATCTTCACATTAATTTAATTTTAAAATAACTGCATGAATTGAGTAAGAAACAAATACATGTTAAGAAATACTATCGTTTTTATATCATCATAAGTAAATATGTAGTTTCATTAATATGTTATGTCAGCCATCCCCACATTTTATTTTAGCCATAAAGTTGACGACAAATTATTTCAAAATAGAAGGTCAACATAATGTCAGCTAAGATCCCTTTTTCTTAAAGCAAATTGATTTTGAAAAGGGTTGCTTATAGAGATGCTACACATCCTAAAACTGTGCAAAGTCTACGATAGTCTAAAAGAAAGCCCAATTAATCATAAAACAAGGGAGCTAAATAAACATTCTAAATTATTATATAACAATTTTCAACAATTCTAATAATACTTTTAGTAAAAATAAGGATTTTCTAAGTCTTACATATTACTTTATATCTAAAGATACCCTAACTCCTAGGCTAGCCTGAAAAATCTTAAAGGGTTTGGCCTATGTTTTATAGCAGACTTTTTTGAACATTTACTAGCATGAATTGTCTTTGGTGCGTCTTGCAAGTCGCCCTTAGCCGCAGCCACCAAATTGTGTTCAGCCGTAGCTAATACCACTACTATTTTCTACTTTTCTACTCTCTCTTATCCATGATTACAATTATCCTTGTTCTTTAGAATATTTGTCGCGAATAGTAAGTTCTTTGTTATTAGCAGATATCTAAAGAGATAAATTTATGTACATCCCAATGACGATACACAAAATTGCCAAAAATGAACCAATTAATCAAAACTTAATAAATGTCCCCAAAGTAAACTTTATTATAAAACTTTGGGGACCCTTCCTCCCTGGTTAATAGCCGGATACCCCAAAACTAACATCACTTCCAGACAATGCTTGCAAAAATGTTGCACAAGAATCTAGAGCTCGGCAGTAGAGATAACTTTTTGGGAGGGGGGGGGGGGGGGGGAGAACCCTCCACACCTTGTAAACCACAAAGGTTGATTATTAATTTTCAAATAAGATCCCCCACCCCCTTAAAAAAACACTTGTTTATTGTTTGTCCGTTAAGATCTTGCTAAGGGAGGACCTGATTGAGTTTTAATTTTAGTGAAGCTTTAGATTGCTCCAGGAATGGTATAAAGTTATTTTGTTTATAAGTCAAAGTCTCAAATTCGCTCCCTCTCCCATCAAATCATTATATATAATCCACTAAAATAGAAAGATTTTTAAAAGCGAAGCTTTCTTTAATTAGGTCGGTCAGTCGTCCGTCCGTAACGGTTAGCTCTTTTCGTTACTTTATACATGTTAGAATTGTCCATTGATTTAAAACTTTGAATGATGATTCCTATAATATATTTAGAAAGCGTAGCTACTCTATGATTGTTACCAAGAAGTCCGTACGTCCATTTAAAGCATGTTGATTTTTAACCTTTTTGACACTTTCATTGATGTGTTCATTCTTGTTCTGTGTGAATCAAAAGGGTCAACTTATAGTAGGATAGTTGAATTGTTGCTATATACCAAAATTTATCTTGACAATACAAGTAATTAAATTGTTATATTTTCTAGACTTTTTTTTAAAGACGAGATGTCTGGCAATGTTTAAAAGAGGGCATTTTTTTCTAGTAACAAGAGCAAAAAGAGCCCATATAAGCGAAGAGGTATATATTGGCCAAAAAGAAAAAAAAAACAAGTAAGTAAAATGGCCAAAGTAAGACTCCCAAAATACAAATATAAGTAAGTATATGGGTGGCCCCACCGTAATTTCGGGGAGGATCCCTAAGAAAATGGTTGGGGACTCCTGTCATCTTATGGTTGAAGTCCGTCGAGGTTACAAAATAGAATCAAGTCAAAGAAAAAAACGATGATAATCTATAATACAAAGTAGCTTGATGTCTGTCCGTCTGTCCCTTAAGATGTTGGTAACTACTGAACCCATCGGATTCTACTCTTCTGGTAATATACCTACTGGTACTGTGGTGGTTTTAGGCTTTTTTCTTGGGGGGGGGGGGGGGGGGTGGGACAACCCCAACACCCTCCCCAAAATGAACCACCCCCCAATTTTTTTTACGAATTGTTTCGAATTTTGCAAATTCTCAATTTATTCGCGAAAATTTGCGATCCGTTCGCATTTTTTTCCACTGGGTAGGTAATAGAAGATGTAATTAAACCTCTTGGGACAAAACCCCTAGAGGCTAGGGGCGAATCCGCTAGTATAATATTAACAATACATTCAATGCTTTTTAAAAATAAAATTTCAGTCAAAGTAAGCAATAGAAAATTAATCACGTAGTCAAAAATTGACCTAAACATGTTAATCCACTTTTTTTGTATGTTAGTACAGCTACTCTATATCATTTATTAGGGTCTGTCCGTACGCACGTCTCACACAAAATGTGAAGTAATACTAATAGTGATTTAAAGAATTCGAAAAATATTGTATATTTGAAAAATATCATGATATGATTATGTCTATATAATTACCTGGGAGGGAGGGTAAATTGGACTGTAAATTACACTGGTATCCAAAGCTTTAAAACCCCTTTTCTTGCTAGTAGGCTCAAAAAACTTTGTGATTCTAAATTGGTATATTTTAAACTTTTTAATCGACCAATGATTTTGACCTACAGAAAGGGGGAATTTTGTTTATAATCATTGGGGATGTAAATCAATTTATCGTCCATTGTCTTATCCCCTAATATCCCTATTATTTTCTGTTATCTTAATATTGCTGCGCCACTACTGGTCAAAATTGTCCTAGTTTTATTATTGAAACCATAAGAGAAAAAAATTTAGTGCTTGAAGCTAATTTAACTAAACTGCCTTTTTGTCTACAATACACATTTTTAACTGGAGTGGAGTATAAAACAGCTTAAAACTTAAATAGTATATTTATTACAAAGCTTATTTCAAATATTATAGAACTACAATAAGTAAAAAAAAAATTATTTGGCTCACTAAGCGCTGAACCTTTAATTCTTCTTTACAGTAAAGTTTTTTTTTACATGTCCAGGGAATTTTTTTTAACTATTTTGAGGAGGGTATTTTCACCCTTCGAAAAAAATACCCAATCTCTATAAAAATCCTTATTTTTTCATTTTTTTTTAAAAACGTAAATGAAAATGGGTGAGGGGAGGGTCGACTTCTCCCCCCACCCCACCTTAAGTGCCACTAGAGTAGTCTAGGGGCGTAGCCGCTAATATATCAATATTTTAATGGAATTATATTATTCAAAAAATGCGCTAAAAATAATTTGTTGTTGAATGTCTTATACCCTAACAACAAGCACACAAATACTTTATAGACCAAACTAAGATTGTGCATCCAAAACATATTTTATCAGGGAAAAAAGGGGCGGTTACACTTTTCGCACATGGAGTAACTAAACAAATTGTCTCAAACATCAGCCATGTGACGTCATGAGATGAAAGAAGAAGTGGGAAAGAAAACCCCTAAAAAAGAGATGGATAATCCATCATTTTTTATGACGTTACATGGCTGATTTTTGAGACACTTTGTCCAGTAAACACATGGATCACAACTAGACTTTAAAAAAGGTATTTTCGATGCCTTTTTTTAGGTTAGTTTAGGTTAAAAAGACTGACAGGATTAGAGACTCTTAAAGCCACTATTATAGAATAATTCTAATCATTGGCTTGCGCAGGGTTTTTTCAAGATGAAAATTTATTCTCTGATGGAAAGTATAACGATATATATCATCTAGTTAATAGTAATGTTTTTTTGTCTAAGTTTAGTTAAAGGGCCATCCTATTATATAAAGTATTAAGTTTCTTTTTGTCTGAAGTTAATGTTTTTGATTGATCTGATTGATTTCTTTATTTTAAGGAAGATCTGCTTATGTCCAAAGGATGGTTTAAGGTTCTTTTATTTTTAGATCAAAGGAAGGTTTTAAGTTATTTTTTCAATCTTTAAAGAAGATCTTCTCGTTGTCAGGGGCAAAGACATTAGTAAAAAAAACAAGAGTTAGATTTCTGAAAATTTTTTTGATTTTTTTTTATCCATAAACCAATCTATTTATCTCTTAACGCGAACAAAATAATAATTTTTTAAAAATTTTTTCACCCCCTTTCCCAATTGTTAACATTACCCTTCTAGTGGTTAACTCTCACTTACTTTGTCTGACAGTACATTTATACATGGAGGGAGGGGACAATTGAATTTAAATCTACACCAGTTTCTTTCCCTCAAAAATAATTCAAAAATAAGAATTTACACATAAGAATTGATTAAAGATTAATTTAATGTCCCCTTGTCCTTTCCCTGCCGTTTCATTGATTTTAAAATGTTTACTTTTCAATTAAATCAAACATTTTATAACACCTTTTTTGTTGTATGTTTCTTACCTCCTGACAACCCCCTCGATTTTGGTTTCAGAGGGGTGTCAAACTTTTCGGTTACGCTTCGCGCACCTCCTGGTAAAACCCGGTGCACGCCATTATAGTTTTTATCATGGGAACTTGGTTGAAATCATTCAAATATAGACAAACATTTTTTCTCTCGATTTTTTAGAATGGTTTCTAAATTGACACGTGAAGGGCTCACATTTATTTCACCCTCTTAGATTTAAGGGGGTGAGACTATCCACTCTCCTAGTCCAGAAAAGTAGATTCAAGCACTGCTTTGATATATTACCAACAATAGTTGCACATTCAAGTATCAGTAGTAGTATTTTAGCGGATCATTAAATTTGGTTTGTCATTCCATTGGCATAAATTTTGCAGTTGACACTAATGATATATTATTTAATTTAAAATAAGAAAACTCGTTCAATAGATAAAAAACAAGAATGAAAAAATCCCCAAAATCAGACAGCTGGACAAAAGAACACTATAGAGCTTCAACAAAAGAAAAAATCAAAAAAATAATGCTTGAGGACAGGATGCGATGTATAATAGGGACATCCTTACCTTTAAAACTCAATTATAGAGATGCTTCGCTCATAAAATTGTGCATGATCTTCCTAGTATTCATAATTTTTTTAAAATCAAGATGTTAGGATAGTATTGTCATTTAAAAAACTGCAGAGGTCTAAATAGTTTTAATATCAAAATGTTATGTTGGAACTACGGGCGTTCTGTTAATAATTACAGACATGCTAAACTTCCTGTAATAAAAAAATAATCAGTCATAGTTTTAAATCAAGAGAAAGATTCTAACACGCCTAAATTAATGATTGAAAAAGAAAAAAAAGTATTTTTTTTACGAACTATGTATTAATTAAAGGAATAGAAGAAACTATGAAAAAAAGCAAAAATAAAACATCCAATAAGTAAAGGATAATTTTTAAGCATTACAGAAATACAGACCGATGACTGTAGTAGAGTAGCTTTGTTAAAAAACTTTATTTGTCTGAGGATAAATTAAATAATGCGTGAAATTGGAACACTTAATTATTTCTGATTGCACTGTAATGTAGAGAATCTACACTATGTTTGGTACAGTTCGTCTGGTTCTAAATTGCTAACGGATAGCTTTTTAAACACAGGTCAAATAATATGTCAGTTATGACCACTTTTGTTCAGTGAGGGAGGGGACATTTAATTTTACCCAATGTTTGGGTATAGTATAGTCTCTTTTGTGGCAACGCCCCTTAAGGGGCGTTTCTTTGTATTTTCACAGTAGCTTTTCTCCTATTTCTAGCCCCTGTGGGGGGCTCTAACCCTGCTGGGCCAATTGCCTAAACCTGTGGGGGCAATCACCTAACCCAATATAACCTAACCTTACCTATCAAAAGCCATTTTAAAAATACGACGAATCGTCCCATAAGGGTCGTTGCCACGAAAGGGACTATTCCCATACTTTATAGTCAAAGGACAATCATGGTATTTTCTTTAATGGGTTGTAAAATTATTATAATATATTCTATACGATTCAGCTGTGCTCTAAATAATACATATGTCCTTGTTATTAATTAAATATAAACAAAACTGGCAGATCTATTGCTTTCATTGTCTAAAAATGTACCTTTTTTCGGTTATCTATCACCAAAATTATTTTTTGGTTATCTTGCAATGTAGCACAGTATTGTAAATAGCAAATTATGCAAATATTTTTGTTTACTGTCAGTTGCTATTAGACATTAAAGAGCAATAGAATCGTCCTAAAACTTTAAAATATTGTCATAATAGCACATAATTAACTGCTTTAGAATATTATCTTTTTTAATTGAACACCTGTTTTTGTAACAATATTGATGTGACTTTGTTTTCTGTGCCTACCTTTTATGGTCACATAAAAAGTTTAACATTTTCCTCAAGTACTTTTAATCCCTCTTCCTCCAACATACAAGCTATTTAGTTAATTACAGTGTTGTGTCGATTATATGGTATTGAATAAAAGTGGTCACAGCTGACATATTATTGATATGGCGTAATTTTATGATACAGAGTTGTCTTGATATATCTATAATACAAAGTAGCTTGATGTCTATCCGTCTGAAGCTTAAGATCTCAGTAACCACTGAACTGATTAGATTCTACTCTTCAGGGTATATACCTATTGGTCCTGTGGTGGTTTTAAGCTATTTTTGGGGGTGAAACACCCCCCCCCCCCAAAACAAAAAATGAAAATTCCCACCCCCCAAAAAAATTGTTTTTTGGGGAAACTACTATTGGCAGCACCAGATATACTTAATCTTTTTAGAATTACCTCTAGGGAAAAAGCCGCTAGTATTATATAAAGTAGTAAAGTTTTTTTATGTTTAGTTTAAGATTTTGTAAACTACTGAACCAAATGAGTTGAAAATCAGTCGTCTTAAATAGGAGCTTAGAAAATCATATTTCTCCCTAAAAGTTTTTGACGGAAATACAGACTTTTTGAAATACAGAGTAGCTTCGCTTAAATCAGGAGAAGATTTATTTTACTCTATACGTGGGTTGCATTTATTTCAAACTAAAAAAATATTCAAATTTTTCTGTTAATAGACAAAGTAAAACTCCTTAATTAACTAAAAGTTAATTTTTACAATTAAACAATGATTTAAAGTAAACTCTAAGTCTTATGGGATAAGACAATGAAAGATGAATTTATTTTCATTTTTTCAGTTTCACAGTAAGTTACTTACATACATTCTGACATACAGAAATATTCTAATTACAGAGTAACTGCACTATTAAAGAAATGCAATAATGGATTTAGAATACGTGGATACATTGACAGGGGAATATTTGTCGTCGATTTATGTTGCCACAATGGTCCTCATTTATTGGTCAGTTCGTTCATCCAGTAGGAGGGGTAAATGGGGGTGTTATTCGAGCCAGCTAAGCGTTTCATTTATTTAGAGTACATAAAAATGTGATGCAACATCCAAGTATTGATATATCAATTAATGCAAGGGTGTATAAAAGTAGGCGCCACGCCCTGTCTTATTAAACAAGTTTTGTGTTAAAATATATTGATAGCATACTAACAAGGATGAAAATATCCTTAAGAAGAGAAGCACAAAAAATCACGAATAAACAACAGCAGATGTTCAGTGGTCATGAAAATAAATAGAAACTACAAAATCACGCAACTTTATTGAACAACATATTTATACGTCTTTTGTAGCATTAGCATTAGTGGATGCTTTGCTTATTAATACAGGAAATATTATTTAAAAACTTAAGCTGTCTATCTTAATTAGCAGCCGAGAAAATCACATTTCCCCAATAACAATATAGACAGACTGATGAACGGACGAGCTAAAAGGCAAAGCGAATTACAGAGTATCTTTACTTACTAGAAAATCCCATTTGTCCCTAGTGTTACGGACACACTGACGAATTATAGATTAGCCTTGCTATTTAAAAGAAGAGGGAGAATATTAATGTCTTAATCAATCAAGCTTTACAGAAAGCTTTCCTAAATAGGCAAGCATTTTTTTAGGGGGGGGGGGAGTTAAGAAAATTATAATTCCTGGTATACAAATATTGACTTAGTATTTAAGACTAGCGGCTACGCCCCTAGAGGCCTCTAGGGGCACTTGAGGAGGAGAGTCGAATTTAATAATTCAATTTCTTATTTTAGATTTTAAAAGAAAAAGTAAAAAAATTTACGTTTGATGTTTGTTTTTCGTTGAACTCTCTTTCTAAAATTGAGAAATTAAAAAAAAAATTATTTTCTCTAGGGAGGGTGGTGGTACCCTCCCCCAAAATAGTTATAAACCTTCCCGGGACATATGAGAATCTACCCTGTTAAGGAGAACCCGATCGGTTCAGCGGTTAGCGAGATCCTTCGGTACAAACACACAAACACACAGACACACACAAACATCCTGTTACTTTATTATAAGGATAAGATAATTTAACAAAAACATCTAAAGCATGTATGAGTATTTTAGTATAGGAAAAATTTTAGACATGTTTCAAATTTATTTAATTCAAAATTTATTTCAAAGGTTGCGTGATTTTAAAGTAAAGCACTAAAGGTGAATTTTAGCGACAAATCTGTACCTTATTTAATATCTTTATTTGTGAACTCAATATAGGAAAACCAACTGATTTTTAAAAATTATATTTAGATTCATTTTGACCTGTAATTTTGCCAGATAAAAAAAAATACTTTATATAAAAGGATGCTGACAAACTAAAATTAAAAATCATTACAGAATTTTATTTTTGTCATTATAAAATTACAAATTTGTACAGTCCTGAAGACGGCACTTTTCCATATTTTCCATCAGGGGCTTATACACATATCTAAATTATGAAATTAATTTTAAGGTTTTTCAAAAAAGGAAGCAATTATGAAAACAGCTGAATCTTCGGCAAAGGTCCTAAAATAAATTTATGTTCTAGTTGGCTCGATGAGAAAAAAAAACATGTTTAAAGAGGGGCGTTGTTAAAGAGGTGATTCACCCCCCCCCCCCACTCACAACAAAATTTGACATAATTTTACATTTACTCCCCTCCCTCAAACTCGAAAAAGACGAAGCCCAATCTGTCCCACTGTGAGAAAGACGATTCCTATATGACGTCATATAAAGGGAAAAGAAAAAGGGAAAGGGGGAAAGAAAAACTCTTCAAAAGAGATGGGAGAAAAGGGAATCGTCTTCCTCACTATGTGACAGATTGGGCTTCGTCCTCGAAAAAAACCTTCTATTGAGGTTTTATATCTCTTTCCTTGTCTGGAGGTATGCTATTAGAGCTTTAGCATCCAACAAAGAAAAACATATTGCAAATAAAACTAAATTTTTTTTTCTCAACATATGCTAGTTACTTATATTAACAAAATTATACTTGTCTGCATCAATAGCCCAGAGGAAGTCCAGGTGATTCCAAGCTGGATACTCCACAGCTATCTCCATACCAGGTACAAGGTTAGGCAGCTCTAATAGTGTCCTCTCTACATCCTAATGATAGGTAGTTATTATGAAAACAGGGATGGCAAAATCCATAAGAAGCGAAGCACAAAAAAATCATGGATGGGAACACAGACGAGGATATTTAAAGATCAAGAATCACGCAACCTTTCAATTTTTTATATTTCTTAATATTTATTTTTGTAGCATGACTGACAGACAAAGTAAATAGCATACCTGATGCTTATTCATTGGTATAGAGAATCTTCTCCAAAAATAAACCATTTATATTGGATAATACCTGAGTGAATCATATTTTTTCCATAGTTGTACGGACTGACAGACGGAAAGACATAGTGAATAATAGAATAGCTATTAACCCTTACAGATCGGGCCCCAATTCCCACCTTAATAGATCGGGGGGGGGGGGGGCTCTAAGAGCCCCCCCCTCTATCTCGGCTCCTGGTACAGATAAAGACGTACAATTTTTTTCTGGTGGTTCATGTGTATTTTTAGTCATAGCGGTCAGACCGCTCCTTAGCCGCTTTTTAGCGGCCAGCCGCTAAATTTTAAAACAGCTGTAGAGCGGCCAATTTTGCAGCTAGGATGACCAAATTTTAGGACGAACTTTTATTTTTCATAACAAAAAAATTACTTTTTCTGATCATCGCCGAAAAACGGCAAATAACGGAAACCGCCATTTTCAGCGGTTACGGCTGTAAAACACGGCGGTTAGCGGCGCAAATTAATATTTTTATCTGTTTATTATTGCTCAAGGATTTACCAAAAAAAATTATAGGTCTCTAGCTGTAATAGAAGCCACGATATTCATGATATATGTCTGTAGTAAAAGCCGGACAAAAATCGGTCATAAAGTCGGTCAGGGAGCGGTCAAACGGTCATAACACCACTTTTCTCAGAAGGTCATTGATATCTAAGTATTCACCAAAAAATTTTTAGGTTTCTACCTTATACACAAAAGTCATAATGTAGAAATTAAGATTTATTTAGAATTTTTTTCTAATTTTTTTTTGCTACCCAACCGACTTTGACCGGACACCACGACCGACACAGACCAGATATCCTAATAAAATCAACTCTTGCCGGCGTATAATTACTAAACTTAAAAAGTCATGAAGTTACAGCTCTCCATCTTACCTACAAAAAAAATGAGATTGAAAAAACTAAAGGAGGGGTCTCTTAGTGCCCCCCCCCCCCTACCCGATCTGTAAGGGTTAAGAAATGCTATTGCAATAGGTAATGCACAGTAAAATTAAATAAAAAGCTGAAATAATAGGATGTTGAAGTTCTGGACAGGTAACAAATAATAAAAATAATATCTATTATTGAAAAAAAGTTAAAGTGAAAGAACAAGACTCCTAAACAAACTTTATAACGATTTGTGGTTTAATCTTATTGCAATAAAAAAGAATCAACATAAAATGATGGATAAATTACCTCCTCAGCTGCAAGCCAGTCATTGAGTCCCCAGTACATGGCTACAGGTGATGTAACCTCAGACAAACTAAAAAGGTTTCATATTGTGGTGTGATGCTCTCACTTATAGAGGTGTTTCACACCCAAATTTTAATTTTAATTTTGATGTGACTGTTTGCAATCCCAGCAGGCCTATATCTATTTTTTCAGGGAGAGAATATCCTCCACACCATGAGAAATTGACCATGAAAAAGGGAGAGGTAGATTGTGCTAAAATTCCGTAAAGGTGTGAGTTTTAAGGCTTAAAAATAGTAGTAAAATGATAATATTCACTAAATATGTGTATTCCTTATTGAAAAGAACTATAGACAAAAATTCTTTTAAAAGTTAACATTACCTGAAAATTGTTAAAAAAACATGAAAATTTCACTGATAGCTTTGCTAATGTCAAAGTGACAAAAATTCATTTTTAACGTATAATACATAGATTCGAGAATTAACATTGACAATTAAATAATGTTTTAAAAAATTAATATCTTTGTAATAATGGGCATTACTTTTAATTTTTGAAACTCTTTCCAATAATTTAACTGCCATAAATTTTTGTCAGTTTGACATTAGCAACGCATTCAGTGAATTTCTCGTTTTTTTTATAACAATTTTTTAATTATCCTTAACTTTACATTTTTTTGTCTATTGTTCTATTCAATAAGGAATACACATATTTAGTGAAAATTATCGTTCTACTACTGATTTTAAGCCTTAAAACTCACACCTTTACAGAATTTTAGCACAATCTACCTCTCCATATAAGCCCTCAGCCTCAAATAAATTTAATTTATTCTTTACAATTTTCAAAGCTAAAATGATGTTTTAGTTGAAACTCAAACCCCTCTAGGGCTGTAGCAACTTGTTACTTAAATTGGTGGACTGATTCATAATGGTGTAATGAAAATCTAACCCCTTCTTGGGCTGGAGCCATTAGTTACCTATATATTGGAGGACTAATTTGTCCATGATGTTGGAGATTTGCCTCCTCTGATCCCCAATCATAACCCGCAAAGTTATCTGAAACATTTATATATCATAACAATGTTTGTATACAAAATTTTAACTCAGAGTATCATAAATTCTCTAATAAATTCTGGTTTAGTGTTATTCTTCAACAGTGTTAGAAAAAAAGTTGGAATTTCACAGTAGGGTTACTTTTTTTTTGAAAATATGGGAAATTTTATAATTTTTATAATACAACTTTTATTGAATTAGGATAAAAATCATGCCAGTAAATTTTTTATTTGTAAATATTTGTAAATCAAATACCTGAGACAACTTCCTGAGCATATTGAAGAATTGTTGTGGTAGAAGACCCTGCAGGGGTATGGTGAAGAACTGTTTCAAGCAGGGTTTTATTCATCTAAATGTGTTTAGTTTTTTAAATTATCAAATACTCTTGGCTTCTAGCATCTATTTGAAAGGACAGAGGGGATAGAAAAATAGCTTCGAACCATCTCAAGACTGAAATCTTTAAATAAATAACCCAAAACCAATAGAGAACCTATGTGAAGCTAACCTAAAATAGGAAACCCAATCGATTGAGAAGTAAATCATTATCTTCAGACAAAAAAACCTTATCATAATAGTATATTAAATCTTTGTTGTAGTAATGAATATTTCATAAATTATTTCCTAATACAATTTAGTAATTCAGGAAAGGTCTACAAAAATATAAAAAAAACTTTCTTTATTACCTGTGGCTCATCAAACCCACAAAAGATGAACATAATATTTGAGCATATTCCCTATAAATCACATAGTAATTAAATATAAAAGTTATATGGTAATCACTGAGGAACTTATCTCTTTTAAACAAATAAATGAATTAAGGTAAGCTGATAAGAAAAAAAACTGTACACTTTAAGTAAAACAAACTACATGTCATATAAGATTTATTGAATTTATTAGAACAAAATAAACTAATGTCAGGTAAAACCTGGGTCAGTCCCTCTTGGCAGAACAAGGATGCCAAACAATCTACAAGAAGAGTGTTTGGAAGAAATTCTCCAATTCCTAACCATTCCAGGATAATCTGAAATAGAAATAAGGCAACTTTATTATTTAGTATTATTTTAATCTATATCTATAATAAAAAGTAGAACGACTTCTTTCCATCTGAAGCTTAATTGATCTCAGTAACAGCTGAAATGATTGAGCTCTATTCTTCAAGAACAAATATGTAGATTCTGGTCCTGTGGTAGTTTGAAGCAGACAAAGAGATGAGATTATACTTTGTCAGACATGATTAAATTTTGGGACATTATAATTTCATCAATCAGATTTTTTCCGCAGAAATTACACTATTAGGAGATGAAAGGGATGAAGTAAAAAAATACTGCTGTTTTATATCAAAATGTGTAAACTTTCTAAAAAATAGTTCAGTAAGATTGTTCTTAAAGTGAGTTCTAATTCTTCTAGATTTTGTCAACATTAATTTATCGAATCATATGACACTTACATGAATTGGGTTTCCAAAGCCAGCAATCCATGCAATGGGACTTTCCATGTGACCAACGTAGGCAACTGGAGCCATCAAATGTGCCAATCTGATCCTGATGTCAAATATTTGTATCTTAATGTGTTTTTTAGTAGCAACACTACACTAAAACTTACATTTTAGTTGATTATTAGTTGTTGTGTCGATTAGTCAAAACTTAAAGCAAATAAGTTAGTTAATAGTAATACTAAGACACATAGCTACAACCAGATAAAAATTTCCCCAAAACTAAAGACTAGACTAAAGTTGAAAATTTATCAGTTTTCATATGCTACCCCTATAAAAACTTTCATATATTCTTTTATACAAATGCATACTTATTCATGAGGTCAGGTCTGTAGTGAGGCATAGCAAAGTATGTGGAAGTTCCCATAGAGTGACCTATGTACTGCAAGTCCATAGAACCTGTGTGTTCCAGAATCTAGACAATAACAACTAAAAAAACCAAGCTTTAAATCTTGATTATATTAATGGACCAAGCATTTTAAAATCCATATTTTTTTATCTATTATGTACGTCTAGGTCTAAAACTACTTTTTATGATAACAAATGATATAGTTGGTTAAAGACTGAAGGAGAATAAAGACCAATACCATTTCAATCATAGCAGGAGTATCATATTTAGCCATCTCATCCCAGGAAAAGTCCCAGAATCCACCTAAATAACAATTTAGGTAAAATCCTGAAATTCTAGTGAACATATAAGATTACTCATGCTAACTACATATTTGGTCTTAGGTTATAGTATAATAACAAAACCAGATAATCAAAAGAACTTTTCAACATTGTAACTTAACATGTGGTTAAATAATTCCAACCTGATTGGTCATCAGGATCCAGGTAGGTATGGTTTCTGCTGTATGTATTTCCTCTGTAATTTCCCAGCCAAACATCGTATCCTGCATCAGCCAACAGGTATCCTGGATAAAGTAATAAGTGGACACATTTCTTATTTTTGTGTTTTTGACTTAATATATTCTTAAAAGACAAGCTATAATTTGCATGAATGATCTTTAATTTGATAAAAACGAATACTCCGCATAGTTATGGTGAAGCATGTGCCAATAACCTTTACTATCTTGGATGTTCGACTATGTCATTTAATGCTCAAATAATTGATGTTAAAAAAGAATGAATCATGACATACCTAATCCTTTAGAAGGATCTGAAACAACAAAATCTGCTGAAGAACAGAAAAGTCCATGAGCAACAAAAACAACAGGTCTTCCTTCTTTTGGTCCCCTGTTTTATGATTCATACTTTTAATAATGCATAAAATCAATTGGTGGTATACACTGTAATTGACCAATGGTAAAATTTATAATGGCCTCTCATTGGTTAATTTTTTTTACGTCATAATCAGAGTCAGACACTTTTACTAGCTTCAGAATCCAGCTTAGGATTTAAACACCTTTAGTATATTTAGTCTCCTCTGAGTAACCAAACATTTAAATGATCTTCCCCGCTTACAATTATCTTCAAATCCTCAAATAAATTATACCTGTCATCCTTGCCAGCCGGAATCCTGTGAAGGGTCAGGATATAGCCATCATCAGTAGTCACATAGTAGGTCTCTTCGGGGTACCCATTCATACGAATGATCTCATCCTTTAAAATTAAATGATCTATCAGTGGTTTCCCTCAAAGTACTTACTTTAGCCCTGCCTGGTTTTTCTGGTATGTGTATATGTGTATATGCCTTATGCTTGGTTAGGGTATATTTGGTAAAAGATAGCCCTGCAGGTATAGGCCCTGCAAGGTTAGAGCACTGCAGGTATAGGCCCTGAAGGGTTTGGGCACTTCAGGTACCCTTCCTTTCGAGAAAGGGCTTCTTTGCTCTTTGGGCAATTTAAAAGAAAACACCGTTTGGGGATTATATTGATTGTAGAAATTATGCCTCTTTTGAAAACAATTTGATAAAAAATATGCACATGGAATATGTCAAACAAAAATGATAAAATACATGAATGATAGACAATAACAATTAGACTATACTCACAGTGGGTAGGTTGTGCTTGATATGGGGATAACTTCTTCTAATGTCAAACTCATTTGAACTAAATTAAATCATTCTTATACAAATAACATTTAATTCAATATTTTTTTTAATGTTGACTGACTTGCTTAATGCTTAGTATTTAAGTCTGTAACGCTTATATTCTATTGAAATTCTGTACAAATGTTAGAACTATATATTACCCTTTAAGAGCCTGAAAGAGATCCTCATATGACGTTTTTTTGTAGTCACAGAAACCAGCTTAAAATAAAAAAATAATATTATTGTTTTCTCGTATTCATTCGAATCCGGTGGATAGGAACCGGTTCTCATCCATACGAAAAAACTATGTCTAGCATCGTATTATATCCAGCTTTCTACGAATATAGAAATGTACAATCAAAAGATTAAAACCAGTTTTTTTAGCCGGCAAAAAGCCGTTTATAATACGATGCGAGAAATAACTATTATAGGTTTTTAAAAATTTTCATGAAATTAACCATAACCATGCTTTCAGTAAACTGACCAAAATTTGCTCCAATATGTAATTTTTGATTATGCATACTTTTATAGTTGTCAAATTGGAATCTGACATTGGGAAATTGCCAATTGTAAGGTTATTAATTGACTTACAGCTGCAGTTTTACGTATTTTAGCGGCAGATTATAATTATAAGGTTGATAACTGAGAATGGTTTTATAGCAGCTTATTAAAATAAAAAGTGGCTGGCTGAATTTGGCTGTCGAAATTGAATTATACATGAATATGTAAAAAAAATAGTGACTTGCCTAAGGCTGTAGAAAATAGAAAGAAAATTGAAATCAACCTGATATACAATATTCTAAACTTCAAATATAATCTTTTATAATTCGCACACGGCTTCTACGGCTATAAAAGTCTTGGGAATTTAAAACCGATTTATTTCCGTTTCATTTGGACCGGTTCTGAGCCAGATTGAAAAAATATGTATTGTATCGTATTATAGAAAAATTTTCAAAAATGATCAAATAAAAATTTATTCATTAAATCCAGGTCCTCTAAGACCAACAAAACTGAAATTTATCTTACAATTTTTCATTTTATTATCCACGGAAAACGGAGTATAATAGTGCGATAAATAACTATTAAATATTTTTAAAAGTCATATTTAGTAAATGTAATAATTAGATAACCTTGTGAGCAAAGTTATATTTATTATTTACACATTACTTACTAACTTTTACTAGTAATAGAGTTTTGAAATGAAAAAATGTTTTTTAATGTTTAGAACTCCTAAAGATCCACATTTGTAAAGGAACTGATTACAAATGAACTTTTATCTCATTGAAGTTTATGTTTTAATAAATAAATAAGTTTACTGATAAATAAATAAGAAAAGTAAATAGTCATACATTCAACAAGGATGATAATAACCATGAAAAGAGAAGCTTAAACAAAATAAAGAATGATTATAGAGATGTTATATTTTTGCCCTATAGTCTTAGGAATTACCAGTTTTAAGTCAGGACAGTCAAAAAAATGGTGTTTCTGTATCTGGTTATTTAACAACACCTTGGCGTCCGCAAGGACTGTTACTTACTGTATGAGGCATCTCTATTAAAGTTTAAAGTCAATGGGATAATTTCAACATGCCTTATTTACAGCAGACCAATCTTTTAGGGACGGACGGACCAACTTTGAGTGTAAAAATGCCAGGGATTTAGGAGACATTTTTATTAAAAGTCACCAAACCTATTACTATTCCTTTTTTTTTTTGAAAATTTCATTCTTATATATCCTATTATTATATAAAGAAACCCCCTTAAACACCCCTTGCATCTAGGGGCTTTGTATTCGTAGGGGCAGAGAGGAGCTTTGATAATATCTTCAAACCATCCCAGTGCTTGAATCTGAGTAGCCTAAAACCATCACAGAAGCAAATCACACCTAAAATAAAAACCTAGTTTGTTCAGGAGTTATTGAGATTTTAAGCTGCAGATATTAAGTCCTTACTACTATCTTAAGATTTCGATATCTACTGAACCGATTAAGTTCTTCATTTTATTAAAGCTTTACTTAGGTCTTGTGATGGTTTTAGGCTTTTTTCTGTTTTCCCTAACCTTCGAATGCGAAGCTACAAGATGCAAGGGGCTCAGCCGCTGGTTATGTTATTATAAAGATGATAATAATTAATATAAAAATTATTATATTCATAAATCTAAATATAATTCTTTATTTCGCCTTTATTCATATTACATTTGGAGGATTAAGCTGGAATACAAAATATACATAGCGAGACAAATTACCAGTGTCAACAATTTTCCATTTAGAATCTTAATCTACAGAAGAGGTAGTTTTGTTTATCATAATTGGAGATCAATTTGTTTTCCTTACCTTATCCCCAATAATCCTTAAGAACCTTAAGATATTTAACCAAAAGATAAATTGGGTTTTTAGTTTTTTTTTATCAGGGACGGTTAAGGGTAGTTTTAAGCTGTTTTCTCAAAATATTTTGAGGAAACTACCCCTAGGACCTAACAATAATACAAAGTAAAACGATGTGTGTCCGTCCGTCCGTTTGTCTTATTTACCACTGGAACAATAGGATTTTACTTTTCAGAATAAATCTACTGGTCATACCATAGTTTTAAAGTGTCTCCTACAATTTTCTGATAAATGACCTATCCGTAGATATATTGACTTTATCTTTTGTCTTTGACTTTTAACGCGAATCCAAATCCTCTCAAAAACTGTAAAGTGGCGGAGCTAATTTGAATATTCAGTTTTCTGCTTTGGTCAGCAAAAATCAGTAAGGCATTGGACAACCAGGAACGATTCCATCACACTATAAGTCACTGTAGTATAATACTATAAAATCAGCCAACCATAATCTTAAATTCTATTGTAATTTTATTGTATGTTAGACTTCAGAAATCCTATAAGTATTAATAATCAAATCAACCCACCCCCCTCCTTGATGGTATAAGTTATAATAAAATACCCCCCCCCCCCCTTTGCCCCTATGCTTAATATCATGGTTGTTTCCATAAAATAATTAAATTTTTGATTTTTTAACCATCGCATATTTTTTTTGGATAATACCTTCCTCCAAAATAGTTATAAACCTTCCCAGGACCCATGTAAAGGAGAACCATATCAGTTAATAGGCTATCGAGATCCATCGATACAGACAGAACCACAGACAGACACAGTTCCTGTTGCTTTTATGTAAGGTGCATTATTTGCCAAATGTACCACTTTTCTGCACTACCTCTCCGATTTTGTTAATACGCTATATTTTGGTCCGTTGGGTCATTCAAGGATGCTGGATGGCCAAAAAAAAGTTTCAGAGTCCCTGGATGTCTAGATATCTAGCTATCTATGAAGGTAGGTAACAAAAATGTAAAAAATACCCATTTTTTCACAATTTTAAAAATTAATTTTTTCATCAATCTTACATCCAATCTATACATTTTATACACCAAAATGATCGTTTATTCATGTAAAAAGCGCACATAATGCTATTTTGGCCAAAACTCTAATTTTACAGGGTGTCCAACAAAAAGTGTATTTTGGATATCTAGCGTAATACCCAAAATACCTGTCCGAAAAAAATCATTTTTTTTTGCTTAAATCCTGTGTTTTATCTGTGTGCATATGTGGTATATAACGGTTTGGACGACCCGGGACTATAAGGTTGTCAAATTTCACTTTGGGACACCCTGTAAATGTGATTTTTGCGTCTGTAGAGCTAAAACTTGGTCCAAATTGGCTATTTTTTTTCAAATTACTCTAATATGTGTCTTAGTATGTTTGGCCATAGTGTTTTCTGACCAGATCAATATTTTCATATTTTTTGGACACCCTGTATTTTCAAAAAAAGAGAAAAAATTTTTTTTTTTTTTTTTTTTATTTTTTTTCTATTTTTAAGTTACTTAAAACTGTCATATAGATACAGATTTTGACTAATAACAATAATATTTGCCTATTTTACAATTTTTTACACTTTTGGGACACCCTGTGCATGTTTTTGAAAAATGATGGTTTTTGCCCATTTTTGGGGGGAAGGAGTCGTTTTAGGGCCATAGACTATTTCTTCATTTTTGTAGAACTTTTCAAGACACACCATTTGTTATTTATGCAAAAACCGCAAAAACCGAACTGTTTTGCCGTTATTCACCGCCAAAGGCGGAATTTTTTTACGTTTTTGCCGTTCCGGAGGTTGTAATGGGCATTTGTGGTAAGAAAACGTTAATTTATCAAGATCCCTCTTAAATACTTTTATTTAGGTAATTTAATTTACTAAATTTCATATTAAGTAAATTTTTTTGTGCAGCTAACCGTTTTTCGTCGAGATGGATTTCAATTGTTAAAACAAGAAAATGAAGTGAATATATCATAAATAATTGCTATAACATAAGTGATAAAAGAAACATAAATCATGTGCATTTGAAATTCCTTTTGATAAAAATCAGTTGGATATACAAAAACATTTACTTCACATGAAATTTAGTAAATTAAAATGCCTAAATAAAAGTATTTCACAGTTATCTTGATAAATCAACGTCTTCTTACCACAAATGCCCATTAGAACCTCGGGAACGGCAAAAAACGTAAAAAATTCTGCCTTTGGCGGTGAATAACGGCAAAACAGTTCGGTTTTTGCGGTTTTTGCATAAATAACAAATGGTGTGTCTTGAAAAGTTCTACAAAAATGAAGAAATAGTCTATGGCCCTAAAACGACGCCTTCCCCCCAAAAATGGGCAAAAACCATCATTTTTCAAAAACATGCACAGGGTGTCCCAAAAGTGTAAAAAATTGTAAAATAGGCAAATATTATTGTTATTAGTCAAAATCTGTATCTATATGACAGTTTTAAGTAACTTAAAAATAGAAAAAAAATTTTAAAAAAAACCAAAAAATTTTTTCTCTTTTTTTGAAAATACAGGGTGTCCAAAAAATATGAAAATATTGATCTGGTCAGAAAACACTATGGCCAAACATACTAAGACACATATTAGAGTAATTTGAAAAAAAATAGCCAATTTGGACCAAGTTTTAGCTCTACAGACACAAAAATCACATTTACAGGGTGTCCCAAAGTGAAATTTGACAACCTTATAGTCCCGGGTCGTCCGAACCGTTATATACCACATATGCACACAGATAAAACACAGGATTTAAGCAAAAAAAATGATTTTTTTCGGACAGGTATTTTGGGTATTACGCTAGATATCCAAAATACACTTTTTGTTGGACACCCTGTAAAATTAGAGTTTTGGCCAAAATAGCATTATGTGCGCTTTTTACATGAATAAACGATCATTTTGGTGTATAAAATGTATAGATTGGATGTAAGATTGATGAAAAAATTAATTTTTAAAATTGTGAAAAAATGGGTGTTTTTTACATTTTTGTTACCTACCTTCATAGATAGCTAGATATCTAGACATCCAGGGACTCTGAAACTTTTTTTTGGCCATCCAGCATCCTTGAATGACCCAACGGACCAAAATATAGCGTATTAACAAAATCGGAGAGGTAGTGCAGAAAAGTGGTACATTTGGCAAATAATGCACCGTAAGGATAAATCAAACCCAGAGATCTAAAAAGAAAATTTTATTTTGCAGCTTTTCTAAAATTCAGTTTCTTGTCATTTGATATAAAATTCTTACATGAAGCAAAATAATTATGATCCTAAGAATTTTAAGGGATTTTTTTGGGCAAACAAATAAACTGCGACCATAGAGAGCCATCCGCCTTATAATTAATTTATAGAAATATACATATATCTAGCTCCTGCGGGGAGATCAAACCATACTTAACCTAACCTAAACTAACCATAAAAATACGTAGAAAACCGATTTCGCATGGGTTATAAACGTCATTTATTTTGCTATATACGTAAACTTTTCTGTAATGTAAAAACATAAAGTAGAAGGAGGAATAATAAGGAATAAGACACCTTCCATGGGAAAAATTCCCCTATGAATATATCCTTCTTTTAAACAAGTGTTTTCTCATAACAACTAATTTTTTTTTGGCATTAATACTTAATTTTAACTGCAAGGATATTCTTATCTCTAAGTAGCGCCTACATCCTGTATATAAAGTAATAAAGTGTTTTGTCTGACAATAAAAATCTCGGAAACTGATTGTCCGAATTAAATGTACTTTTTAGAAAAGCTTTATGCATGTCTTTGTGTGGTTTTAGGCTATTTTCCCATCTTCCTTCACCCTTCCCTAAGAGTTTGGGACGAAACACTAGTAAAATTAAAAGACACTAAGCTACTTTATTTACCTCTTACACACAATGCAAAATTGCCTAGATGTAATGTAGTTAAAGAAAAATAAAAGATATTGTATCAAAGATTCAAAGAGCAACTTTGACATCCCTAAAAAAATCTTAAGGGGTGTGAGCTTGAGGGTGCATAATGATTTAGAGGGGTGTATGTAGAGGGGTGACGATAAGATGCGTGGGACGCCCCCAATTTTTTTCAGGGTGGTTGACAACGTCCTTCAATGTCATATTTCTTGATAATTTATATATAACTAGCGGCATCACCCCTAGCATCAATGGGCTTTGTATTCGAAGGGACAGAGAAGGACAAGAAAACTAGCTTAAATTCATCTAAAGACTTAAATCTGAAATGAAATAGCCTAAAACTATCATAGGACCAATATGAAGTTTATCTAAAATAGAGAACCCAATCGGTTAAGTATTTATTGAGATCTTATGCTTCAGACAAAACACCTTTGCTACTTTATATGATAGGATATTGCTAAATTTATGAATTAACCGAAGTTTAATAACACCCCCTTCCCCTTTGCTTTAAGTCCTATGATGGATGTGCCATTTCTTCCGCATATTTACTCATGCATATTAATACGATTTCGCGCCAAAAAAAAATAATACAGTAAGATATTGATGAGGTTTTTTATTGATAAAATTGAAACACTAATTTTAAAGAGCAGTTTGTGCTGTTATAATAAAATGCATTTTTGCGAATTTATTGTATTATACATTTGCGGAAATGAATGCAGCCCCTACACGTCCCTTGATGGTTGAGTGTCCAGCAAGGAAACTGCTTGAATAGGATGGATGGATGGAGGGATGGTTGGAGAGATAGTGCGTTGCGAGTTGACATAAGACCTTTAGTAGCTTGTCTTATGCATAGTTATTAGTTTAAATATTATCAATTTGTTATATTTTAGAGATAAAACTAGTACCACCTTTTTCATAATTAGCACAGCTGCAAAAATTTTATTTAAAAAAAGTATCGGGAAGTCACAATATAAATCATTTTCAAATGATATTAATCACAAGCATTGTTTTTCAGTAAAAGTTTTGTCTTTTATTGTCAAAAACTTAATAAATTTAAAATTTTCGTGGTAAATTTTATTTAATTAGGTTTTTTGAATTAACTACAGTAAATTTCACTACATTTTTAATGGTAGAAAAGTTACAGGCAAATTTTTTTTTTCTGCAAGTGTACCTACCACACCCTCCCCCCTCAAATTTTCCGTTTTCAAGCATAAATCAAGAAGCTTTACAAAGTGTCTAAAAAAAATGAGCCGTGTGACGACATAAAAATGAGGGACGAGAGGAGAAGTGGAAAAGAAAACCCCTAAAAATGAGATGGATGATCCCTCATTTTTATGACGTCACATTTTGAGACTTTGTAAAGCTTCATAAATCAAAGTAGTATGATAAGAATTTTCCACTTTTACTGCAATAAAATCCATTGATTACCAATTAATATGTTTAGTTGTTTTAGATTTAATAATATAAATGCTACGATGAATGTTCAAGAGTTGAAAAACAACAATTTCATAAGTGAAGTTCAATTTATAGATAATTTGTGAAAAAAAGTGTGTTTATTGATTTAAATGTTTGAAAAGATTCAATATCAAGTTCTTTGATCTTTTAGAATACAGAGATTTGAAATCAAATTAACAAAATGGTTAGTACTCTTATTTTTGTAATAATCCTTGTTTAAGTGATAGGAACTCTGAACCGATATGGTTCTCCTTTTTATTCAATCTTTACCGAGAGAAATTGGCAATAAAAAATGCCTGTTATTGTCGGTTTTTGGGCATCGCCTCTTAAGGTGCGTTTCGTCGTATTTTGATAGTAGCTTTTGGTTATTTTATTTTAGGTTAATTTAGGTAAATGTTAATGATTGCCCTGCAGGGTTAGGCAAATGGCCACACAGGGTTAGAGCTCCACGCAGGGGCTAGAAATAGGAGAAAAGCTACTGTAAAAATACGACGAAAGCCCCTTAAGAGGCGAAATCACGAAACCGATAATACCCGAAATGTTTGCCCCCTCCCCAAAAATGTATGTTCTTCCTTATTAAAAAGTTTAACATATTAAAATGTTATGAAAAGTCAAAATTAAAAACAAGGATGACAACATCCATAAGTAGCGAAGCACAAAAAATTGTGGATGGGAATAGAAGTAGATTTAAAGTGTATTTATTGGAGAATATAAACACGAAACCTTGTTTTATTTTGTATGATGAAGACGGTTAAAGTAAATTACATACTAGTTGCACATAACGATGGGGAAAAATATTTTGTAACTGTTAATGCAAAAAAGTTTTAAAATTGGACCAAAAATACCAAAGATATGGGCAAATATGTCAAACATATAAAATAGCCAAAAACCTGCAAAAAGGCAGTCTGACTGTCAATGTTGTTTTCTTCAAACGACAGGAAATTTAATTTTGATATCTTTAAATGAAAAAATTTCGAAAATCGGACCATAAACACCAAAGATATGGGGAAAAATGTGAAAAATATAAAAATAGCCAAAAACCTGCAAAAAGGCAGTCTGACCGTCATTGTTGTTTTCTTCCAATGACGGGAAATTTAATTTTGATCTCTTTAACTGAAAAAATTTTAAAAATCGGACCATAAATACCAAAGATATGGGGAAAATTTGGAAAATATAAAAAATAGCCTAAAACCTGCTAAAAAGCAGTCCGACCGCCATTGATGTTTTATAGTTAATTGTGCTTCTTATTAATGGGAATGTTGTCAAAAAATTTCAGCTCTCTATCTTTTATAGGAGCCGAGAAAACCACGTTTCCCCCAATTCATTAATTACGGACGGACGGACATTGTGAATTATAGAGTAGCTTCGCTACTAAAAAGTAAACCAACAGGTTGTAAATATTCAATATACTCAAAACGATTGGAGATTTTTTGGTCAAAAATTTTTCTTTCAAAACAGTCTTATTGACAATCAAGTCATAATCATATAGTTGCTTCACTTATAATAGTTATTTCTCGCATCGTATTATAAACGGCTTTCCGCGGATATAGAATGTACAATTATAAGATTAAAACTAGTTTTTTTAGCCCTGAGGTGACAAAGGCACCGGCTAAAAAAACTGGTTTTAATCTTATGATTGTACATTTTTATATTCGTAGAAAGCTGGATATAATACGATGCTAGACATAGTTTTTTCGTATGGATGAGAACCGTTTCCTATCCACCGGATTGGAATGAATACGAGAAAATACATTAAATCTACTTTGAACAATCAAAAAAGTTTTAAATTGACCGATTCTATCAGAAAGATAATCATTACATACGAACGTTATAATATAAGAAAATATTCGCTTCGAACGAAAACATAGATAGACAGACATATAAAAAAACTAAAAATTTTAACGAATTATAAAACGTTTTTTTACTAAAAAAATACATTTGAATTATACGTCGATTTGAAAATTTTAATATAAAATCCTCCGAAATATCAAGTAAATGACAGAAACGCCCCTTTTTTTTAACCTTAAAGAAACCTATTTATGGCTTTTTCGTAAAGCCTTAATCCCCCAGGGCACTTCTAACCCTCTCCAAACCTAACCTAACATAAATTCATTAAAAAATGGTTTTCATAATAAAATAAAATGTGTTCCACTTTCAGTTCGAGAGAAATTTAACAAGAAAATTCTATCGATTTTATTTCTTTTCATATTCCTTTTAAAAAAAAGGAAAAAAATACCTTTAATTTTCCTATTGGAGGATTTATTATCCTGCCGCCAAAATTTGGCGGCAACGAGAAATACAGGGGGAAGAAACAAGAGAAAGGGAGGGATTATAGAATAAAGGGGAAGAGAGATTATTAAGGGTAAACGAGGAAGGTAATATAATTGGAAGGGGAAAAGAAAAACTTAAAATTCAGGGAAAAGACAATGACCGACACATGATCTACATCCCCATTGATTATTAACAAAATTACCCCCTCTACAGTATACAAATAGAGGTGGAAACGTTTGGACACTCAACTTAATTAAACAACAAATCAAAATTTATTGATATAGTCCCCAAAGTTGTTGAGCCAACGAATAATAAAACGTTATTATAAAACTTTGGGAACTAGTGGAATAATCAGTCCAATGTCCCCTTCCTCCCTGCTTAAAATAAAAAAATCTTAATTTCTTACATTTAAAAATATATCCAAAAGTTGTTAACCTTTCATCGCGAAAAATATCCTAAAGCCTATCCTTGGCTAATACCCGTTGAAGAGATCATACTCACATACACGCACAAACAAAATAATATTTATCTAGTTTAGAAGATAGGATGGAATTTAATTGCTGAAAAATAACAATTATGTTTTTGTTGAAATAAGAGATAGGTTTATAATTAAAAGTTAAACAGGGAGTTTAGGAATAGTACAATGGAAGAAAAATAGATCTATAAATTTCCTCGGTTTGAACTTATTTAATATGGATATTAACTCTTGGTCCTGTTTACGAGCCAAAGCATTCCACAATCTAATTCAAAACAGAAGTAGGTATCATTTTTAACGTCCTTAGTATGACGCTGTGTGATCCAGACTCGAACCCGACACATCTTGTCTTTGTTTCTATTGAAAATATTGGAGGGAAAACTAAATAATCTTCTAGTTCCATATCCATGAGGTTTGTAGTAAGGTGGTTAAATAAATTAATTTTGTAAAACTTCAAGGATTTATATCAAGTTGGGTAGATAAGGAATTGCGCTTATCATTATACAAACCGACACTTTCCTGGAAGGGAGTGGGCCATTGGACTAACAATTTTACTGGTACCCAAAGTTTTATAAGAACTATCTCAAGTATAGTTAAACATCCACTAGGATACTTAATTACAGTTGATCACATTTTTGTTGTTTAAATGATTTATTCATCTTATAGAAAAAATCATACATGATAAAATAATAAAAATACAAAAATTAACTAACAAAATGCAAACATAGATAGCAAATAATTAATACAGTAATAGTTTTCTTTCATTTATCAGATAGAGATTGGGGACAATGGCCTATTTATTACACTAGTCCCCAAACTTTTATAATAACATTTTTATTCGTTAGCTTAACGAATATGGGGAATTTTGATTGGTTGATTCATTAAGTTAAGTTTCAACCACTGATTTTAATCTACTGATGGGGTAATTTTGTGTATAATTATTGGGGATGTACATCAATTTTCGGGTTTCGGAGATTCCTGCTCATTTATACATGTTAAAATAATGTATTTTCAAATACACTGGGTCTATTTTAATCTTTCTACCTTTATTATTGGCCACGATATAAAAGACACAGTGAGTCAGGAAGGAAGTTGAGGATATAGGTTTGAATATCAAATTTCCTTACAATAGCCTGGTCCCTTATCACGAGAACGATTGCTTTAAAAGAACAGATCTATAGTATAGATGTATATACAGATAACTACCTCCCTTTTCCAAGAACCCTTTTCGTCTGCTAGCAATTTGTTTTCTGCTACTTGGCTGTGTTAATATTCTTTACACTATTGGTTGATTTTAAAAGACCTAATTGAGAGTACAAGGCACAAGGATGGGGACATACAGTTGCTTAACCCCTTTCCCCTCTAGTGTTTCATTCTAATTTTAAAAGTAAGAAAATTTTTCAGATTTTGATCACTACTGAACTTACGAAGCGATGGTTGGTTTTCTTTTCAGTCTTAGGATGGTTTAAGACTACTTTTTTGTGCTACCTTAACCCTTTGAGTACAGAATCCCTAGACCCTAAAGTGCAGCTACTTGTACAATTAATCAAGCACTAGACCCTAATCAAACAAATGCATATAAACAACTATACTGTTAGACCATCAATAGTGGTGTTAGAAAAGAAGTTTTTAAAGTTTAAAACAGCAAAAGATATGAGTAGCTGTCTACAGGGCCCTAGCAAAATAGGGATAGACCTCACTGCTTTTGACCTTCCTATTATATTGACGTCAGGAAATACCCTATACTTCATCTCCAAAAGCTGTGACATCTATCCCCATTTTCCTAGGGCACTAAACGCAGCTACAAGATAGGATTGTATTAAAATTTGAGCCATTCTATTGTTAAAGATATTATGACTTTACCAGGATTATATTAGCGAGAGTATCATGTTACTTAGGAACACAGGGCCCTCTGACCATATAGTTACATGTGGCATTATCTATCTATCTATCTATCTATCTATCTATCTATATATCTATCTATCTATCTATCTATCTATCTATCTATCTATCTATCTATCTATCTATCTATCTATCTATCTATCTATCTATCTATCTATCTATCTATCTATCTATCTATCTATCTATCTATCTATCTATCTATCTATCTATCTATCTATCCATCTATCCATCTATCTATCTATCTATCTATCTATCTATCTATCTATCTATCTATGTTACTTAAGAACCCAGGGCCCTCAGACCATAGAGTTAAATTTGTCATAGTATATCTTCCTATCTGTGTATCTACAAGTTCTATTCATCCATTAATTTTTCTTTTTTTGTGTTTAAAGAAGGTGTATCAACTTTTTTTTTAGAGCTAGCCGGTTCTTTTAGTAAGTAGTAGATGTAAAATTTTTCATAGAATTCAGATATGCAATCGGTTTTTTTGTAGACCTCTTATTTTTTAAGTAATTTAAGTTTAAAAAAAAAAAATTAAGTCGATTTTAAGGTACTAAAATGCAACAAAAAAAAGAAAGAAAATGGCCATTATGAACAAAAATAGTAAGATCTTTAATTTGACACCTTACTTTTTCAATTCTGTCAGGTAATTATTGAAAAAATCGATTTTTTTAAACCCACGAGAATAAAAACTTTTAACTTAATTTTATTATTTCACAGGTAAAAAAATATGGGTTCATATATACCTTTAGAATCAGAAAAATATTACGAATTCATTGTAAGCAAAATTGAAAAAAAAAGTTTACAATATAGTATATAAACTACAATAAAAGGAATTATATGAAAATATCATATTATATTGTACAGGCAACGTCTTAATTCTTGAATTGAGTATAAAAATGGGAAGGGGGTAAAGAGGGGATAAAGAGGAGGTAAAAAAGGGAAGACGATAGTGTTGCCTGAACAAAAAATATAATTGGCCATTTGTTTATTTTTTTACTTTTTTTCAATTTTGCTTACAATGGATTCGTAATATTTTTCTGATTCTAAAGGTATATATGATTTATT
Organism: Acartia tonsa; assembly: GCF_053477335.1. Taxonomy (NCBI): domain Eukaryota; kingdom Metazoa; phylum Arthropoda; class Copepoda; order Calanoida; family Acartiidae; genus Acartia; species Acartia tonsa. Next base: position 22,775,872 of record NC_137272.1, read on the forward strand.
GTGTTTTAAATGATTTATTCTTCTTATTAGACAAATCATAGACAAATTAAATATGATAATATTACATATTATAAACATATTTATATATTATACATGTTAAAACATAATGTTATATTTTGATTTATATTGATATCATTATACTTTTTTTTAAACAATGGAGATCGGACGTTATCTAACAGCTAAAATACTTTGTATTGTCCTTATATCCTAAAACAAAATCTATAAAATTAGTTACTAAACTGTAATTTAATCCGATGGAATTAAGTAGTTTTATGGTAAATTGTGCTAACAATAAAGTTTGGGAGAAAAAGTTATCCTCATTCCATCTTATAATACATTCTTCCTTGCTTGCTTTTAAAGCCCTATCTTTTGCTATCAGTATAAGTAAAGTTATTTGTGTGAAGTCATCCCCTTTAAAACATTCATAATAAATATTAAATAAATAAAAATTTTCTTTTAGAAAGATAAATTCAGGACATTCATTATTATATATTTTATCCAAAAATGTGGCCATACAGTGAGCAAAATATTTTGCACACTTGCATTCAAAAATTGCATGCTCACTGTCATTTATAACTTTGCATAATTTGCATAAATTGCTTTCAATAATATTCCATTTAAAAAGTTTGTTAGGGCTAACTAATGTACGAGTAAATTGTTCAAAAAGAAAACTCTTAAAATACATAGTTATGGGCAAGTTAAGTATTATATTAAAACTATATTTAAAACTTTCCATGTCTGGGAACCATTTTTTGTCAATTTTTCGTGAATTTAAAGAAGGATGTGCTGACCAAATCTTTTTCTTGTGCATTTGCTTAAAATAAAGGGCAAAAATGGAAGGAGAATTAAATGACATTGTCATAATAGTTTTATTTGAATTTTTGCTTTGTTTTGAAGAAATACATTCTAAAGTATTAAACTCGAATTCATTTGATATATTTTTAACTATTTTTGCTATTTTCTCATATAATTGGTTATGTCCAGACAAGGTTTGCTTTAAATTTTCGTTTATAATAGGAAGATAGAGAAATTTATGTTTAATTGGCATGCATTTAATAATTGATGCTAATGTAACAATATTAGAGTTAGTGAGTATTCTATTTTCTGCATTAGTAAATTTAATATCTTTAGACCAATAAGATGTTGAGATAGTTGAGTTAAGAAATGTTAAAGGCTTCTTTTCCAATTCTTCCATAAAAACACATAGTTTTCTGAAGTTTTTTTATCCTGCATTGGATATAGCAAATCAAATTTAGTTCTGTACTTTCTAATAGTCTTAGAGCCAAAATTTTTAGTTATGGAAGAAATTGGAACATGCTTGTTTGCAAGAATTATAGCTAGATTTGATTTTGGGTACTTTTCTGCATGTTTTAATACATTAAAAAAACTAGTTAACCAGATTGAAAAGCTCTGTTGTTCTGGTAACAACATATTAAGTCCCCCATCAATAAAATCTAACTCTATTCTTTTTTTAGCTACTTTAAATCTATAGCCAGAAGGACTTGACCAAAGAAATTTAGATGTATGTTTCCAAATTTGTTTGTTCATAGCTGAACCCATGTTTTTTATGTCTGTTTGAGAAAATATTTAGGTCTAAAGTTTTTATTAAACCGAGGTTAAAAAAATAGATTTTTTCAATAATTACTCAACAGAATTTTAAAAGTAAGGTGTCAATTAAAGATCTTACTATTTTTGTTCTTACTGGCCATTTTCTTCTTTTATTTTGTTTCGTTTTAGTACTTTAAAACTGACTTAATTATTTTTTTAAAAAACTTAAATTACTTAAAAAATAAGAGGTCTACAAAAAAACCGATTGCATATCTGAATTCTATGAAAAATTTTACATCTACTACTTACTAAAAGAACCGGCTAGCTATAAAAAAAAAGTTGATACACCTTCTTTCAATATCTTTTTATCTCTCTCTCTCTCTCTCCTAATTCTCTAAAGTTGACATGTGCCCGATTATAATTTAATACTTGAATAAATTTTTCAGCACATATGGCCATATGAACATTTAATTGACTTTTCGGGCGCCATTTCATCCCCTCACCCCCTTAACAAAATAAAAATCTTGGGAGTCCGTGAGAGAGAGAGAGATAGAGGGAGAGAGAGAAAATAAGGTTAAAAATAGCAGCAAAAAAATCAAATATACATATACCTATGATTAAATATACTGGTACATTTTTTAATTCCCTATTAATATCCAACCATTTAGGGAGGGCTGCCTTTTGTCTTTTTTTTTCACGCCCCGATAGGTTCCACTCAACCTCCCTGAAAACTGTCTTAGGATTCGTAATAGTACTTATTAGCATGTTTCCTTGTCTTGGCTAGTCCAGAATTTTTCAAAAATACCAATAAACATTTTGATTCATATATCAAACTTGATACAAAGTTTGGCTATATTGTTAATTGCAATCTTTTTTTTATCAAAATAATTTTAATATTTTTTAACAAATAAATGAAGGGGGGGCCGGGGGGGCAGGTTTTCTGTGCTTTGGCACTTTGACAGGAAACGCCAATTTTTCGTATTAGTATAGGGATGGAAAAATAATTGCTCTACAACCATTTCTTTCCCCCAAAATGATAAGTTAAAAAGACAGCATTTATTTATAATTATTTGGATGAAGAATAATTTATCTTGCATTGTGTTATCCCTGTATTCCTGTTGTTAACACCTGGGCTTAATACTTATATAAAGCCTAAGTAGATTATCCTTATTTTATATCACTTTTTCCTCTCTCTCTCTCTCACTGTCTCTCTCTCTCTCTCTCTCTCTCTCTCTCTCTCTCTCTCTCTCTTTCTCTTTCTCTCCCTACCTATTTCTTTCCTTCTCTCTTTTTCTTTATTACCTTTTATATTACGTCTTTCTCTCTCTCTTTTTCTCCTTTTTTCCTTTTCTCTCTTTCTTGTTATCTCTTTTTCTCCCTGTTTCGCGCTCTCTCTCTCTATGTTTAAAGATATGCGACAAAAAAATTCTGTCAAAAATCTGCTATAACTACATATAATTTTTTGTCATTATGTTTGGTTATTCTTGATATCTTTCTTTTCAATTTGTTTTTAAAAGCGATAATACGGTCGATCCGTACGTCCGTCCGTACGTAACGGATAGCTCTTTTCGTTAATTTAGGCATGTTAGAATTGTCCCATCGATTTCAAACTTTGCATGATGGTTCTTATAGGAGTTAGGTACGAGTTAGAAAGCTAGGCCACTCTAAAAATCGTTACCAGAAAGTCTGTGCGTCCATTTTAAACATGTTGCTTTTAACTTTTTTAACATCAAATTTTTATGTGATAAAATTATCCGGTTGGTCTGATTTTTGGAATACTAATTCCTAGGACAGCAAAGTACATGGTTATAAGCGAAGCATCTCTTTAATCAAGTCATAAAGTATGTCCTTAAACAATATTCTGTATTTTAGCAGTTTTTTAGCAGATTTATTTACAATTTTGTTTTTTTCTCGACTTTTCTACATTTATATTCTGATTATTCAGTTGTGACACTATACAAGTGTTTATGTTCGTTTGTCCTAACGTTTCAGAGCTTCGCTTTTATTGATGTTGTCATCATTGTTATTTCTGTATATCGTTGTGTATAATTTGTTTCTTTCAATTGCTCTTTATCTCTTTTCCCCTCTATTTTAGAGGCGAAGCTACTCATAACTAACATTTTCTGTGTGTCCGTCAGTCCGCACGGCCATGGGGAATCATGATTTTCTATTAAAGAACTTTTACTTATAGTCGATCCCCTTAAATATGACCTTTTAGTCTATAAATTATGTTTTAATTGATTTCAATAGGAGAAATTTTATTTTCAAGGCTAATATCTGAGATAAACGGATGAATTTTTGCAATTGAGCGTCTACTCGCTTTATATGAATGTTATCATCCTTATTTACAACTATTTTTTATCCCCCTAATTTTATTGGTTATCAATGAGATTAGCGGGTATTTATAAATTTAAACATCGATTATTTACGTAAAAAAAGGTGACAAATACCCATTAGTCCAACTATGTACGCAGGTTAAACAAGTACAAAGGGAAATTCCGCTTTTTAACTAAACTACAAAATCCACCCTAAGGCTTAACTCTAAATATAATATAGCCTAAAACCATCCCGAGACCTATAAGTACAGGAAATCTTATTCAGATCAGTAGTCATTGAAATCCTAAGCTTCAGACAAAAAGTATTTGCAAAACTTGAGAAAATCTAGAAAAATACAGAATAAGTACTAGACAAAATCGGACTCTCAATTTTACTGTCTTCAAAAAAACTTATATTAGGTCTACAGGGACATATAACATTTTAACCCCCCCCCCCATTTAAAATTTACCCCCCCCCCAAAAAAAAAATAAAAAATCTCTAACAACAGATTTCAGGGGGGGTAATTACCCCCCCAAATCAAATTTTACCCCCGGGGTAAAAATTTTACATACGAATTACCCCCCCCCCCGCTTAAATTTGTTTACCCCCCCCCCAAAAAAAAAAGAAAGCTTGGACGTCTATGGGAGGGGGAGATTTAAAAGGACCCAATACAAATATTTTATGGACACAGAATCCCCCCCTTCCATGGATGTCTGTAACTTTATCTCTAAGTTTGATGTAATGTAATCGAAAAATTTTAATTTTATAAAACAAACAAACAACGCATTGTTTAGAAAATATCTTCAAACATAGAACAGGGTAAATGTTTTGTAAAATCCTTTTTCTCAAGTATCATATTCCTACTGTTGTCGTCAAGGTATCGGATTTAAATCCATTCAACACCGCGTCATACGCAGGACGTTAAAAATAATAAATCAGCTGTAATATGTCATACGCATTTGTGGGGTATGTTTTGAATAATTACTAGTCAGTTTTTGCGTTTAGTTTGATACAAACCTCATATTAAAGTAACAGGATGGTTTTCTGTCTTTATGTCCATTCGTTTATCTGCCTGTGTAATATCACTAACCGTTGGAACGATATGGTTCTCCTTTTCATTAAAAAAGCTTCTGAAGGTCCTTGATGTATTTTTAATGTCTATTTTAGGGAGGGTGCCTCCAACATAAGATAAATAGCTTATAAAAAATATATCCACTACTAAGTTTTCTTTTTATTCTGTGTCGTAACCAAAGATCTTAAAATCTAAACAAACATTTCATGATTTAAATCCTCGAAAATTCATCCCAAACCCTGATGAAATTAAAATTAAAATTTACTTGATATTCGATGATTTAGGACACATGCTATGTGGATAAAATAACAACAATAAATCCGTAAGGGATATTGCATCTCATAAAAACTATATTATCTCCAACACTTCTGTCCGTAAAAAGTATATATTTGTACGTTCTTCAACATTTTGAATTGAAATAAAATATTAATCTTTTATATTTATCATGGAAGTAAATTTTGTGAAATAAAAAACCTGTGAGAGAAAAAGGGGACAATGGGCTGTTCATTATACTAGTCCAAATAACTTTTCCTATTCGTTGGCTTAACAACTTTGGGGACTTCAGTGAATTTTGATTGGTTGTGTAATTAAGTTGAGTGCTTAATCGTTTCAATCACTAATTTTAATCACTAGCAGGGGTAATTTTTTGTATCAACATTGGGGATGTATATCAAGTTACCCGTCGGGGTTTGGCATAGGAAAAAACCACCCCACTCCCTCATTTTTAATAAATTTTAAAATCTGAGCAGGGAATGTTCAGGGCTCGAAAGGCACTTTGAGGGAAAGTACCAAACCTTACATTGAAAATTCCATGTATCCGATCTTCCGAAAGGAGAATTTAATCAGAATATAAAATGTATAAGAGTCGATGCAAAATTGTAAGTAAATTTGTTAAAAAAAATGCTTGATACAGAATAATGTTTATGGACTTACTGACATTTTTAGGACTTAATTATAGAGTTGCTTTGCTTATAATACTGTATTTTGTTGTCCCAGGAATCAGTATACAAAAAATCAGATCAATCGGATGATTAGATTACATCAAAGTTTATTATTAAGAAAGTAAAAAAATTAACATGTTTAAAATGGACGTACGGACATTTTGGTAATGATTATAGAGTTGCTACGCTTTCTAAATTGTACCTAACTACTACAGAAATGACAATGCAAAAAAGCTATCCGTTACGGACGGACGGACGGACAGACCCTAATTATAGAAAAGCTTCGCTTTTAAAAACTTCGAGAAAAACTTTACAAGAATTACAGACAAAATGCCTTTTATCCTAAAACCCTACTGCCAAAGTCATACCCCCCCCCCCCCCATCCACCGGGCCGTACACCTCTAATGCCCCACCCCCTCCCAGCCCGGTGAGGTGACCAAATGCTTAAGTTGTTTAGACACTTTTTCCGGATTAAAAAATTGATAATTCCCCGGGTTTTTAAAACAAGCTGATGATGATGGATGTACACTATACACGCACAATGGTAAACATAAGAGTTAAAATTAATCTTCGTCCGAAGAGTTACATGGTGTTAAAGATTGATTGGCCTTAGCCAGTGGGAACTAATGTTCAAACTTTTCAACCAATAATATTAACTACAGAAGGGATAATTTTTTTTATTTTTTTTAAACCAATAATTGTTGGTTCCACGACAAACGCAGGAGTCCCAAACGTCGGAGTGGACAAACGCAGGAGTGTTAAAATAATAATTTAAGTTAGTATTTCTACATAGGTTAGGTTAGGTTAAAATATGAATATACAAATAAGCCCTCCACAGGGGTTAGGCATTTAAAAACCTAAAATATGGTTTAAAATAGGTTAGGTTAGGTTAAGTGTCCACTCCTGCGTTTGTCAACTCCGATGTTTGTGACTCCTGCGTTTGTCATAGGACCATAATTGTTTTGTATTCAATTCTCCTTTTTTGCTTAAAATAAACAATTCTAACCCAATGTATGGGTATTTAAATGTCCAAAATATTGAGCTTACAAACTATACTACACTGGTGTTTTATCATTCCCGTAAAAGTTTTTTTTTTAAAAGAAAGCTAGGACTAGTATCTCCACAGTTGCATAGCTAAATATTGAGAATATATCTATAAAGCAGTTTTATAAAGTACGATTATTTGAAAATGTACTTTCGTCTGTTCGACATTTAATAAAACTTTTTATGAATCCAGGGATCTTTAGTGACAAATATAAATTGATGTATGTTGCCAATGATGACAAACAAAATTAAGCCTGCTTTAAATTAAGATTATCTGTTGAAAACATTGGACACAACTAGTTTGGTGCAAAAAATTCAGATTTAATAAAAGTACCCAAAGTTTTTAGGCAAACTAATAAGAAATCTTTGGGTACCAGCATAATTTACCAGCACTACATTTAAATTTTGATGATTTTGCTGCATAAGAATTTGTTTATTTGCGGAGGTGTTATCACATCTTGTATAAGCCATGTGCCTAATATAATAATGTCAACATGTTTATACAATAAACCAAATAGTACAATTAGCGATAATCAAATTATTACAAAATTTGGAATAAGTTGATATTTAGATCATTATTACTGTGTAACTATTTACTGTTATTATTTAGAATAAAAGGTTTAATATTATATATTATGTATATTCCTTCGCTACTTATGGACGAGGCGTTTTTAAAATAAATTTTGCTATCTGTTTATTTTGGTTTTTCAAAAATAACCCAAAAAATAAAACCATGCTTAAAAACTTTAACTTTAGTTGGTAATAATCTTTCAATCTATCACTTTAAACTTAAAATTTCCTGTGGGAAATTTTTATTTTAAAATCCTTATGTTAATTTATCTAAATTTTTATTCCCACATTTTGAAAGATCTTTAGATGTTGTAAGAAGGATTTTTAAAGGGAATAAAAAGAGTGTTAAAAAAATACACTTTAAAGTGAAAAAACGTTGAAAATTAGTAGAAATCAAGTATATCAAAATAATCAGTGAAAAATTAAATGATAAAAAGGAGAGAAATAAAGATTTTTGATAAACAAAATGAAAAATAAAAATATTTATTTTTGACAAAAATTTACCTTATTCTCTCAAATTAAAACCCCACATTTTAACCCCCTCAAAATAAAAAAAAGTACGTAATATTACACCCCCTCAAACCAATTAAACCCTCATTTTATCCCCCTTAACAAAGCTTGGACATCCTTGGCTCAAACTATTAGCTATTTTTCAAAATGTTTATTTCTCTTCTCAAATGATAGAAATAGATAAATTGAGATCTGTCTGTGTGTCGGTAATTCTTGTCTAATCCTAGTAATCATGGGTGTGCGCAAGGTATATAATTTTAAGATTAATTTTTACCATTTTTTGCTCTTATTTTTTTATTTCTAAATGCGAAGCTTTTCTATGATTATGGTCGGTTGTCCGTCCGTCGGTAAAGGTTAGCTCTAATTTCATTAAATTAGACATGTTAAAATTGTCTTATAAGATTTGAAACTTTGCATGATGATCCCCATATCAGTTTAGAAAGCGTTGCAACTCTTTGATCGTTACCAGAACGTCTGTACGCTCATTTAAAACATTTTGTACTTTTTTGACCACAATTTTACATGTGATAAAATTATCCAATTCATCTGATTTTTGGAATACTGATTTCGAGGACAACATAGTACAATACTATAATCAAAGCTTCTCTATAAATGTCCTAAAAATGGAAATATGTCCTTAAACAGTATCTTGTATTTGGCCGTTTTGCAACAAATTTGCTTGAAATTTTGTTATACTTATATATTTTTATTCTGCTTATTCATTTCTGACACTCTACAAGTGTTTATGTACATTTGTCCTACCATTTCAGAGCTTCGCTTTAATGGATGCTGTCTTCCTTGTTATTTATAAAATTGTTAAATTATCCGTAAACACAGATATGTAATTCTCTTTAATCCGGTTCAACTTTGGTGCCATCATTGTATCGACAAAATTAGTCAGTAATTCATTATTTGAATATTATTACATTGTAGTTATAGGCTTTTTGTCTAAAATTCTCGGAAATTGTTGGTTCGGAATGGCTGTACTTTAAAGCAAGCTTTATCATTGTATTGAGCTGGTTTTAAGCTATTTCTTTTACCTTCCCGCACGCATTGTTGAATCATCTATTCTTTAATATTAAGTAGTAAGATTTTGATTGAAGATAAATGTTTTCTGAGACCCTCATTTATTTGCTATGATGGTCTTAGGCTATTTTATAGACTGATAAAAAGTGCACTAGATGCTAGAGGCACAGTCGCTAGTGTATTATATTTGAATATGGTCATATCATTTTGTCGACATAATCCATTTACCATTATAATCATATGTTAATGTAATGCTCCCGAGGGTAGCAAGGATATATTTAGAGATATAAAGAGAGATAAATTCTACACAAGGATGACAATATTCATAAAAGCGAAGCTCGTCTAGTCATACATTAGGACAAACGAACAATTTACAGAGTTACAAATCTTTTTATTTAGGTGTCTAAGCAAAAATTCTGTATTAATCTATCGAATATTACTTAAAATCCAAGATCATTTATTTAAATATGTAAATATCGGATTAGTAATCACCATTTCTAAAATCAAGATACTTACATTAGTAAACAATCTTGAAAAACAAAAAAAGAAGAATTTTAAAATAGATTTACTACAGTATATGTTTATTTTTAAAGAAGCTATGCTCCAAATATTTAAGATATAAACATCAATCCAAAAACGATTCATAAAATCAATTTTTTTCTACGTGAAAGATTTGGATTATAATATTTTTTATGATAATTTTAAATACTACTTTTGGAGTTTACTCATGAAAGAAGGAAACATTGGACTATAAATTACACTGGTCCCCAAAGTTTTATGAACTGAGTAGGCGCTATCTAATTTGTTGGCCTACATAGTCTGAGGACTTTTATTATGTCTTGATAGGTGAGTACAAACTAGCAGTTTCCATACTTTTTTATATATAGATTAATTTTCATTAGACTCACAAATTTTAAATAAAAAGATCTCTAAGACAGCTTAAAATAAGAAATTAGTGATAAGGCCCCCGAATAGGTTAGGGTTAGTTAATTAATCTGTATTTGATATAAATGAATAACAAATAAAAACACTAATTACTTTTTATTAGAAAAATCAGTTTATTTTTGTTATAACTGGAATAAAATATTTTTTTCTCTTTCTCTTAAAAATTATACAATAGAGAGATATGAAAGAGAAAAGAGGCTGGTTTTAGGTTGTTTTTTTGTTCAAAGACAAAGATATAGATTATGAAAAATAGAGGGGAATGCATACTATGCATTCTATAGGCCTCCTAAAAGGCACAATCTACCAAAATTTATAGTTAAAAAAATCAAAACATAGGACGTGTAACAAAATAAGACCTTGTGGTATACCTGTCCTCTGGAGTTTATCCAGGTTCTGGTGCACCAAAATAAGACCTTGTGGTATACCAGTCCTCTGGAGTTTATCCAGGTTCTGGTGCACCAAAATAAGACCTTGTGGTATACCAGTCCTCTGGAGTTTATCCAGGTTCCAGTGCACCAAAATAAGACCTTGTGGTATACCTTTCCTCTAAAGGTTCTCCAGGTTCAGGTACACCAAAAAAGATCTTATTGAAAACACGTCCTCTAAAAGTTATTCAGGTACATCAAAATAAGACTTTGTGATGTACCTGTCCTCTAGAGGTTATCCAGGTTCAGGTAGAAGATAATTAAAGTCCCTCAACAGATTATGACGTCATTCGATAAAATAACTAATGAGAGGCCATCATAAATTTTAACATTGGTCCATTATAGTGTATTCTGGCCTCTCATTGGCTATTCTATCGTATAACGTACACCAAAAAATATTTTACCCTTTTTTATGGTAATATAGCTAATGAAGTTAAAATCTTCCTGGACTTTTATTTACAAATTTTCTTTTCCAATCCTTGCTTTAAGATAAGTTCATGGTTTTGTTAAATAACAAATAAACTTACAAAGGATTATATTTTGTTTTCTCGCGAAGTCTTTTTTGTTTTTGTTTTATGTAGTTTTAAGGTTTCTGATGAAAATAAGAAGATACTGATTATTTTTTATTTTTAATAATTGATTCTTGACAATAATGGTAAAACCCACGTAAAACATATAAAATATAAAGTCTCTGATTTGTGGATTTATGATTTTTTCAAAATATAGTTATTGTAGGGGGAATGCTTTTTCCCCGAACAGGTTTCAACTCATAAATAATCGGGCACAGTTCGACTTCCAGTCAAAATGGTCGTGCAATCAAATAGTTTGTTGTCAAAAAGGCATTTGAACAAGCACATTATTAAGCAAGATTTAGTTCAGAGATGCTATAAAATAAGATCTCATGGTGTATGACACCGTCCTTTACCAGGCTATCCGATTCTATCATAATTGATCACATAATAATTTTAAGGGGATGACAGGTTGGAACCTTTGACCACTGGTAGTTTTGAAACAAACAATCAAAATTTAGTAAAAGTACCCAACAAAAAAGATAACTTGGTTCTAAAACTTTGGGAACCAGTATAATTTACAACCAATTGCCCTCTCCCTCCCCCCCCCCAAAAAAAAATATATTAATTTCTTATGGTGAAGCCAAGCTTTTAAAAATATTTATGATTTTTATCTTTATTGTTATCCAATTCTTATATAAAAAGAAACTCTTAGTTTAAATCTTGTATAGTATTTTAAGCAAAAATGTATTATTATGAAAACAGGGATTGGTCAATAGCAATCAATTGAATAAACGCTTAAAATTTAACTAATGAAGTTCGCATGTCATTGATGCCCTACTTGCAATCATAATTGTCGATGTTTTAACTAAAAATAAAGAAAAATCTACTTCCATACTTCAGAAACCCTAAAGCTAGGTTTTAAATCAATAGGATTATTCTAACATGCCTAAATTTTCTACCAGATCCATGGATGCAGTATAATATATAGAAGCATCGCTTTCAAAATGAACCAAAAAAATGTTTAAAAATCAATTTTTATAAACAGCAATGTAAACAAAATATTTTTCCGGTTCAAAAACTTTATTCAAATTTTACCGTTGAGTCAATTTTTGTTTGTTTGCTTATAAACAAGAATGACAACATTTATAAAGCGAAGATTTAAAACCTGATAGTAGGACAGACGAACATTAATACTTAATGTGCATAATATACTTCGATTATCAGGTAATAAAAAAAAGGCTTCTTGAGTATAAAAATATAGTAATTTAAAAGAAAATATCTAAAAAACGCAAAAATATAGTAAAAAACTTATAGAAAATATTTTAAAGAAACCTTCATTAATATTTATTTCCTGTGAGTAGATTTTAATATTTGTAAAGCTACTCGACAAGTCTATGTTATCAGGGATATAAAGAGATAAGACAATGGCCGATAAATTGATGTTCATCTTCAATGAGGATACACAAAATTACCCCTGGCCCTAATGCATATTAAATTAGTGGTTGAAAGTTTAAATACTAAACTTAATGAACCAACCAACTAAAGTTCAATTGTTGAACCAATAAATAAGAAATTGTTATTATAAAACTTTGGGTACTTGTGTAATAAACAGCCCAAGGTTCCCTACCTCCTTGCCATGTTATACTTTTGCTGTTATTTTATCAACTTAACAATATTTATGTCATTATTAGAATAACGATCTATATTATACAGGCAACTTCAAATGTATTGGGGTTTACAAAGCCATCTTTTACTACAAAACTGATATATCAGATCTGAATAAATGCAAAATTTAAAAAGTTTATGTTGATCTATTAAATTAGAAACAAAATATACCAGGCAAACATCTTTTTTAATAGTAGTAAGATCTTTATCGGACCGTCAAGATCTTGCCAACGGCTAAACCGATGTGTTTTTCGTCTAAGGGAAGCTTTACATATGTCTTAGGAAAGTTAAAAAAATATGTAATTTCAAAACAGCTTACAACATGTTAAAAGCCAGTCCTATAGTTGTGTGTTTTCAAACGACTCCTATCCTATTTGGGGGAAGGGTTGGTATAAGGTATAAGGGACGGGGATTATTCTATTTTTAACCTTTCTCCCATTTTTGATATTCCCATTACTCCCTATCTCTCTCTCTGGAGCGCTATGCTTCTCATTGGATAAATTCTCTATCATATAGCGCCAATTTCTGACCAATAGGAGCACAGATCTATGAAACTTAGAGAAACTTAATATTTTAAAAGTCTAAATTTTCTACATTTTACGAGTGTCTGTCTTTAAATTATATTATTACGTCTTAAAATGGAAGCATGTTCTGAATATAAAACTGATAATAATTACAATTGAAATTTTCTTAATGATTTTCTCTGTTTTCAGTCATTTCACTCTATGAATGCTGTCATCCTTGTTATTTTCATAACAAAAAAGTTATACAAAATTAATAAAATTGTATAAGAATTAATGGACCCAGAAAAAAACATTTCTAGTAAATAAACTTTTTCTCCATAAATTAGGGGATTTTCAATTGTGTAATACCCAAAAAAAACTTAAAAGTTAAATTCAGAAAAAGTAATTTTTATATTTGAACCAATTTAGAACTATATATAAAAAACTAGCAACTGTGCCGTACTATCTAGGAGCCTTGAGTTGAGAAAAAAATAGCTTAAAACCATCCTAAGAATAAGATTTAGATATTAATTATAAATCTTCAGTCAAATGGGGATTTTAAATGGTTATTGATATCATAACTGACGAGCATTTAACCCTAACTACTTTAAATAATACGATTTTTGTTATTAAAATATAGGTATACTTTGAGCCCAAAATTAATGTTTATTTGGAAAACATAAAATTTTCCATCTTTGTGTCTGTCTTTTTTTTTAACAAAAAATATCTTTTTACCGAAGCTTGATATAGGTTCAGGTCAAGTTTTTTTAAATTACGTGATAGGTTAGGCATATAAAACTAAGGGATCTAAATGGTTGGGACAATAGCTGATAAATTCATGTACAACCCCAATGATGAAATACCAAAATACCCCTTCTGTAGATCAAAATTAGTGGTTGAAATGTATGAACACTCAACTTAATGAATCAACTAATGGATATTTACTAAAGTCCCAAAAGTTGTTAAGCCAACGAATAAGAAAACGTTGTTATAAAACTTTGGAGACTAGTGTAATAAACAGCCCATTGTCCTCTCTCTCTCTTCTTAAAACTAGTTTGGGGCTATCACACAAAGTACCCTCTCGAGCACTGATTGACTCCCACACCCTTATTTTGAAATAGTTTTATATGAAGGGGTCGGGTTTTTTTTTCTCTCGATTGTTTGTTTATTATTTTAGGTCGGATACCTAAATTCAACCCAGGGGGGGGGGGGGGTGACAGGCCCATTCTGCAAGCTTCTGAACTACTTTCTTAATGTGAAAAATTAACATAATAAATTTAATTTTAGGAGAAAATAAACTCCCATTCTGAATAACTGCGACATAAAGTAAAAAAAAAACAATCATTCCAGTTTTTTCTTCTGAAATAAATATTATTCAACCATTGAATTTCAAAGTCAACATGGACGTCATTGCCTTTTCAAAACAGCCTTCTAGTATACTATTTAGAAAAATAACAACTTAGTGAAGACTTAAAATTGCTGGAAGTTTATAGGAATTACACATACTTTCCTTCATGTATATCTTAAATACAGAAGAAACTGACGTTTGCTGTAAGAAAATGAATTAATTTTCAGGTATTGTGGGTACATTTGACTGTAAATTATACTGCTTCGAAAGTTTTACCATTCGTTGGCTCAAAACATTTAACTGTGGTTGGTTGGTTTAAACTCATAGTGTCCAAACCTTTCAATCATAATCTTAATCTACAGATTGGGTAATTTTGTTTATCCTCTTGGGAAAGTACATCAATTTATTGTCCATTGTCTTATCCCTCATGAATCTTACTTTCACACTCAACTCTATCAACCCTTTAATTTCACGATCTTAACCCGAGTGCCAGAAACCAAGGCATTCCCCTTTCACGTAATATTCATTCCAAATGCCAAAGATAGTAGCAATTTCCTCTATATGCAGCGTGATAAAAAGCAAATTTTAATGCACTCTTTCAAGCTTGACAACTGAAAGATGCGTTCCACTTTACGATAAATGTAAGGTTTATTACCTAATTAAGATAAATGAATAAAATGTAGGTTACTCTTTAGTTAGATGCGCAGTTGAAAAAAACTTACAGGGAGAGGACAATAAATGATATATATTTTTCCTCTAAAAATTTATATCCATATAAATTTGTAGATTATTTTCGACCCAAACCATTTTTAATACATTTAAAGAAGAAGTACAAAAAATTAGGGTGTCATTCCTTCAAGGGCTTTTTTTTTAGGAATGTTGTGGTATCCCCCCCCCCCCTCCAAAAAAAGAGGTACAGTTTTAACTACCTTCGAAGGACCTATGATATGCTACTTAGTACACAAACATACGGATAGACATCCTGTTACTTTTGCATAGTGAGGATTCAAAATCCTTTTCACTGCAATCAACAATTTTATAAGAGTTTGTTGGTGGCGGCAATTTACCCCCCCCCCCCTTTTACCTCCCCTTCATAAACCGTGGGCGTTCACCCTCCCTCAATAATTATCCTCCGTCTATTTAACTAACATCGAATCTTGGACATTTTTAGAACTGATAAAAGTCTTTTAAAAGCTAGCTCTAAAATTATAATTTTTTTTCCTTGATTTTTTTCCAGTTTTTGAGTGGTCAAATTAAACCCAGTTGGGTTTTTAAAAAAAATAACCGAAAGGACTGATTGGCCAAGTTCAGACATTTATCTGAGCTGGATCTTTAAAAGCGTAGCCGTTGCCGTAGTCGTGGTCAGAGTTACAGCCACCAACCTAATAGCGATCTTTAAATCATATTAACCACGCGTTGCCGTGGCCACAAAAAAAATACAATCTTTAAATCATATTGGCAACGCGTGGTCGTAGTCGTAGCGTGGTTAACCACGCTAAAAGTGACCACAGTCCGTTAGTGTGGCTAAAGCGTTGCTAAAGCCACAGCCATGACTACGGCCACGGCTACAGCCACGCCAACGGCTACACATTTAAAGATCCAGCTCTGATTTTTTTTTTGTTGCTAAAAAAGTATCTTCCTGTTGCTTGGTGCTTTTGGCTGCCGAGCATTTTGATAGAATTATATTTTTGATAGATATAACCTATGTGTACTTTTAGGCCCAAAATAAGCCATAAATAGGTAAAAAAGATTATTGAGTATACAAGTAAAAAAAAAAATATAATCAATTTTGTCACTCTGGAGGGATAGGGGAGATTGATACCACCCCCCCCCCGCTCCACCCCCAACACTCCTCTTTGCAAGTCCTCTTGGGAAAAAAACTAGCTTTTGAAGACTTCTAGTGGACCAAAAAATTCCCCTGAATTGACGGAGGCGTATGTACTCATATATATATAAATATATATATTAAACCATTCCTTCTGTATTAAATAACACTAGAATTACAGACTTCTTCAACCTGCAAGTTTACTGTTATTCTCAAAAGCTCCAAGGTCTAAAAACCCCGCCAAAAGTAGCAACTATTATACTTGTTGCGCGCATTATATCTATTCTCAATTCTATTATTCTACAGATAGATTCGTTCATCAAAGGTTTCACCCCCCAGGTTTCTCTTCATTTATTTACTTTATAACATAATAAAATATTAAATATTGCTCTTTTTTTTTAAGTTTTCTCTCTTTTTATATTTTTCTTCTTTTTATTAAGAATTATAGATTTGTGATAACTAATAATTCATCTCAGTTTTAATTTAGTTCATTTTTACATCTTAGACTGTTAGGTTTTAATTTAAATCAAACTATAAATATTGAATTATAACCTTTTATTAAAAGCCGCCAATTACTAAAGATTAACACTTATTAAAATATATTTATCATATAAGATTTTCAAAATTAAAAGAAGTAAAAAATAGCACTATTTAGCAAAATTTTTAATAGCTTAAATTCATGTAGTTTCGCCAATAAAATGACAGTAAAATTTTTAATTAAAGATTCTTTACTTGTGGTCAATTATGTGTTTAAAAGCTCCTTTTTAAATTTTCATTTTAACTTCAGATAAATTGTAAATAAAAACGGCCACATAGCTGCTTTGAAAAGTTACGGACCTGATTTTCTGTTTGTTATTGGTGGAGTGGCGAGGGGATTTGATAAGTATAAAGACAAAATAAAAACTCTGCTATTAAGACAATTTCTCTGTATGTAACATCATAACATATACATAAATGTTTTAATCTTTGTTCTTAAAAATTACATTTTTTCCATATAACAATCATCAAATTTTCTGAAAATGTTATATTTTGCCAACCTATTAAAAAGATTTTTGGATAATTTTTTTTCAAAAACTATTTTCAGATTACTTGAATATTTATTTAATATGATAAATAAGCTAAACTTTAAAATATAATTTTCTTTAAAAAATGTTAAATCTTTTTTTTAAATTAGCTTACTTACATATATTTTGTTTAGATGTTGTTTTGTCTTAAATAATTTACATACACTATTAGCATTAACATT
The DNA here is from genome assembly GCF_053477335.1 of Acartia tonsa. NCBI lineage: Eukaryota > Metazoa > Arthropoda > Copepoda > Calanoida > Acartiidae > Acartia > Acartia tonsa. The sequence goes on from NC_137272.1 coordinate 22,793,368, forward strand.
CTAACTCTAAAAATGATCATAATTGAACGAAAAGTATTGTTTCATAATTTTTTATTGGCCGATATTAAGATTTATATTGGTCCTTATTGATAAATTATTAGTTATCACTAAAATTTGCTTTAATCATTCTCCTTTGAAAATAATTTGGTTTCCAATTTGTAAAAAAGAAAACTATAACAGTACAGATTATTTTAAAAGAAAGCTATTTAAAATAAATATTAAAAAAAGTTAAGACGCCTTCTTTTCTCATTTTAAGATAGCATTTTTTTTAAATCTAAAAATTGTAATAAATCAGATTTTTTTCTTGTGAACTTAATTGTTATTTACATCCATATTAGGTTAAAGATTTTTTTCTTCAAATTTTTGGAAGATTTTTTTGTTGTAAATTTTAATAATATTTTTTGTTTAGGATTCTTGTTTACGTGCGTGGACCGGGTCAGAGGATACGGATTATACTCCAAATAATCCCAGCCTTTTCTTCAACGTAGATACAGATCAAGATTTAGGTAATTGCTTTAATTAATCCATAATTAAACCTAAATCAACCTAACATAACCTAAGATAAACAAAAGTGGAGGTTTAGTATTGTACACTAACCTCCAATATATGATTATTTATTTTAATTCTTAACCTTTAGCTGGTCGAAAAGTTGGAGGCAGGATGTACAAAATAACTATTTTTCCAGTATCGCTTCGAAACCGATTAATATCCGGCGGGTTAGAACCGGTTCCCAGTCATACTGAAAAATTATGTATAGTATCGTATTAAATTCAGATTCTACGAATATTAAAATGTACAATCATAGGATTAAAAAAAGTTTTTTTTATCCCGTTCCTTCGGCATCTCGGGTTTTAATCTTACAATTGAAAATTTTTATATCCGCGGAAATCTGTTAATGATTGATGCGATAAATAACCATTAACATATTTTTATTTGATTTTTGAAATATTTTTTTAGGTTTCTCCCACCTAGCTCCTAGTGTAACCAAAAGTTTCGGAGACGAGTTTTTGTTCGATACAGGACCTTCAGATTTTCATGATTCAGTTTCAGGTAAAATTAAAGTAATTTATGAAAGTTACTTAATGGGTGACTTCAAAATGCCTTTTAACGTAACAATTAATACGTTTTTTATTTTTATTTGTAAATTTATGACTTAAATTTCATTTCTAAATTTTTCTTTTATCTTGTTGCATTGTCAATAACCAAATAAATAATACATATTCTTTAGATAGCTCATTTGAATTAAAGTAAAATACGTTTATAAATCTTTTAAAATAAACTAACAATCGGATGAACAATTTTAGAAGAGTATCTTCTCTACTAAATAAATTTAATTATCTATATAACTTTAATAATTACAGAAATTGGACAATTAGAACGACGTGAAGCCACTTCTCTTACTCATACTTCAACCCATAATACTACTTCTACCAAAGATCCACCTATCTTTACTATAACCCCTTTAGGTAAATTCAATTAGCTTTTTTTAGGCGTAGCTACTCTTTAACTAAGGTATGCCTGTACCTCTACATTCTAACAATATGATCAAATAGACTTTGATCTAATTTGAAAGTGTTTCTTGCTAGGGATCTCTAATCATGCAGGGCTTTTCCTAACCTAACCTAACCTAACCAAAATATACTTTTTTGGTAGGATCGCAGGATTATTTAACACCTATACCTACTATCCAAAAAACATTAAATCAACTTTATGACTTATTGATTCCTTGTTGGAACCATAGTTTCAATTTTGTTATTAATTTAGTTGATATTCTACACGATAGCTGCCAAGTAGAGCCAGATTCTACGACTATAGATCTTACACATCATAAGAAGGTTAGTTTTATTCTAGATATGGACAATTATGTCCTTAAAAAGCGCCGCAATAACATTAGATATAAAGAAGATGCTTATTACGTGAGTATAAGAATGTTTAAGACATAGAAAATCACAGGTTTTTGACTATTTTAGTGGCATGCCAGAGGGGTTTTTGGATCTTACTACCCTCCCCCATATCCAAATATCTGGAATTTAGACACTTGTTTTAAAAAAATAGTAAACTATGGTGCAGTAAATTAAATAAAGTCTTGACATATAGATAGATAGAAACAGTACAAAAATCTACCAAACTTGCTTAATTATTTTTAAGTTATTTTCTCAAAATCTTTTACCAAAAAGTGAATAACATAATTTCTAAAATCTTTTAAAAAAGAAAACCTTAAAAATGTTCCTTAACAGTTATAAGGTTTTCTAGAGGTATATCCTCGTATCTTTAATATGTTTTTAATATTTTCATCTATTTTTGACGTTATATAGTCAGTATTTTTCTTTAATAAATAGTATTGGTTCTATACCTTAGCTTCTATAACAGATAGAGGTCTTCATTTAATTATCATATTATACAACCAATTGAAACGCATATTATTACAACAGCACAAACTGCCCTTTCCCCTTTGCTTTATTCACATAAAATAACCCAGGAATAAGGTATAACCAACAAGCAAAATAAATCTAAAATAATATTTGGGGGGCAAATGGAGAGGTCGTCAATTTTACGATGTGTTGCCCCCCAACGACAGCTGAAAAACAGGTATAGGTTTCGTGATTTTCTTCCGAATTAATTTCGTTATTGGTATGAGCTGAAAATAACCCCTTCTATTTATAATTATGTTATTGTGTCTTTTTGCAAATATAAAACCCACTGTTGAAATCTATTTGAAATTTTGATTATTGAACTTTTAATTTAGGACGTATCTCACAGCAACCCTTTTTATTTTCTATCAAATCAAGATCATACCAAATCTTCAGACACCTACGATGTTATTGAATTAGGTAAAATTAAATTTTTTTAACAAATTTTAGTAGTAAAGCTACTTTGTAAGTTATTGTGTCTGTATGTCTGTATTGCTCTTATAATTTGATAATAATCGTCTTTGTTTGGACCTACTATCCAAAGAAAAACTATTTTTTTTCTTTCATAGCATGCTGTAATTATTGCCAATAAAGATGATGACACCTAGTTTCAAAGAAAATTTGGAACCAAAATCATTATGTTATAGAGTTAATTTTAAAAGTTGAAAGCTTTTTCAAATAATTGTGAATGTTTTTAGAAAATTGTCTTCCTTTAACAGGAGAAGAATTAACAAATCATCAAGGTGATTTTATTTTAATTTAATCATTAATTCTGGTTTTTACATTACTTTACCAAAATAAGAAGATTTTCAACGAAAATTTTAGAACGGGAGTAAGGATGGAGTAGAATTGTGTTAAAGTTTACATACTAAGAGGGTAGTATGAACGCAGGGGTTAGGCTGCTAGGCATAGGAAAAACACTTTATTACTTTTAATTTTTTTTATATTATTTCAACTTTTATTTTAGATTCATCACAAAATCAACATTCACTAACCTCTCTTAATCCAGTATCTTCTACTGTACACAGTGTACATCACGGTGCACTGCAAGAGAACAACTCTGTACTTCCAGGTAACATTATCAATAAATTTGCTAATAAAGCGGGGGGGGGGGGTGCAATGGAGTGGTAGTTTGTTTCCCATTCATCTTAGTCATTGTTAAGTGTCATTTTAGCCAAGGTCTTTAACTCGGAAAGTGAAACTGAAATTTACTTAACCTAACCTAAACGAAGAAAAACAAATAAATATTTTTTTCCCTACCTTAAATTTGGGGGTGGGGTTTAGGTTACAATTAGAATTAAATTGGGTAATAAGTTTCTTTCGAAATAATAAAAACTTTTTTTGTGTCAGAATCGAGTAGCGTGCTGACCGACCAGCTACACCAAGATCTGAGAACAACAACAAGTAGTGTGCTGACCGACCAGCTACACACAGATTTATCAACAAACACGGATTTATTTCAGTCTTTCTCCTTTCCAGAACTTGAAATGCAAGAGGAACAGGTAAACAATTACTCAGGTGCTATTAAAGATGGACGGCTAATATTTTTAGAAAATGATTCTTCTACATATTTTCTGTATAACACACTTTTTCCGTCGGACTGTCTGTCTGTACTGCCTTGGGGGAGTTCAGAGTTTTGTTCAGTAACTTCTAAATTTCTAATAATATATATACAATTCTATACAAATGTTTATTGATAATGTATTCCTTGTTTTAATTAAAAAAAAACCTAAATTAAATTTTAAAAAAATACTTAATATTTTAAAATTTTAAGGATCCAGTTTCTGCTTATTACTCCTCACACCAAGACCATGCTTTTTCATCATATCCAAGGTACTTTTTTTCACAGATTTTTTAAAGAAAAAATCAGCCAGGTTTCGTGATTTTTTTTCATCTTTGTGTAGTTACAATTTTGAATTATGTCATGAAATACAAGGATTTAAAGGGATAAGACAATGGCCGATACATTAATGTACATCCACAATGATGATAATCAAAATTACTCCTTTTAATTACAACTTAATGAACATTAGTCCCTAAATTTGTTAATCTAACGAATCAGAAAACCCTTATTATAAAACATTGGGGACTAGTTTAATAATCAGCCCAATGTTCCCTCCCTTCCTGCATGAAATAGCATATAATAGGTCATATAGTATATAATAGTTTTCAAATAGCATTAAATTTTCCAGTTAAGTTCATTATGAGCAATATATGATATTGTAAACTATATGAAAAAAATAGACTATACATATATTACTTTTTTAATTGGGATTAAAACTTTAAAATTTTTTAGAATGTTAGTGTTAAATTTTTCAGGGACGGACAAACAACAGATGGCCATGATCTTCTGCTACCTTTAAAACCACCAATGCCAGGTTAGAATATATACAATATGCAAGACATTATTTTTCTTCATGGTTTATAATCGGAATAATATCGGATTCTAGGTCGAAGTGTAATATTTAATGAAATATTTGAAAAAAGGATAATTGTTATCAAAAATACATACGACGATAAATCGAAGTAGATTAAAATAATTGGTCGAAACGATTTGACAGCCAATCAAGATTTATTTAAAGTACCCAACGTTTTGAAGACAACAAATGTGAGATCGAGTCTATAAAATAGTAAATTTCACCATCCAATGTGCCCACCCTTCCTCATAAATACTAACAAGTTTAAATCACAAATGAAGATGAAGTATTTTAAACCAAAGGTTTTATTTAAGGTTTATTGAGTCCTGGATTACCCAACGGGCTGTGTAACCAGGCTGCAGGTCCAACCATTACCTGGCCAGAGGATCATAATCAACAGGTATACAAAACATTACCTATCATCACTGGAATCATTCATTCAATGGTTTATATCAGGGGTCTTAAGGGATAAGAAATGGACGATAAATTGAAATACATACAAATGTCACATAAGTCCCAGTTTGGTTCTAGGCTATTTTATGCTCTTGTTTTACCCCTTAAATACAGAGTATCTAGATGCTAGGTGTGCAGCTAATAGTATAAAATTAACTCATTTCTAAGCTTAGTAAAATAGTATACCTTGTCGTGATATGAAGCTGTCAATTTGTCCTCCAAAGTATTGCCTTTGTTGATTTTAATCTGTTTCCTTTTCTAGCTTGGTCAAGGTCCTGGCGGAATGTACACTGGATACTCTGATCAACCTGTTTCATGGTCCTGTTCACCTTTCTCCAGAAATCCAGCGGCCATCCAGGTAGAAGTTTTGACAATCATTGTCAATAAATAACTTGATAGCTATTAATCGTATCGTATTATATATGCGGATAGTAAAACGATAAATCATAAGATTAATTCTGGTTTTGTTAACTAAGAGGGTCCGAAGGGTTGGCTAACAAAACAGGCCTTTCTTAATATTATTATTTTAAAATTTACTATCCAGTTCTAATCCAGTGGATATTAGGTTTCAATACCATACTGGAAATTATTTATCACATTAATTGATTGAAACAAAAGTATAATTCACATTATATGTATATCTTTAAAACTTTTTTTTTAGGGATTTCCCAGTATGTCAGTGAATCTGTTGATGAATGGATCCTCTTGTGGGAGCAGTGGCTCCAGTGCAGAGTTTGAGCCCTGGCAGTATGAATATACAAGTGTACAGGTATATAAAAAATTTAAAACGCTACTTGATCTTTAATTTATATTCACAAAAATCGCTTTAATTTTGATACTTCAGCCCTTTAAAACTTTTGAAATCGTATTAAAAACACAAAAGATATTTAAATTAAAGATAAAGATACTTGTCGATCGATCGTCTATATACACAAAAATCACATAAAACTACTGGAAATTTTTAAAAAGCAGCTAGATATGTCCATTGTGATAGGCATGTTGACAAAAATCTAAGCCTATTATCTTGAAAATAAGCTGAAAAAAGCGGGTTTTCCCCAAAACGTTTCAGACGGACGGACGGATTTGAAAAAATGTGGAAGGGATAAGATCAGACAATGGCCGATATATTGATTTACATCCCCAATTATGATACACAAAATTACACCTTATATAGATTTAAACTAGTGGTTGATACGTTTGGACACTAAAATTTATGAACCAACCAATCAAAAAAAGATAAAAGTCCCTAAAGTTGTTAGGTCAACCAATAATATATAACCATTAAGGGACTAGTGTAATAAACAGCCCATTATCCCCTCTCTCTCTGCATCATACCTTTCTGTAACAATTTTGAATTTATACCATTTTATACATTTTTTGAACAAAACCCTCATTTGCAGGATGGAGAACCGCCATTGCCAGCTGGCCGCACCTTTGCTCTGTTTGATTCACCGGCCAGATTCAGAAGATCATTTAGATCCCCCGCAGAATATTATGATGATGATAAACAGGTAAAAAATGTTTATAAGCCTATGAGGGATACACCACGAGATCTTATTTTTGTTGCATCTCTGAACCAAATCTTGTTTATTTGCTGTGCATGCTTATATGGTCACACGCCACTTAGACAACTAACCCGTTGGTTGCACGACCTTTGTATGGAAGTCCTAAACGTGCATGGGCCAAGGTATTCACCCTACTATTTATGTCGCGCACCTGACACTTTTAACGTCTTTGGTTATGACGACGGTGATGGTCCGAGATTTAAACCTATCACCTTCCCTTCAACAAATTTATTACAATTAATAACTAGGTTACTTGTGTAATTTTGAAGTATATCCAAATCTATTGAATATGGCGGGAAAGCAAATTCATGATTGAATCATATTTACGATTTTTTTTCGTATAAACGTGCAAAGACTCTTTTTTAAAAAAAGAGTAAGACGAAATATTAGAACATTCCTATACCTATACCTATTAGGGATTGTTGCCACTTCTGGAAGACGACCAAGGAGTCTCTCTACCCAGCTCCCCTGATTCCTCATCTGATGGCAAGAATGTCTGCAGAATTTGTGGCAAGGGGTAAGCCCTTTTTTTTTCTAGTATGTATCTGCGATTTATTTCCGCTGGATTAGAACCGGATCTAAGTCACACTAAAAAGTCTAAAAATCAATGCCAGTTTTATTGGCTCGACTCTTCGGAGCCAACAAAAATTAAATTAACCCTACAATTTATGTTATACTATCATAGGAAAGCTGTCAATAATACGATGCGATAAATAAATATTATAAATACTAATTCACAATTTAAAAGAAATTTGAAGAGAAAGGTCCTGCAATTAAAGTGATAATTGTATGCAGGATGTCTTATAAACATTATACATTTTAGTAAAAAAAATATTTTTTTCTTCTTCCACACACAATTTTTAAATATAATCAGTTAGATTTTTGGTTTTATTTAGATATGCTAGACCATCAACACTTAAGACTCATCTGAGAACTCACAGTGGTGAAAGACCCTACAGGTTTGACACATTTTCAAAAGCTAAGCTTTTCTATAATTAGGGTCAATCCTTCCGTCAGTCCGTAACGGTTATCTCTTTTCGTTGATTTGAGCATGTTAGAATTGTACTATCGATTTCAAACTTTGAAGGGAAATTCCTGTAGTAGTAAGGTACGATTTAAAAAGCGTAGCAACTATATAATCATTACCAGAATGTCCGTACGTCCATTTTAAACATGTTGATTTTTAACTTTTTTTAACAGCAAATTTTATGTAATTATTCGATTGATCTGATTTTTTAATTACTGATTCTTAGGACAATGTTAAAGGCAAAACATCTTTATAATCAAGTCGTAAAAATGTTAACATTATCCTGTATTTAAGCAGTTTTTCAACAAATTTGCTTATAATTTTGTTTCGACATTTATACATTTATAATCTGCTTATTCAGTTCTGACACTCTACAAGTTTTAATGTTTATTCGTCCTACCGTTTCAGAGCTTCTCTTTTATGGATGTTTTCATCCTTGTTAGATTTATATTTCATATTACTAGGCCACATTCTATAAACTTTTACTTTCAACTAAAAAGAGACGCACTTTTATAGATTTAAATGAAAATAGTTTCTTATTTTAATATTTTGCATTGCTTTGGATTCCGGGTTCCTAGCTATTTATGTTATTTATAAAGAAAAGGTTTCGGGGTTTTCCACATTTATAGAAATATATAAAATTGATTAACAGTATATTTATAAATTACTGCGGAATTCTCTAATCATTAATAATATTTTTTTCATCATTTTGTAAACATCTTTAAAAATAAGTAAATTTACTTATTTTTTTCTGCCATTTGAAGTATGTGGCGCTTTCCCCACAAACTAGCTTTTGATATATTTTAAAAATTAGGGGCGGGGGGAGAATATCATTGCTCAACCGTAACTCTGTGTGAAAGCGCCAAATATTTAACTTCATAGCCTTTGAAATAAAAACGAGAAATAGTTGTAATTAATTTGTTTAGGTGTCTTCAGTGTAACAAATCTTTCAGCCAAGCGGCCAACCTTACAGCACATTGTAGAACACACAGGTAAACATTTTTTTACAGCTTCGAATCCGATTAATTTCCGCTGTATTAGAACTGGTTATTAGCCACACGGAAAAATTATGTATCGTATCGTACTATATTTAGTTTTCTATGATTATAAAAAAATAAACAAGCATAATTTTAAAACCAGTTTTGTTAGCCCGTGGAATTGGCATCTCGGGGCTAACAAAAATAGTTTTAATCTTTTTATCTTTTAAACTCTGTATTATCAGCCTCAAATTTTTACGTAACATGAAAATTCAAAAATCTCTTGAACTGGGTTGGGGGGGGGGGGGGGCAAGTCATATTACGATTGAAGAATAATTAATCAACTAATATCCTATCACTGCACTGTTTTTATAGGTTAATTATTAATTTCTTATAAAATAAAATATAAAAGTTAAAATTTCTTTGAAACTGATTTACATATAAAGGAATATTTTTACCAAATCTATTCATTTATTAAAGTGAATCTTTACAAGGGGAGCATTAAGCAATCAATGTATTATAAAATTTAAATATAGCTAGTTATAAAAGAAGCTAAAATCTTTTTTAGTGTTCAGAAACAAAATTTTCCGTCAGTCTTAAAAAAATATTAAAGATCTGTGTTATAAAACCAATTAACTTTGTCATTTTGACTAGTGAAAAAGTTGGATGTATTTTAATAACATGTTTTTACCATGAAATCCCATTAAAAAAGCTAAATTTTCCTTTTTTTTTTAGTGGGGAAAAACCATTCCATTGCACCATTTGTAACAGAAAATTTTCACAAAGCTCGAGTGTAACAACTCATATGAGGACTCATTCTGGAGATAGACCATACAGGTACACACACATTATCTATCTATCTATCTATCTATATATTCTGGAGATAGACCATACAGGTAAATACACACACAATCTGTCTATCTATCTATCTATATATAGAAATTTATAGAAATTATATAGATTTTTTTGGTGATTTCTCTTGGGAGGGTAGTGAGACCCTCCCCGAAAATAGTTATAAACCTTCCCGGGACCTTTGAGAAGCTACCCTGTTAAGGAGAACCTGATCGGTTCAGCGATTAGCGAGATCCTTCGGTACAAACATACAAACACACAGACAAACGGACATCCTGTTACTTTAGTATAAGGATTGTATTTGTGAAAGGTTTCGTGATTATATTGAACTTTATTTTAGATGTCGTATGTGTAAAAAAGCATTTTCTGACTCTTCAACTCTTACTAAACATCTCAGGTGAGCTAACCGTTATTTATTATATAGACAGACGGGCAGGGACTAATTTTATAGTTCATAGTGCATATTTTTAAATTAAAGGGGAGGGGTGGGGGTTGTTTTTTACTTTTGGTCAGGTTAGGCTAAGGGGGCTAGTCACTTTAATGGAAAACTCTGAAAAAAAGATAGCGCAGAATCAGCAATTTATATAAGAACAATATACTGTTATTCAGTAAAAATATTGCTTCATACAGTAAATTTAATTATTTGTAAAGGATAATAAGTTCAACTATAAGTAACACTTATGTGGAATTATCTAAGATATTGTTTGTTTTACGTCCTGGAGTAGGACGTACATATATAATCTAAAAATAGAGTAGCTGCGCTACTAATGATGTATATTGTTTAGCTTTTTAATTGTAATGAAAAGTAAAATTTGTATTTGCTTAATATATTAACTAGCTATAGTATTGTATAAAATATTAAAAAATCAATAATATTTGATGTTTAAATATAGATAAAAAGATATTTAAATCTTTTATGAAAATTAAACATATGTAAATTACAGAAACAATACTTATCATCCTTTTAATTCTTATAATTCACTTTTAGAAAGGTTCAATGAAAATTATTATTATCAGAATGGCGTTAAATCGGAGAATACTTCATTTTATGTTGATTTTTTAGCATATTTAGATATTTTTTGAACCTATGCGTAATAAATAATCAGGAAGGCAGGGAACATTGGACTGTAAATAACACTGGTAGCCAATGTTTCATAACTACTTTATCTTATTCGTTTGCTAAAACACTTTGGGTACTCTAATTAACTTTTAATTGGTTGGTTATAAACTAGATGTGTCCAACCTGGAAACCAATGATGTATCTATTTATTATCCATTGACTTATTAATGCTAAAACACTTTGGGTACTCTAATTAACTTTTAATTGGTTGGTTCCAAACTAATTGTGCCCAACCTATAAACTAATTATTTTGACATTCTGCAGGGATAATTCTGTTCATCATAATTGGGAATGTTTGTCTATCTAATCATCCATTGTCTTATCCCTTAGAAAGCCTGTATATAATATTTGATATTTAATTTTACTATTTTATTATTACAGGATCCATTCTGGAGAGAAACCATACCAGTGCAGGCTCTGCTCTCTTAGGTTTAGTCAGGTATACATTATCTATCTATCTATCTATCTATTTATCTAATTTTCTATCTATCTATCTATCTATCTATATTTATATTTATCTATTTATTTATCTTTTTAGTTATCTGTTTATTTATCTATCTATCATTCCAAAGCAGGCTTTGCTCTCTTAGGTTTAGTTAGGTATATACATCTATCTATCTATCTATATTTATATTTCTCGTATTCATTCGACTCCGGTGGATAGGAACCGGTTCTCATCCATAAGAAAAAACTATGTCTAGCACCGAATTATAAACAGTTTTCTACGAATATAAAAATGTACAATCATAAGATTAAAACCAGTTTTTTAGCCAGTGCCTTCGGCACCTCGGGGCTAAAAAACTAGTTTTAATCTTATAATTGTACATTCTATATCCACGGAAAGCCGTTTATAATACGATGCGAGAAATAACTATTATCTATTTATTTATCTTTTTACTTATCTGTTTATTTATCTATCTATCTTACCAAAACAGGATTTGCTCTCTTAGGTTTAGTCAGATATATACATCTATATATTTTCAATCCAAGGACGTCCAACCTGTTTTATGGGGATAAAAACAGGGGTTTCAAAGAGGGATAATCTTAATTAATATCTTTAAATTTGAGGGGTGTAAAATGAGGATTTTCAAAGTCTATGTATCTATCTTTCTATTTATATATTTTTGTATATATCTATTTATTTTTCTATCTCACTATCTATTTAATTTCATATTTATCTCTCTTTCTCTCCATCTAATTTTTGTATCTTTAATGCAACATACAACTATTTATAATATAAGCATTATCCGATAATTAATTATTCATTTTATTGATTTAAACTTTAATAATTTTATGGTTCATTTATCAGTCTATCTATTCATTTGTTTTTTCTCGTATTCATTTGAATCCGGTGGATAAGAATCGGTTCTCATCCATACGAAAAAACTATGTCTATATATTATATCCAGCTTTCTACGAATATAAAAATGTACAATCATAAGATTAATCATTAGCCCGTGCCTTCGGCACCTCGGGGCTGAAAAAACTGGTTTTAATCTTATAATTGTACATTTTATATTCGCGGAAAGCTGTTTATAAAAACATGCGAGAAATAACTATTAACTATTTTTTGTTTATCTATTTACAAAAAAAATATTTACATCAATTATTTAGAATAAATCTTATTTATATATGCATCTATTTATCTAATAATTTATCGATTGATTTATATTTTTAATTGCATAAATTTAATAAATTTAAATCTCTTTACCTATCCATTTTTAATTTATCTAATTATCTATTTATAATTTCTTATTTTATTTAGTCTGGAAATCTGAACCGTCATATGAGAATACACGCCCAAAATGGAATGCCATGAATGTTTTCAAAATAATCGTCGACCAAACAATTATTACAAGTTACAAACATACGTTATTGTCGACTTATTTATAACATAAGTTAAAAACATACAATTTTATGAATATAAAAATATCGATATTTGTTATCCTATTTAATAAGTGAAACTGGTAATTTACAATCAAAAGAAGTTAATATTACCCTGTTATAATTATAAGATTATCAACTAAATGTAAACCCTTAAAATAATTCATATCTATAAGTTATTTTTCATTAAAAAAGTTTTGCTGTGTTTTTCTTCATTTTCTTCTTTCTTTTGATCATATTGATCAACATCACAAAAATTAAGATGATGCGCGATTTTTTTGGGTAAAAATCGAAGATTTTTTTATATAAATTTATTTGTTTAATCATTACACAATCATTGACAATCGTTAAATCTTTCATAAGTTGTTAATAATCAGTACTAAAAAAACTTTAAAGTGTATAAAAATAGATGTAAAGGATTGAAGGCGGGTGATTCATCTCATAAACCAGCTAAAAAGGCATAATTTTACACATAGAAGGTGGAAAAAGATGAATTTACCGTCCATTATCCTACCCCTGTTATTATGCGAAGCCATACAAATTGTCAAATAATGTTGCAAATTTTTGCAAATTTCAATTTCTCTCATTTATGAAAAAAATTAAAGTTAACTGTTGAATTAAAAATTAGACATTTTTATAAATTAGATAATAAACAAGGATGACGATTTCAAAAGGAGCGCAGCAAATATATTACCTTGTCCTATTTTTGTTTACAGTAGAAGAAGCGAGGGGAAATTACAGATAGAAATACAGACAGACATACAAAACACTAATATAGACAAGCAGTCAAACAGACAGAAAATAACTGTAGAGGTCATGAAGAGTAGTTTTGATGAACCTGGTAAAAGTGTCTGACTCTGATTATGACGTAAAAAAAATTAGCCAATGAGAGGCCAGTATACACTGTAATTGACCAATGGTAAAATTTATAGTGGCCTCTCATTGGCTAATTTTTTTTACGTCATAATCAGAGTCAGACACTTTTACTAGGTTCAGTTTTGATGCAGAAAAAACTCCTTTAGCGAAAATATTTCAACTTTTGGCCTTATTAAAAAGGATATAATAAAACTTACAGAGTAGCTGTGTAACCAAAACATTATGATAATTATGTATATTAACTTTCATTGTATTTTAGTTAATTAATTATAAATTTACATGTTTAAATAATCATACCAGAGACTGGGACTGATGTTTGGAGATTTTAATCCATTAAAATTGTTGACTATCTGTCCTAGTGACTGAACAATACCACAAAAATAGCACAGAACCCTAATAAACCATATCTAGTCGTTTTATTCGTAGTTTTTTAGTTTTTAATTTATGACGTTTGTTTTTAGCTCTTAGTAGAGAAGCTTCTTTATAGTTCTTTTGTTCGTTGGTCGGTTTTTCACGTCAGTTTGAATCTTAAATATGATTTATTTTCTTGCAGCTTCAACCTTGATTATAGTTTTGGTGGGTTGTTGTTGACCTTACCCCGAACGAAAAGTCTAAAACCTGCCGCTTGCTATTAACAAGAACTTGTAAACCCATGGGTCTACCTATTTATGAGAACCAACAATGTTACTACATATATAGTCTCGGATTTTGTTTTTATTAAAGCTTTGTTGCAATTGGAGGTTAGCATTTTTTTTGTCAATCATATTTTTAAATCATGAAACATAAAAAGTCATGTAAAAGAGTGTGCAATTAAGCTTTTTTTAAGCTGGTGTTAATTTTTTTTTGGATTATTGATTAAGTTATTTAAGCACAATATAATACCAAAAATCATTGAAAATAAAGTAATCTTTAAAAATAGATTATCATTTTTTTCCTTTTTCTTTATAGTAGTCAGTGTTATAAGTTTAACAGACCCTTATAATTATAAATTAACTTTTTTAGAATTATGATAAAAACGTTTTTTTAAAACCTAACCCTTTTAAATTTCAATTGTTAGTGTAAATGTTTCCCCTTTTATTGACAAAATGTATGAAAAAAATAGAAAAAGAATAAGGAAAACTATTTTGCCCTTTTTTTTGAGAAAATGTATATTGATAATAATAGTAGCATGCTATTGTTAAGCCAACAAAAAAATCTAAGAATTAAAGTTCAACAGACCATAATTATCAAAATGTAAAAAAATGTAATCGTTTCCAAAGACTTTCACCAATATGGCAGGGGTATGGTGCCTGAAAAAATATTAATATTTTAAAGACCATTTACCCTTGTCCATATTCATTTTCAAGGCTCGGCAGCCCGCAACTTAACGCCAAAATACCGCCATTATTCTGTTAAAATAATGTGTTATTTACCCTGACCCATTTTCAATTTATATGAAGATGCTGACCGTTAAAAAAGGTCGGCTTTGAATGTTGCGGCTGCCTAGAATTGTAAATTGTTATCATGTACTATATGAATTTAAGACTTAAATTGTTATTGTAAATAAAGATATATTATTGTAATGAATTGAAACCTAGTAATTTGTCAGAATAAATGTTTTTAAAATTCATCCTTTATTATTTTTTATATTATTTTTCAAACTAGTGGCTTCGGCCCTTACCTATATTTGTGCTCTTATAAAAAGTTTTAAAGCGAAGCTGTTCTAGAATTAGGTTCGGTCCGTCCGTCTGTTCGTAACTGTTATCTTTTTTCTTAATTTAGACATGTTGTCCTATCGATTTCAAACTTTGCTTGATTATTCCTATAACAGTTGGGTACAACTTAGAAAGCATAGCAACTCTACAATCGTTACCAGATAGTCCCTATGTCCTTTGAAATATGTTGGTTTTTTGGCAACATTTTGTGAATAATATAATTATTAAAAAAGACTTAGAAACGTAAAGCCTAGACCAAGCCTAGACCAATATTGTTAAATAGTCAAGCCATTTACGAGACTTACTGTTATAACAAAAATAATAACTACTTTATATCATAGGATAAGAAATGATTAACTTTAAAAGTGAAGCTTTTTTAGAATTAGGATGGGTCCGTCCGTACGTCCGTCACGAACAGTTTTTTGTATAACGGTTAACTCTTTTCGTTAATTTAATTAGGTTTGAATAGTACTATCAAATTTAAAACCTTTTATAGTGATTCCTACAAGAATAGGTAAGATTATTTAGTAATCGTAGCAACTCTATAATCGTTGCCAGAAAGTCCGTACGTCCATTGAAAGCATGCTGATTGTTTACTTTTTTGACATCAAATTTTTGTATGTTATAATTATCCTGTTCATCTGATTTTCGGAACGCAAGGTACAACGTTATAAGCGAAGCACCCCTTTGCAGACTTATGCATTAATATTCTGCATATTCAGTACTGACATTTTTTTGATGTTCGTTTGTTCAAACATTTCAGAGCTTCGCTTTTTTGTTTGTCATTCTTGTTCTGTTTATATTTTCATGACGCCCCAAATGTACGGTTAATGCTTTTAGTTCTTATTAGTCATATACACATATTGACATCTATAGATAATTTTTTCATGGTCCTAGGACAAACACAGGAGTGACAAACGTCAGAGTAAACATTTAACCTATCCAAACCTATTTTAAACTATCTTATAGGTTCTTTAAATACCTTGTAGAAATACTTAATTAACTTAAAATTTTTGACACTCATGCGTTTGTCCACTCCGACGTTTGTCACTCCTGAGTTTGTCATGGAACCCTTTTAAATCATATATAAAAACCCTATTACCTTAGTTTCATCATTCATAAAAGCATTTAAAGTATCCGAAAATGAACCAAAAAATATAAAATATAAGTGTCCAAGTCAATATTGGGATACAGGTATGATCCTGCAGGTCCTAATCATCCTAATTCTTAACTTAATGACGTCATAGCTTTTGATTTTGGGAAGGGGCAAAAATCTGAAATTTCAAATAAGTTTTTTTTTTTTTTTGGGGGGGGGTTGGTAATCTTTTTTTCACATATTTAGGCAAGGACGTCCAAACTTCTTATTTTGGCGAGGGGGGGAGGGGTAAAAAAAATTTGGGAGGAGGAGGGGGGGGGGATAATCACCCCTTTTAACTCCCCCCCTGGACGTCCCTGTTTAAACTACATTTGTGTTCATGGCATCCAGCTGCAATTTTCCTATCAATGGCTTCTTAATTTGTCAAAAAAAATTTAAAATATGCGCAACTTTTAATTTTTCATGGATGGAATTTTCATTAAAAGGTCGTGCTAACAAAGTATTGATTATTACCCAATTATCTAACGATATCGTTTTGGATGCCGTTGATATAAAATGTAGAAGCATCTTTTCAACTAACTTTTAGCCTTTTAAAATCAAATTGTACCTTATTTAAGTACCTTATATTTTTTATTTCAAACAGTCTAAAATGATGAAGGTATAATCAAATTTTCCGTATCGTTTCGAAACCCAATAATATCCGGTGGATTAGTACCGGTTTTCAGCCACACTGAAAAGTTATGTCTAGGATTTTATTATTTCCAGTTTTCCACGAATATAAAATGTACAATAATAAGATTGAAACCATTTCTTTACCCCCATGCCTCCGGCATCCCGGGGCTAAAATCGCAAAAAGCTGTTTATAATACGAGAAATAACTATTCTCATTTTTTCCCTTAAATGGCCATGCACGTATAGGATATATTTGTCCTTGGTTGTTTCTAAGTGATTTTGTTTATTAAATTCAGTGGTGCAAATCTGAAAATTTTGTAACCACATGATAACTTTACAAAAAGTAAATTGATGAAGGAAAATTAAGAGAGATGATATGATAAAAAATAGAAAATTCAAGAAACTTTATATTCAATACATTTATAGTTCTCTTGTAGTTTGATCGACAGACCTACGGTCCAAGTTAGTTGTATAATGTATACTAGATGCTCTTTGAAAAGGGAATCTTCAGAAAAAATCGGTAGCCTTTCATAGATAAGAGCTGAGAAAATCACATTTCCCGCAGAGCGTTATAGACTGACTGGCGGACTGACAGACAAACTGTCTGAAAGAAAAAAAAAAACATAGCGACCCTCCCTAACCCCCTACCATATCTAACCTTTGAAAATACAGGATAACTTAAATCACAAAAGTTATAAAAAAGTAAAGTCAATAAATGTAAATCCTAAATTTCTTCACATAGAAAAGTGTATAAAAATACACTAAAAATGCATTTTTAGCTTTTTATATACGTACTTTTTAACCCCTTTTCATTATTTGATTTTAAATATTGTGTTTTAGTTGAGTTCTAGAGTGGCAGGGGGAGGGGGGTTAGGGTTGAAATGAAAACAGAATTTCAAAGATACCATATTCATTATTTATAAAATGTACAACTTCGTTTTCAGAAAAATTTATACTTCTTCATATCTTATTAATGATATAGGGGTTTGGACTGCTGCAGCTGTGGGGTGGTTTAGGCTAAATGATGCTTAGATTAACTGCGGCGTAGAGTGGTGTATTCCTCATCCAAGCCGCTTAGCTTTCTCAGATCCGTGCAGTTTGTTCAATTGGGACTCTAACTTTTTTCTATAGCTGCGTAGATGAGAGACGCTTCAGTGCTGAAGGTGCAGTTCAATTTAAATTTGATGGCTGTAGCTGAGACTGACTTCAGCTGAACGGTTGAGTGTGAGGAATATTGAAAGGCTTATTTAAACCGGGCGACTGAGGACGAGGCTCTTGTGAGCCCTGCAGCTGAAAAACAAAAGCTCTGAAAAATGGGGGAGGGAGAGGATATTAGGCTGTTTATTACACTAGTCCCCAAAGTTTAATAATAACGTTTTCTTTTTCGTTGGCTTAAAAACTTTGGCGACTTTTATTGAATTTTGATTGGTTGGTTCAATTAGTGTCCAAACGGTTTAACTACTAATTGTAATCTGCAATCTCGACTTAACACCCTGTCATAACAAGAGACATTGAAAATGGTTCTACTGCTGCTATGTCAGGTGTAAGAATGCCTTGACCAATAACAAGCGCAACTCATTACCATGCACAGTTAGGACTTCTAAGACAAAGGTTTGTGTGTCTAAAGGGCAAATGTATGTTTCAAGGTGCGTGGAGCGGTACCAAGTCCCCTAAAGGTTAAAATCTTTTTCTATGCAATAGTTTTGAATTAAGAAAAAATGTTTTTTTTATGTATTATTCTTATCTTTTTTTAGGGTTTCTTATGGAGGAAAACTACCATAAAAAAAGTATTATTAGCTTTCAGTACTGCGCTTTTTATGGAGACAATTGTCCTGTTTTTTTTATGGCTTCTAATTGAGGAAAAGTTATCATTTAAAAATTTTGTTGCTACGCTGATTTTCGTGGAAAACAAGGTCATTTACAACCAAGACTAAGATATTTGCACAGATCTAAAGGGTCAAGGTAATAAGGCCGATAAATTGATGTGCATCCCCAATGATGATACAAAAAATTACCCCTCCTAGTGATTAAAATTAATGGTTGAAACGTTTGAACACTCAACTTAACGAAACAACCCATCAAAAGTTGACTGAGTTCCCAAGTTCACCAGTTCTTCGAATTTTTCACAGTAACTTTTCTCCTATTTTTAGCTCTAACCCTGCGGGGCCAATTACCTAACCCTGTGGGGGCAATCACCTAACCCAATATAACCTAACCTAACCTAAAATAACCTATAAAAAGCTATTTTAAAAATACGACGAAATATGGGGCGATGTTACGAAAAGGACTATTCCCTAATCTTTCAATAAATATATAAAGTCTAGATAAACAAATCCTTAATTGAACCAATTGGAGCACATTGTAGGAATAATTCAACCACATTATTAGTTAGATAGTGTCCTGTACATCATTTAACGAAACAGTATTTTTTCGTATTTATTCCATGTAATAAGTGAGATACAATGAACTGATTAGGATAAAATAAAACTGATTGTCTGAATGACCATCTAGGGTAATAAATCTATTGTTATACCTTTTTATTTTTCTAATCTGAGTAGCGCACCAAATCTACAATTAGAATATGCCAGTACGCTCTTGAATCACAAGTAAGACTTAGACATTAAGCTATAAAAATTGGAAAGAATTTTAATGAATATAATAGATTTGAAATCTGCATAAAATTTTAAGGAATTTTTTATAAAATTCGTTTTTTGTATAATTCTTTATCTATAAGCGCAAATACAAATTAAGTTAAATAATTTTGACATCTGTGATTGGTGGATTGAAAACTATCTGCGCCCTGATTGGAGAAGCTTAAGTGACGTACATCATTCAACCAATTAGAGCGCAGGTAGTTTCCAATCCACCTATCCTATTGGTCAAAAATTATTAACTTAAATTGGATTTGCGCTTTTAAATAATGAATTATATAAAAACGAATTTTATAAAAAATCCTTAAAACTTTATGCAGATTTCAAATCTATTTTATTCATTAAAATTCTTTCCAATTTTTATAGCTTATTAGACATAACATCACTGAATGACAAACCAACAAATCTTAAGGATTACAGTGTAGCTTCGCTACTAATAAAAATTGTCCAAAACCATGTGCTTTGATTCTGTAGACAAGTGTACAAATTTAAGTGGTGTTTTCCCTCAAAGCGTCATTTTAAGCACAGCACCCATTTTCCCTTAATTTTATATAAGGGTTGTAGTTTTTCGTTTGGTTATTTCTTACTTTAGGTCAGGTTAGGTTAGGTTAGGTTACATTGATTACCGAGTAGCCAAGCAGGGCTAGGGCACCACAGGTACACCTCACACAGTAGTTAGGTATAGGATTTTTAAAAAAAGATAAGGGTGAGTAGGGTTTCAGTGCTCGACAGACAATTTAAGGGAAAGTTAAAGCAATTTTTACTTTTTTTGTAATTATCAAAGACATGAATAAACACTCTCAAAAAAGAAAAAGCATCAGATTTGGCTAAAACTGCTTTTAAGAGCAAAGCTGTTCTATAATTAGGGTAATTCCGTACGTCTGTTCGTTGGTAACATATAGCTCTTATCGTTAATTTAGGCATGTTAGAATGTTGTAACATTTCAATAAACAACAAATGAGTTAAATGTTTATAAAACTTTGGGTACTGGTATAATTTACTGTCCAATGTCCCCTCCCTCCCTGAAACACACACATCCAACTACTTTAATTTCTAAAATTCGCGATCACTTTCTGTGCAATAATTATTGCAATGTAGTGGAGAAACAAATGATTTGTCATCTGGGCTTTTACATTTTTAACAAGGACAGCTATGTGTATAAATAGCGCAGCAAGATAAGTAAATGCATTTTATAGAAAACTTTGGACCATGAAAAGAAAACGAAATAGCGGGTTTCGTCGTTTTTTCGCAGTAGCTTTTGATAGGTTATTTGAGGATAGATAAATGATAATGATTGCCCCGCAGTGTTAGAGCCCTCCGCAAGGTCTAGAAATAGAAGAAAAGTTAGTGTAAAAATACGACGAAACCCGCTACTTCGTTTTCTTTCCATGATTCAAAACTTTAAATGCCGTTAAATGTAAAGAATAGTTTTTTTTATAAATTAATTAGCCCATATTAACTCGAAGTTGGATTATTTTAAATGGGATATCTTTTACTGTTATTAAAGTATATGATTTTAAGGGCCAATTTAAAAGACCTCAAGACACAAACAAAACTACACATCTAAAATCTTCAATTTATAGGGGTGGAGTGTTTTTATGCTTTACTAGGAACTTTGGGGAAAACCGCAAAAAAATTATGAGAGGATTATTTAATACCAATATGATAAATCGCATTATAGGACGTAGAGAGATTAGCTAGCAATATTTGAAGAGTAGATACGCTCCTGCAAGAATAGGTTTATCATCATATTTTTATACATTTTACCAGGGGAAAATAATAACCCTTTAAAAAATAAAAACCCGCGATTGCACATATTCCCTCAAGTCGTTGATGAGGCGAACCTTGTACCTTCTGCTGCCAGGTCAGATGCGCAACATCAAGGATGTCCAAACTTTTTATTTGGGGGGGGGGGGGGGGAGGGGGTAATCTTTATTTCATAGAGGCAAGGACGTCAAAGCTTTTTTTATTTAGGTGAAATTTTTGGATGCCTACGGCATAAAGAACAAAGGTCAAGGTGTATTCTATTAAAGATAGGACAATGGGAGGTAAATTGATACCTTGCTTTATTTCTTATTTATTTGTAAATTATGCCACTTAGAAATTCTAGATATTTGATGATAGAATAGGTTAAATGTCTGAGAGAGAGGGGGACATTGGGCTGTTTATTAAACTAGTCACCAAAGTTTTACAATAACGTTTTCTTATTTGTTGGCTTAACAACTTTAAGACCTTAAATTTTGATTGGTGGGTTTATTAAGTTGAGTGTTTAAACCACTGATTTTAATCTATAGAAGGGGTAATTTTGTGTGTCATCATTAGAGATGTACATCAATTTATTGGCCCTTGTCTTATCCCTTTAGATCCTTTATATGTATAGAATTTTAAGCTCCACTTCCATTTTCCATTTTTTTCAACGTTTTTTGAGAAATATTTTCCCCTTTAATGTGCTTCAATTGTTTTGTAAAAATGTTGTCGGAAATATTTGGTATAAAACAATGCAATTTTTTTAAGAACCTCATATCAGACTTAATCTGTCAACGGATAAGGTAAAAAATAATTATTATTTTCATTCACTTAGGATTTTTTTAAAAATTCAAGTGAGAAAAAATACAAAAATATAAGTTATTATAAAACAAGGATGACAACATCCATAAAAGCGAAGCTCTGAAACGATATGACAGACGAACATTAACTTTTGTTGAGTGTCAGAACTGAATATACAAAACATGAAAATATAAGGTTTGACAAAATTATAGGTAAATTTGTTGCAAAACTTCTTAAATACAGAATTCTGTTTAAGGACATACTGACATATTTAATACTTGATTGTAGAGATGCTTCGCTAATAATATTGAACCTTATTGTAATAGGAATCAGTAATAAAAAATCAGATCAATCGGATAATTTTAACACATAAAAAATTGTTATTAAAAAAGTAAAAAAATCAACATGTTTAAAATGGACGTACGGACATTCTGGTAACGATTATAGAGATTCTGCGCGTTCTAAATCGTACCTAACTACTACAGGAATCACCATACAAAGTTTGAAATCGATAGGACAATTCTAACATGCCTAAATTAACGAATAAAAGCTAACTATCTCGGACGGACAGACGGACGTACGGACGGACCGACCCTAATTATAGAAAAGCTTCGCTTTTAAAAATAAGTTATTGTAATAATATTTTAAAAATTCTATTATAATTATACCAAGGAATTGAAATATCTATATATATAAGTAATTGGATGTCTATCTCTCTATGTATGATTCTTTCTTAAAATGAAGCTTTTTATTGGTCCAATGAAGGTTTACAACTATTTTGGAGGAGAGTACCGACATCCTCGCCGTTAGGCCCCCTTCCCCAAATTTTTCATTTTTAAAATTTTGAGTTTCCCGCCCCCATCCTTCATGTGTCCCTAGAGGCCTCTAGGAACGTATCCTCTAACAGGAAATGAATAAACTAAGAATAATAAAATTTAGAAGTAGTATGATTCATAATAGTAAAATTTACTTACATGTTATGCCAAATCAAATGAATTTTTTTAGGCTAGCCTATAAGATAATGTTTCCTAAGTCCTGTATATCCTTTTATATTTATGTTTAAGGCGAAGGCTAGCCGAAGAAAATTTAGAGGTTTTGGTCCTATCTTTTAATTGATAGAAAAAGATATCTAAGCAAAATTTTTATGTAAATTTATTTGTCAATTCTAAGATGATTAATATTATTTTATATTTTTGAGTACAATATAATATGAAAATATTATTCCTATAACTTAGTAATTAAGCATACACTACAAACGGACCTCCTTGGTAAGAAAATCTTCTTTTTTCAACGATTTAATAAAAGAATATCATTTACAGGATGAAGACAATTACAGCAACTATTGTGTTGGTAGCAAGCTTTGTGGCCCCAGGTTCTACAACCTTTTCCCCCCACAATATTTTAAGTTACCACAGGCTAAATTGAACAGAAAATAATCGAAGATGATTAAAGTCCCTCAACAGATTATGACGTCATATGATAAAATAACCAATGAGAGGCCTGCGTAAATTTTACCATTGTTCAATCACAATGTATACTGGCCTCTCATTGGTTATTCTATCGTATGACGTCAAAATCTGTGGAGGGGCTTTAATCATTTTCAAAATAATCTGTTTTTTTTTATTAGAATTTTAATTTTCTTAATAATTTTAATTGTTTCTTAAGTGTGCTTTCATAAAAAATTTGATTTATTTAATAATTTAGTTTAGCTTATGATATTTTTGTTTTATATTGCTCCGCAGGGTTAGGGCAATTTAATTTATTGAAATGTAAGAAAGGTGGTAGGGGGAAGGGGATTACGCGGTTGATAAGCAATTTTAGGGAAATCACCAGTGTTGAAACATTTATCTCGTATTCATTCGAAACCGATTAATATCCGGTGGATTAGAACCGGTTCTCATCCATACGAAAAAATTATGTATAGTATTGTATTACATCCAGTTTTCTACGAATATAAAAATGAACAATCATAAGATTGAAACCATTTTTTTAGCTTGTGCGTATGGCATCTTGGGGCTAAAAAACGGGTTTTAATCTTTAAACTGAATATTTTATATCCGCGGAAAGCTGTTTATAATACGATGAGAGGAATAACTATTCTATCCTCAAGGCATGGGTATGGGCATGCCTAAAGCGATGCAGGAGATGATGGACTACTACAACCTGTATGCCAGCTGCTTTGGTCAGGAGGCCATGGCGGAATACATGGTGGCCATTCAGGAATGATCCTTTCATTAAAGTTAAAGAAATGAAGGACAAGAGCTATTTATAACTTATGATATTAAAAAGGAGGGGGGGGGGGGTGGGGATGTTAGCCTTTTTTAATATTAATTTAGGCCCTAGATTATGGATTAGGCTAATTTTCTGCCCTTCCCTTCTCTTTTTAGAGTAACAGCAGTTAGTAAGTTATAATAACACTTTTTAAATATTTTTTTTATACTTAATCAAAGGATTATAAACTTTAGCAAGCCACTAAGAGCTGTATGAGTGTGTCAGCACCTCTGGAGCTGCTGGAAGCTGTTCAGCAGCTGAATGAGATTGAGATGAGTGATGTCGAGGAACTGCTCAAGAACAATCCTTCTCTTGCTCAACTCATTACTGGGTAACATTTTATTTTCAGTGCTGGCAGACGCGCGTCAGCCGCGACTAAGCCGTCAAATATAAAACTGTTTTGATGCTTTGAATTTTGTTTAAAGAGGGATTGTCATATTTGGTTCTGGTTTAGACTTTTTGATTTTAAAAAATATGTTTTGTTGATTTCCCTGAGGCTTACAGGCGACTGCTTATTTTGTTATTGTGCAGCTACTTTATAGCACGATTGTTTTCTCCGTCTTTCCGTTTGGATCTTTTTAAATCCGTGGTATTCACTGGGTTATTCTTGGGTGATGTGCGAAGCGCACCGAAAATTTTGTCATTCCACCAAATCAAATTCTAAGGGGATTGTGAGCTTTGTGGTGGTGATATACAGACAACAAGAAAGGTCTTGCAAGGGGTTGTCAGGTGCTTGAATGCTCCAACTTCTAAACACGCCTCAGAATAGGATTTACTCGGCTCAAAAACTATGGGTACTTATTAAATTATGATTGGTTGATTCCAAAATGATAGTTTCCAGACTTTCTAATCAATAATTTCAATGTTTTTGTTTATCATCATTGGGGATGTACTTAAATATAACGTCTTATCCACAAAGATCCCTTTAAAAACTTCTGATAATTCTTAAAGCAGAACAAAAATCCAGAAATCAAATCTGCTTATTGTATAGAAAGGTTTCGTGTTTTTTTTTGGAATAATAATTTTACTTGACGTCATATTTATTTATCAAAATCCACACACACACACATTTTAGCTAAAATATCCAGAACAATGGATACATTATCTGTAATAATAAAAGTAGAATGCTGTCTGTCATTCAAGATCTCACTACACAATAGACCATGGGTTCTGTTTAAAAAATCTAGTTTTGTCACCCCTTGCCTCTAGGGGAGGAAGGGGAAATAGCACAAAACCAACCCGACACACTCATTAATCTTCCTTGGGAAGTATAATAACAAATCGGACTGACATTTTTGAGATCTTTAGCATCAGAAAAAAAGCATATTTATTTCATATTTAATAGGATATAAATATTTTAAGATATTTAAGACTAAACTGACTTTAATTGATAAAATTTAAGGCTGTATACAGTCAAAACTCTATATTATTATAATTCCTTGTTAATTTAGTCGCAAGAAACGTCAAGTTGACACTGGGTTGACCGATGCAGAGATGACCAAGCTGACTGATAATATTGCCACCCAAAAGGAATGAATATTATTAATGGTCAATTTCAATTTAACAAAAAAAGGACCATTTTTCATAAAAAAAGAAATTTTGGTGCATTTTTTAGTCATCTCTAGTTAGAAGATCTCAACTTACAGCAGGGTTCTAGCTTCCTGTGAAAGGAACATGTTTGTTACAATTTCAAGACAGTAAAGACGGGTTTTCTGTGATAAAGATAAAAACAGGCTTTTAGCATTCTTGTCGAATACTTGAGTATTATGCAATTTTTTTTTAATCAACTAACATTGAAAGATTTTTTATTTGATAACTTAAATCAAATGATGTGTTTCACAGGTTAATAGCAATAGTAATAGTATAGGGATATCATTGAAAATATCCACTTTTCCTCAATATTTCTTAAATAATATTTTTCGAATTCCAGGAACATATGTTGACAAAAATTAGCAATCTGACTTGTGTTCTAGCTCAGGAAATTATTCTTTTAAATTATTTAGTAGCTCTGCACACTGACCCCTAATCAAGGGAAGGCCGTGGGGGGAGTCTATGTATGTGTCTTTTAATGAAAATTTAGCAAAATATTAATATATTAATCACGCAACCTCTCTTTCATCTATGCATAATACAAAAGTAAAAGATGTCTCTCTGTTTGTCTGTATGTCCTGATGACCGATTGGGCTCTACTTTTCTGGTTTATGCTATTGGCTATTTCCTTATTACTCGGATCAAAATAAAAAATTATTCAAAACAAAAATAAAAATGGGGGTTCAAATGACATATCCCTACCATTTTAAGAAAGTAACAGGATGTATAAGTGCACGTGTCTATGTCCAGTAAGGTTTTAGGTTATTTTCAGATCTAATAGACCTAAAAATTCAATTAAATAATTGGAACTAAAATAAAATAAAAGAATACAACCCTCAGATGGAAATTCTGACCCCCACAGCAGATATCAACATTGAGGCTTTCTCATTCGAAAATATGAAAGAACAACTCAAGGAATTGGTTCATACAAAATTTTAATAGTTATTTCTCGCATCGTATTATAAACAGCTTTCCGCGGATGTAGAATTTTACCCAGAGGTGCCGAAGGTACGGGCTAAAAAAACTGGCTTTAATCTTATGATTGTACATTCTACATCAGAGGAAAGCTGAATATAATAGGATGCTAGACATAGTTTTTTCGTATGGATGAGAACCGGTTCTTATCCACCGGATTCGAATGAGTACGAGAAAATATTTTTCTTTTCTTTAATAATCCATGATTGATAAGGCAATAGAGATAAATAGATATTCATGTTTGATTATGATAAACAAGATTACCCCTTCTGTAATGTGTGATTGTGGACCCTGAATTGTAAAATTGACCATTTTGACCCACGCTATTTATACATCGAAAAAATTTGGCTATTAAGACATTTTTAAATTTTTTTTTATGGACTGCACAATTATAGCCGGATAATCCCAATATTGTGGCTTTTTAAATTATTTAAAACTGTGTCTTGCCAACATTGAATTATCTACAGTTACCTATCAAGAGTAGGTGTCTCTTTGGGATTTAGTCATCTCAATGCACCTTAAATCACACTTAGTATCTCATAAAATTGCTGTGTAAAACAACTATGCATCTGATGAATATTAGGTTTTAGGTAACAGTACCATTTTTATAAACCATGGATGAGGTCCGCAGGGTTATGGAGGAGCCGGAGACGATGAGGACTTTGTTCGAGTCCTGACCAACAGCTACTCTGACTGCTATGACATCTCTGAATCCTGGCCACAGAAGAACCTGGATAGACACCCCCTGATGCAGGTATCCAGTTATCATAATATATATCTAGTAATTGAAATATCTATCTGTGCCTCCATCTATTGCTACAATCTATCACTAAAATCTATTGATACAATCTATCCCTATAATCTATCGCTTCAATCTATCGCCTATCGCTACAATCTATCACTAGCATTACAATCTATTATTACATTAATTTATCAAAATCAATTTAGGCATTTGGTAGACAGCACATTTTCTTGAACTGCATGCACAAGATGGAGGAGAAGTTGTGCTACAAGTACCAGGCCTACATGGGACTCAAGATCTTCCATGGACTTGACACAGGTAGAACCAGTCTTAATTTGGTTACAAATTTTTTAGGAAGATGTCTCTATGTGTATTTTGGCTGATAAATATATACAGAAGTTGAACCATCAGAACAATATAGTCAAAATAGTTACACTTAGAGTCAACAACTTTGAGGTTTTCTAAGTCTATTTTGATGGTGACCTAAAAATTTGTTGTTAAGAATATCTAGCCCTAAATTAATTGCTAGATGACCCAAACTAAACTAAAACATAAAAAGTAATTCAAATTATTAACACAGTGTGTATTTTTTTTGTATAATTCACTAACAGCTTGATATTACCCTATAACAAATTTATACTGTTTATCCTTGTGATATCTAAATAGTGTTTATATCCAAATTTGATTTACATTGTTCAAAAAATAAATGCTAGGTGACAGATATAAGGTATGACCAACAAGCGAAATAAATCTAAAATAATATTTGGGGGGCAAATGGAGAGGTCGTCAAATCTACAGTGTGTTGCCCCTCAAAGACAGCTGAAAAACGCATATAGGTTTCGTGATTTTTTCGAATTAATTTCGTTGTTGATATGAGCTCCCTAGGTGAATAAATAATTAGCTAATTTAACTTTTTATTTTTTTAGCTGTCAACAACTTGGAGCTGCCTGGTGATAAATTTGATGCTGCTACAGCTGCTCTCATGGTCATGTGCGAGAATGAAACTGATGAGGAGAAGTTTATCAACAAATTCTTCTGGTCAAGATCTGATATGTAGATTAGAGTCTCTGACACCTCCAGAAATCTCCCAAATTCCTGAATTTTAGGAAGGATAAGGAATAAATAAATGTATAATTATAGATGTATAATCCAGACAACTACCTGGCCCAAGTGGCAGAGACACTTTTCGTCAGCTAGCAAATTGCTTTTTGTTCTTTTATGCCCCCTCTATTCTTTTACTTCAATTAATAAGTAATGTTTGTTTAACTATCCTTAATTAGAAACAGGGCAACTTTGTATTAAAGTAGTGCAGCATCAATAGTTTAGATTATAAAAGAATAGTTAAATAAAATATCATAGTATGGCAGAGGACATGAAGGGAAGGGAGGAAATGAGGTACTATCCCCTGTAAACATTTTTAAGGAAAACGATTGTTTAAATCTGCTTCTTTTAAAAAATGATATTGACCATAACTATGTCAAAAAAAGGTCAACAGAAAAGATAGTTTTTGCATAAGATGCTTTCGTAGCTATTCTTTTGTGCCCTAGGAAAATGGGAATAGATGTCACCGCTTTTGGCCTACCTATTCTATTGACGTCATAGTAGAGGGAAAGAGGAAGGGAAAGAAACCCCATAGGGTATTTCCAAACGTCAATATAATAGGTTGGCCAAAAGCAGTGACATCTATCCCCATTTTGCTAAGGCACTAAACACAGCTACGATGCTTAAATATTTACTTTACAAGCATTAGATTTTAAATATCTTTCTAAAACAAGGAAAATTTATGAAAATACTTAAAGTATACTAGTGAATATATGATATAATATAAGTTCAACCATTTTTAATTCCTTTATCCTTATTTCTAGGGCATTTATCTTCATTGGAAAGAAACAAAAAAAATTAAAGTAACATTTTTATGACTTTGTTTTTGTAAATTTCTATTAAATAAAAGTTTAAATTTATAAAATTGACTTTTTTTTTATTAAATGGTGATTTCTAGAAGAGTTCTAAGCAAAGCTTCTCTATAATAAAATAAGTCTTAAAATATAAGTGCGCTAATATTAAGATAATTTTGAAAGAGGTAAGAGTGGAGGTAAAGCTTCACTGTAAATGAGAATCATATTTCTTCAGCGGCAAGAGAGAGCCTTAGCTATACATAGACATACAGCAGTCCTGTTATTTTTACATGTATCTGTATACTTATAGTATAAAAATTTAGTTATTTTTTCATTCTATGAGATTTGTTTAGCTTAACATGGCTTATGTCATCCTTGTTAAAAGCGAAGCTTTTCTATAATCAGGATCGGTTCATCTCGAACAGATAGGATTTTTTTTGGTCAATTTAAGCACGTTAAAATTGTTCTATCGATTTCAAAAATTAATGGTGATAGTAGTTAGGTACGATTTAGAAAGCGTAGCAATTCTAAAATCGTTATAAGATTGTCCGTTAAGGCTTTTTAAAAATGTTAATTTTTAAGTTTTTCAACAATAATTTTTTATTTTATATAACTATCCGATTGATTTGTTTTTTGGAATACTAATTTCTAGGACAACAAAGAACAATGTTATAAGAGAAGCATTTTTATAACCAAGTTCTAAAAATGAAAGTATGTCCTTAAACATTATCCTGTAATTAAGCAGTTTTTCAACAAATTTACTTTTAATTTTGTTTCGACTTTGATACATTTACATTCTTATTATTCAGTTATGTTATTCTACAAGTGTTAATATTCCTATCGTTTCAGAGCTTCGCTTTTATGGATATTGTCTCTTGTCATCCTTGTTTGTTATAAGCCACACCTACATTAAGTAACCAAATTTGGTTACATCTCAAGATAACGATACATGTATGTACCTACAAAATTACAAAGTAATAATTTGTATGTGTGTGTACAAGTTCGATATGGTCTCTTAAAGGACTTATCTATTATTCCACGATTCTTGCGTTTCAGGTTTTTTTTGGCGGGTATGCGTCACTTTCTTAATATGTATATGGCTACAAAAAAGAAGTATAACTTATATTATTACTCTTATTAATAATGTGACTTATTTTCTTTTTCGGGCCATATTCTATATAAGATTACTCCACCCCACCGTATAATAGTCAAAAACCTACAATAAACTAATAAACTCGTATAAGATAATAGTTAAACAATCTGTGCAGCCGGTTACAAGATCTTACAGAACACATATACATTCTGTTACTCTAGCTTTTAAAATTTTATGTTTGGCTGTTTGCTAATTTAATATTTGCCTTCTGCGTAAAAACACTGCAAAGATAATCTAACACTGATTTTTGATTTTTGGTTATTCGTTGTCGTGATTCTATTTATATTATTATTACAAAGCGCACCCACTTCTTAACTTGTACGTACGTATGTCTGACTTTCTTATTGGTATGGTAAGCCAGTCAGGCGCATTTCACCGATTTATTAACACTACCTGCATTTAATTGACTTTACTTGGCACTTTAAGATATTGCTTTACTACTGATGATCAATTTGTCATTCTTAAATTTAATTTTTTGAACAGACGGACGGACCGACCCTTATAAAAAAGCTTTTCTTTTAAAACCACTCCACTCCAAATTTTATCAAATTTGGAGGTTTTATAAGATCGAGGATCAAAGAAGCTTCGCAACCAAAAATCATCGTAAAATGTATGCACTTTTTTTTTTGCATAAAATAGACAGAATATGCAAAAAAAAATCCGTTACTTCTTCATATTGTCTTCATTATTTGATGGATCTTTAAATTGAGAAATATTTTGATTAACACATAGAGAAGCTTGACAAATAAACATAATTTGTTATTGAACATGACAACATCCATAAAAGCGAAGCTCTAAAATCAAAAGGAAGGACAAACGATCAATAACCATTGTAGAGTGTCAAAACATAATAAGCAGAACATTAATTTCTTAGTCTAAACGAAATTGAACATAAATTTGTTGCAACATTGCGTAAATATATGATACAGTAAAAGGACATATGTTCATTTTTAGGATTTGATTATAGAGTTGCCTTGCTTATAATACTTGTTGTCATAAAAATCTTTTCTCTAAAAATCAGATGAATAGGATAATCATATCATACAATAAAATATATATTTTAAATGGACGTACAGACTTTCTTGTAAAGATTATAGTGTTTAGCTTTCTAATTCTTGTCATAGGAATCATCATGCAAATTTCGAAATCGATAGGACAATTAATGAAAAGAGCTAACCTTCACGGACGGACCCTAATTATAGAAAAGCTTCGCTTTTAAAAATAGTATTTAATTTAAATTGGAATAAGAATAATTGGTTCAAAAGTTTAGGCACAACTAGTTTGGAACCAACAAATCAAATTAGATAAAGTACCCAAAGTTTTTGAGCCAAAGAGCAAAATGACGTTGTTATTTGTACAACTTTGGGTACCAGTGTTATTTACAGTCCAATCTCCTTAATTTCACTTTTCTTTAACTTTCTTATAATTTTTGTTGGTTGGATTGTGCTACGCTACTTGTGTCCCTAACCAAACAGAGAGAGGGGACAATGGGCTGTTTATTACACTAGTCCCCAAAGTTTTATAATAATGTTTTCCTATTCGTTGGCTCAACAACTTTGGAGATTTCAATGAAATTTGATTGTTTGATGCTTTAAGTTGAGTGTTCAATCGTTTTAACAACTTATTTTAATCACTAGAAAGGGTAATTTTTGTATCAACATTGGGGATGTACATCAATTTATTGACCATTGTCTTATCCCTTTAGATCCCTGGTCCATAACTGTTCTAGTCCTAATTTAAAATTTGACATTTACCACCACTTAGGAGTAGGACAAAGTAAATGAAACGTGCTAGATAATTAAACAAGGGTGGCAACATCCATAATTAGCGAAGCACACAAATTTTGGATAAACAAACGAACACGAAACCTATTTCATAAAATATTTATTCGTCTGTTGCAGCTTGATCGACAGACGGACAAAACAAGTTAATATACTAGATATTCATAAGTATAGGTAATCTTTAAAAAAGATTTTATCAGTCAGGAGAAAATCATGTTTCCCCGATACAGTTTCATACAGACGGACGGAGTAGCCTCGCTACTATAAAAGATAATAGGAGAGTCATTAGTAAAATTCTTTTATATATTAAGCTTTATCTGCTTTGACATTTTAAAGGCTGTTATAAAAAGCCTTTGTTCCCTTTCCACTTAAAGTTAAAAATTCAAATTTATGACAGCAGTAAAGGCGTAGGTAATTTTGACAGTGGATAAAAAAATATTGCCAAAAAACAGCAAAAAACGAATTTGACAAAAAATCACCCACTTTTTGTCAAAAACACAGTGGTTGTATTTTTGCTAGAGGTAAAAGTGGCAACACGCCAAAATAACATATAAAAAAACACCAATAAATTGTAATAAAGCAATATCTAACTTATTATTCTTTAAGTTCTTAAGTTTCTTACTTTTAATTTAATAAATAATAAACACAATAAAAAATTTGAAAAAATAACAATTACATTATTATATTTGATTTTTTTTTATAAATGTTATACATATCTCGATTACAAATACATTGGCAGGGAGGGAGAGTACATTGAACTACAAATCACACTGGTACCCAAAATATAACTTTGGTTACTTTAATAAAATTTCATTATTTCCGATTCGCTGGTTTAAAATTGGTTCTCAGTCATACTTAAAAATCATCTATAGCATAATATAAGTATAACGACACAACCCAATCTGTCCCGATTTTGTATTACTTTGAAAAGTGCGATTCCAGTTACGTCATATACGTTTTGGGAAAGAAAAAAGGAAGGGGGAAGAAAATCTCTTCCCTTTTCTCCCCCCTTGTGACGTCATGACGTCACAGGAATCGCACTTTTCAAAAGTGATACAAAATCGGGACAGATTGGGTTGTGTCAAGTATAACAGACAATTTTCCACGAATACTAAAATAAAAATCGTAAAGTTACTACCAGTTCTGGTTTTCTCGGGGATAATAAAACTGGTTTTAATCATCAATTGACTTATCCCCTAAGGTCTGTCCAGTTGCAAAGGTCACTTTTGTGAAGCTTCTATGTGTATATTTAAATCCTGATTATCTAATATTTCCATAGACACCAGAAAGACTCCTGTCACAGTATATTTTAAGTATTATCATCTTTACTGCTGTTTTGTTATTCTAGTGTGACTAAAATTCAGTAGAACCCATATTTAAAACCTGAGCTAAAATGCAGTTTTGTCCATTCCATAAAAATATTGGTCAATGGAAATTGAACAACAGTCAAAATGCATCCTTGTTGGACCTTTGACTTCTGCTATTTTTCCATCTTATCTACATAGCTTTTGGATACGAAATATTCAGCGGTTTCCCTGAAAGTGCCTAGTCGAGCACAGGAATTCACTTAATCAACGTTAAGTCTTTTCCAAAAAGATATGGTTTTTGGAAATTGAGCAATGGTCGAAATGTTGACATTTTGCACTTTGGACAGTTCAATTCAAAGTTTTTTTTTCATTTCAGAAGAGTAATTGTTTATAAAGTGTAATTTTTAATAAGTCTCCGTCAGAAAGACATAAAGAACTGAAATGATAAAGGATTAGACAATGATGATAAACAAATTTTTCCCTAACCAACCAAAATTCAATAAAAATGTCCAAAGTGTTTGGGCTAGCGAATAATAAAACGGGGTTTTATAATTTTGGGTACCATTGTAATCTAGAGTCAAATACTCCCCACCCTCATGGCTTATCCAAGTATTAGAGTAGATGCTCTTCTAAAAGGCGAATCGGTCTTTTTCTTCCTTTTGTTAGTCGTTTAATTTCCGTCGCCCAGAGATTACACAAAGTGCACTGGCTAAAAAATCCTACATACCCAAATGTAACAATGATGGTAGCATCCAAAATAGCGAAGCACAATAAATAAAACAAACATATAATCAATTATGATTGATTATGGGATGGTATCACTTGAGAAAACAAAAAAAACATCACTTCGAAACTTTTTCTAGTCAAAGAGGCCAGACCGCTCCTTAGCTGCTTTTTAGCATCCAGCCGCTAAATATTAAAACAGCTTTGGAGCGGCCAATTTTAAAGCTAGGATTACCAAATTTTAGGTAGAACTTTAATTTTCATAACAAAAAAAATACTTTGTCTGACCATCGCCGAAAAACGGCAAATAACGGAAACCGCCTTTTTCGGCGGTTGGCGGCGCCAATTAATATTTCTATCTGTTTCTGATTGCTCAAGGATTTATAGGTATCTAGCTGTAATAGAAGCCACGATATTCATGATATATGTCCACAGTAAAAGCCTGTAAAAAAATCGGTCATAAAATCGGTCAGGGAGCGGTCAAACGGCCACAACACCACTTTTCTGAGATGTTCATTGATATCTAAGTATTAAAAATTTTAGGTCTCTACCTTATACACAAAAGTCTTAATGTAAAAATTAAGATTTATTAAGAAATTTTTCTAATCTAGGTGCCACCTAACCGACTTTGACAGGACAACACGACCGACACAGACCAGATATCCTAATAAAATCAACTCTTGCCGACGTATAATTACTAAACTTAAAAAGTCATGAAGTTACAGCTCTCTATCTTACCTACAAAAAAAAATGACATTGAAAAAACTAGAGCCCCCCCCCCCCCCTGATCTGTAAGGTTAAAATTTTAATGTGTATTGTATGTAAAGTCGGTTCGATTAACGATTAACTACAGACGTACAAACTGACCCTGTAATGTAGAAAAACCTCGCTTCCAAACATACTTGCATTTGGACATTATACAGTAAGATGATAACTTATGTAAATCTTTGGATAGGCCAATGGAAAATAAATTCTTGTGGTTGCTTAACATTTAATTTGTCCAATATTCAACTATATTCGAGGGGTAAACCATGTTTTTTTCCTATATAGTAGAATGCTTTGTCTTTTAAGATCTCGCTAACAACTAATTTATTTGAGCCCTCCTTTTTAGGAAGCTTTACATAGTTCTTAGAATTAATTTAGGCTTATTAATTTTCAATTTTAGTCATGGGATGATTTTATGTTGTTTTTTTTTTGCAGCCTATCTCTCACTTCATTTTAAAGGCCCTTGCTAGTTGATAGAAGTGCAGCCGCTAGTTTTAAATCTTGACACAACCCAATCTTTCCAGATTTTGTATAATTTTTTGAGGAACACGACTCCAGTGACGTCATATTTTTCTTTCCCGAAAAAGGGAAGGGGGGAAGAAAAAAAGAGATGGGAGAAAAGGGGGTTTTCCCCATCTCTTTTGAAGAGATTTTCTTCCCCCCTTCCCTTTTTCGGGAAAGAAAAATATGACGTCACTGGAGTCGTGTTCCTCAAAAATTATACAAAATCTGGAAAGATTGGGTTGTGTCTTAAATCTTTAGATTAAGCCCTAACTGCAAGTAATTCAGAAATCTCTAATTCAAAACTGAGCAGCAAATTATTGGAGGCTAAAAGATTTGCAAAAAAATATAAATTTAATTTAGCTTGAAAGGTTAAAAAAACACAAAGGTTTACATTTAAATGACATTTAAAATTTGGATGATCATTATTAAATAAATCTTTTATTTTGCATTGATAGAATTGTTCTATTATTTTTAAGCATATTGTTTTTTAAATATTTGGTCTGTCGTAGGTTTGTTGGTTCTCGCATCTCGCATGGACGATGTTGCTTTCCATGACACAAGGGATCTTAAGGAATAAGACAATAGTTATTAAATTAATGTACATCCCCGATGATGATACACAAAAATACTTCTTCTGTAGATTACAATAAGTGGTAGAAACGTTTGTACACTCAACTAAATGAACCGACCAATCAAAATTCAATAAAAATCCCCAAGCTAACAAATAAGAAAACGTTATTATAAGACTTTGGGGACTATTAAACAGCCCAATGTCCCCTCCCTCCCTTCCATGACACTGTAAGGTCAGGTCCAACAACCAAGGATAACTTTTGGTCCAAACACCTAAGGTTTAAATTAAAGTCACAATTTGATTGCACGATCCTCATCTGGAAGTCCTAACCGAGTATAAAATTGAGTTTCCCTTCAGGGAGGAAGGGGACTTAGGGATGTTTATTACACTTGTCCCCAAAAAACGTTTTCTTATTGGTTGGCCTAACAACTTTGGGTACTTTTACTGAATTTTGATTAATTGGTTTATTAAGTTGAATTTCCAAATTTTCAACAACTAATTGTAATCTACAGAAGTGGTAATTTTGTGCATTACAATTGGGATGTACGTCAATTTATCGGCTATTGTCTTATCCCTTTAGATCCCTGGTTCCCCTTACTCTTAATGTCACGCGCCTGACATATCAGCATTAGCTACAATTTTAATGTCTCTAGTATAACGCAGTGTGGTCCATTTTCGAACCCGTCTTTTTGACATTTTATGTCAATAAATACTTCTAATATAATAAATAAAAAACAATATACATATATGATATTATCAAATACTTTATTTGATATAAATTTATTTTTTATTTAGAGCATGTAAATAAAAGTGTCCCACGTTCATCTCAAAACACAAATCAGTAAAAAAATAAGCAAGAAATAAAAATTAATTCTCAGTCTGTTAAAATCATCCTGCTATGGTTGGATCAAAGCTCCTTCATTTTGATTGGTTGAAATTTTCTGTATTCTGGCCGTTTTTTTGTTTGTTTGACATGCACCGCGGGACTTTTTGTATCACAGCCGCTCCATACACTTTCACATATAATAATAAATACAATGTACATACATACAATACACGCATACATGATGGACACGCTGCCGCCGACTATAGCAGCCGCGCATCTGACTTTGGGGCATGAGCATGAATATCATTGGCACTCTAGGATAATTATTCCATACCCGTGCTTAATTTAAGCGAGATTTGATAAGCAGCTGGCGGTTTTACCAGCTGGCTACTCGGTTTGATCTTCTTACTGGGAAGAGAAATCAAAGTTGAATCCAGTCTCGAATCTGTTGAGGTTAAGCTGGCCAGGGGGGAAGAACCTCCTGGGGGCGGGGGTGGTGGTGAAGGTGAAAGCGGCAGCGGGCTGCTGGGGAG
The DNA here is from genome assembly GCF_053477335.1 of Acartia tonsa. NCBI lineage: Eukaryota > Metazoa > Arthropoda > Copepoda > Calanoida > Acartiidae > Acartia > Acartia tonsa. Next base: position 22,831,246 of record NC_137272.1, read on the forward strand.
CGAAAGCGGGCTGTTGGGGAGCAGCGGGTGCTCTGCGGGGAGCCTGCTGGGCGCCAGCAAGGTGACCGGCCAAGAGACCGCCGTTCTGGTGGCTAGCATCGAAGGGGTTGATGAAGGGGTTGACTCCAGCGCAGTCGGCACAGGGGGGGACGCTAGCGATCTGGCCGGCAATGGGGTTGTTGGGGGCAAACTTGGCGGCGTTGGAGTTGAACTGGAAGTTTCTGTGGGTGGGGTCGTGGGGGTTGATGAAGGGGTTGAAGTTGGGGTCGGCGGGGGCGTCAACATAGTCGTAGTCGGCGAAGGTCTGAACGGCGGGCTGGGCCTGCTGGGGCTGAACGAAGCGGGGAGCGGCGGTGGCGGGAACGGCTTGCTGGACGGGGGCGGGAGCCTGGGCAGCGATGTCGGCGTTGAATGGAGCGCTGTTGAGGCCGTTGGCACCGGTGGGAATGTGAGCACCGTCCAAGATTCTGAATCCGTCCTTACCGGCGGTGTACTTTACAGTGTAGGTCTTGCCGTCCTCGCCAACGTATGAGTATTGGCCGACTCTCTCGCCGTCGATGCCGGTCTCCTCTCTGAAGACGACGCCATCTTCTTGGGCAAAGGCAGATCCGAAACGGCCGTCACCGGCGTTGAATCTCTGCTCCTTGAGGATCTTGGCGTCCTTGGGGTCGATGAGTTGGCCAGCGGCGGCGGCAACCAGACAAGAAGCAAGAACCTAAATAAAGGAAAAACTTTTTATTAAGTTGAACAAAGAGGTATTTGTGTTCTATCTATAGGTTTGGTGTATTATTTATTTATTCAAAGAGAATTTAACATTTAAAACAAAATGACATTTAATACTATTAAATTTTGATGCCTTAATGCTTACTTTTATATTTCAACAGTAATTATAACTGCTTTAATGACCATATTCTAAATACAATTAGCCTAAATGTCAGTTTTAAATGCATGATTAAATTGCATGGAACAGTTGAGAACACGAAACCGATTTTTGGTTGGGGGAGGGGGGTTGGGGGGACAATCTCCAATTACAAAAATAATTAATAAGCTGTAAATTATGCTGGTACCCAAAGTTCTACTATTGCGTTTTCTTATTTGTTGTATCAAAATCTTACGGTACTTTTTTCGAATTGGTTGGTTTTCAACTAAAAGTTTCTTTTATTTATCAGAAGGAAAACTTTTGTTTTTCATAATTGGGGTTGTATATAAATCTATTAATCATTGCCTTATCCCTTAAAATCCCTAACCTATATAAAATTATTGTAGTTTCGTGTCCTCAACTATTAAGCACATTTCCAAATGTCACATATTTGATTTCTTTGTTATGCATTTTCTGTGTGTAAAATTTCTTGTTTTAAAGGTCAAAAATGAAAATGTCAAAATCTAAATATTTTCAAAAGGTTGGGTTAGATGTTTACTTTATAAAAGTTTATTAAATATTAGTTTATTTATCAAAAAAGGTTTTTTTTGTTACATTACTCCGTTGGTATAAATTAGAAAAAAATAATTAGGAAGTTTAAACAACATCCAAGTTTAATTTTTAGAAAGTATAATATATTAACTTTTAAATTCTGTGTGTTTTTAAAGATATCTAGAATGGCTTTTTAAGGGAAGCAAAATATTAAAATTGACATTTTACTATTTATTAATGAATAATGTAGATTAAAAGGTAAAATTGTATTAAACAAAAAATGCATTTTTCCTTATGTAATTTAATAAATGTATAAAAATGTTAAAACTTACAAATCTAAGCATATTGGATGATTGTGTGTATTCCACTCTTCCACAACTTCTAGCTGTTGTCAGCTCAAGTGTAGACAATGTACTAACTCACCACCAGCACAACCAAGTCTTTATATACCAACACCAGAAGCGCCGGCGCATTTCTTAATCATCTCTCTATATGTGGTAGCAGTGTGGTATAGGGTAGTTAATTCTTACGGGGGAGAAAATGTCGCGTTGCGCCGCAAGGGCTTTTGGCGCCATTGACGGATAAGTAATTAATAATTTTAAAAATTTATAACAAAAAAATAAAAACCAGGTGCAAACCCAAAATTTTACCTAGGAATTCGCGAAGCGCCAACAAAATTTAAACCGAACTTTTAGGAGGTTGCAGATATGAAAATTATACATTTTTAAGGATGTTAGCTTGTCTGTTTATTAATCAAGAAATACATTATTTCTGTACATCTACAGTCTCTACGCATTTATTCTTATTCAGCTATGCATGCACTTATATCCTTTCAGTACCGAATATAAAAATTTGAAATTATATCTATAACAATTTTACAAATGATTATTTCAAATTTTATGTTCTAGGAAATATTGTTAATTTATTATTCCTGATAATCTATATTTTACTCTAGGCATTTAAAATTTGCAGTATGTTTTAAAAATTGTTTGAAATTTTCTGATTCTTTTTTTGGTTTGTATTACTTTTCATTTTATTCTTGGGTTTTTATATCATTTTATATGTTTCAACGATTTTCTCATACACATAATCAATAATTATGCATCGAAAAAATATATTTGTAAACAAAAAAGTAATTATTTCAAATTTATTTTTGGATATCTTTTAAAATTTAAGTGATTTTTTAAGGATCTGGGTTAAGTTAGGTTTTTGACCTTTCATTTTAGCGATAAAGATTTACCAAAAAGCAGGTTTATTACAAAACTAAATGGCAATTTCACTTCAACCGAAAGTGGAGCAACTGCAACATATTTATATTTCATGTTAGGGGGGTCCTGCAGGGGTTAAGCTCTACGATGGGGCTCGTAATAAGATTTTGGAAATATTGGGATGGGGATAGAGTCCTTGCTTTTTATTCATTTCATTTTTTTGGAAGGGGGATGGGGGGGGGGAGAGCAAAATTTTTATTTGGTGCGCGACGAAATTTCCCACCCCCCCCCCCTTTGGACGTTCTTGGTAAGGATTCCTATGATCCACTCGTAGATTAGGGGGATTACACCAAACTGCGATAAATAGAATATTCGATCGAAGAACTTTTTCAAAAATATTCATAAATGACTAATTTAACCAAAAAAATTACACCTTGAAATAGACGGACATGCGGTCGTTCATACCCCAAGAAAAGGGTAGAACTCATCTGAATGCAGATTGACAAACTTTTAAGATTTATAGAGTAGGATTGTAAATAAAAAAATATTTGTCCACAAAATAAATAAGGATGCAAAATATAGCATTGCGGGACATGGGCATATAGTCAAAAATATAATTTTTTATTTCAGATTTTTATAAAAGGGTCTGAATACAGCAATATAATTACTTCTAAATGTGAATGATGGAATAATTTGAAAATAGAAGGGAAGGGGTTAGTTTTTCTTTTGTTTGTTCATTATTTTAGGGCACGTTAGGTTAGGTTATATTAGGTATTGGGTAGCCCAGTTGGGTAAGGTCACCGCTTGGTTGGGATCCCCCTGAGTAGTAAGGCATAAGAAAAACTAACCCCCCCCCCCAAAAAAAACTAGTTTTTTCAATTTGTTTCAAAAACAAGGTTGAGATTTTCTGTGCTCAACAGAAATTTTGAGGGAAGTCACCAAACGATTTCAATGATTGAAAATGTGTACCTGTCCTAATACAGGATGCTAATTGTGTCAAAAATTTAGTGGTACAATTATTTTTGCACAAGCAGTTTTGGTCAAGTTAATATTATGTCCACAAGTGGTGTAGCAACAATTTACAATAAGCTGGCAAAATTGTTTTGGTTAAATTAATATGTAGTGCTAATAATTTTAGGCCTTCCCCCTATCTAATGCCTTTAATAGATGCATTTACATACATGTATATGTGTTGATATATACGTAAAAAATAAAATAAGAATTATCATTCCAAATTTTTAAAATTTGGCAACCATTCTAAATTTGACCACAGCCTTTCAAATTAGTTGACTTTTCGTAATTAATTGAATAACTTTTTTTAACACCTTTAAAAATTTGTTTGCAAGGGTAAAACTAATTTAACGTCTTTAGTATCACACAGTCTATTTATGATACTATTTATCAATGTATTTATCTTAAAGATAAATGTTGATTAAAAACTATCCCTAAATGACAGAAAATCTATTTTTGGCACTAGAATATAATTATATTTCTTTCTCTATCTTTTTTATATCTGAATCCAACTTTTCTCTTTTTTCTATCTTTATATTTCTCGTTTCTTTCATTGTCTCTATCTTTCTTTCTCTATATTTTTCCATTCACTCCCCGTCTCTTTCTTTTTATTTTCTCATTTTCTCATTTCAATTTTTCTTTTTGTACTCTGTGACTGGATTATGTTAACAAGGATGACAACATCCATAAAAGCAAAGTTTAGTTCAGAGAGTCGGGCTGAGAACACGCATTTTGCAAGCTCTCCCCGCCCTACCCCATGTGTTAAGCTCAGTCCTACCTTCCCCCTCTCTCTCAACTGGTTCCCCTCTCCCCACTGCCCGTGGTCACTCCGCAGTTGGAGGAAAGGGAAGACACTGTAGCCAGAGGGCACCTCGTATTTAGGCCTGGCAATGTGTTTGTGTTAACGTATCGGTCAATTGTTAACACAAAAAAGTGAAAATAAAACACTAAATGAATTAATTTTAAAAATCTAAAAAATCTAAATTTATGTGTAACCTAATCGCTTTACTGAACAATTTATAGTGAAGACACTCTCTAAAACTTTTGATAATTTATCGGTCTGGCAACATTCTACCGGCGCAAAGTACTCCCGACAAATAAGCTCTCCCATTGGCTAACATTCTCACGCGTCCCACTATTGGTCAGCCGACCCACACTCATTCAGCACCCTCGGATCCGCCATCTTCACTTCATCATGGCCTGTAGTACGTGTGACAACCCAGAATATTGGTCAAAATTTAAAACAAATTTGGACGCAGCTTTGGATGTTAAGTTTAGTGAATACGATGCGAATATAGCCAAGGTAAGGGATGAGCTTATCCATAGTACTTTTGCCAGCCATAAAACCGAAATAAATGATATTAAATCGAGTCTCAGATTTAAACGTTAAGTTACAATCTATCGAAGGTATTGAAAATTTCGTCGACGCTAAATTAGTCGCAAGTGAGCAAAAAGCGATTAGGACTACGATTACACAACAAAAGGACTATTTAAACTCTGTCGAATCGTCGAGGGAAAATTTCGTAAAGTATCAACTTCTACAAAACTCGATAAGAGAGCAAAGATGTCGCGATTGGAGTTGTAGAATAGTGAACTTTCAGCAGCCATGGAGCCGTGAAAATATCACAGAGTTTGTTATATTCAGAAACATTATAAGGCCCACCCTTGAAACCGCCGTTAAACGAGGGGAATTAGAATATATCCCTTCACATTTTAGTGATATCGTTGAGCGTGCTCATATGCTCCCATATTCAAAGGGCCAGATCCCTGTATTTATCTTTCGTTTTATGTCTAGATCCTACCTCGACGCGTGGATGAACAATAAGAAGGCTGTGCTCGACCGCTACAACGCCGAGATCAAGAGGTTCAACCCCAGGAATAACGCGTCACCGGTCCCGTTCTTTCCCAGCAGATTTGTACAGGCCAAGCAAGATATGTCAGACCTCAACAGGAAGACAATGACCTTCGTATATGCCACCAACCAGATCTCAAGGGCCAAAGTCGCTGGCCAATATGTGCAATTTCAGCTCAAGAACGGCAGCCGCTGGATACGCTGCCTTAACCCATTCGGCAAAGACCTGAAGGAAATGGCTCTGCCCATACCTGGAAGCGAGGATTTTTTTCTATCTGAAGCACCGCCGATCCTCCGTTTCAACAAATTAACGCCTGAGGAAAGGAAAACATTCTTCTCGAACCAAGCTGATTTAACAGAGGATGACTTCCCCAGACAGTTTAATACAATCACTGCCCATCCAGCCAGCACGGTTCAGCATAATTCAACGTCTGCCCCTGCCCCAGCTCTTGAGGACCTAGCTGTGTTCCCTCCAATTGACTCTGCCGCACGTAATGCCGCAACTGCAACCGCCGCAACCGCCGCACCTAGTGCTGCACATGCCGCCGTTGCACCTGCCGCCGCCGCACAGTCTGCACCTGCCGCACCCGCCGCCGCCGCTGCCGCTGAGTTCACTGCCGCACCTGCCGCCGCGCTCACCGCCGCACCTGCCGCCGTGACCGCCGCCGTATCTGCATCTACTGCCGCACTTGCCGCCGCGTCTGCCGCCGTACCTGCTGCATTTACTGCCGCACCTACCGCCGCACACGCCGCCGCACTTGCCGCCACGCCTGCCGCCGCATCTGCCGCCGCATGTTCTGCATCTCCTGCATCTTCTGCATCTTCTGCATCTACCGTTGACTCAGCACCTTCTGATCCTGTTGCCACGAGGGCCAAATCCAGAGAAATCAAGGAAGTGAGAGACACCGCCAACAAAACAAAGCGTATAGCAACAAAGGCGGTAATCTCAACATGAAGTTAAGTATCTTGAACGGCAAAAAAAGGTACCTAACATAAGACTTTCAGCATAGTTATTATTTTCGGAATATTTTAAATATTTTGGAGTTAATTTTGATCCATATGACGTGAACTCTATAATATTATATATACTACTTAACTTATAATTGTTCGTACGTCAATGTCGCCTATTAATCATTCTCAATTAATCATTTTCTATTAGAATACTTTATAACCAGTGTATTAAAGATTAATGATTATTATTCAAAATTGAATGATTCGAATTGAAACTAATGTTCTTACTTAAAACTATGGTCTCAGTCACCTCCATATCTCTGTTTTTGTTGATTAGCATATAAAATATATGGAACTTGAATGAAAATGAGTAGGGGGAACTAAACTAGCTTTTAAATGTGTTGCCACCCCCAACACACACATAAACTAAACGCAATCGGAATAAATATAGTAAATATAGTAATTTTTTTCGTTTCAACGATAATATTTTGTATATTAACTATCTTTATTTGTCTATTAATATCTACTGTGTTTCAGATGTCCATACTTGACGTTAAAACGATTCCTCCTGCGGTGCTCCTGGACCAACTCTACTATGACAAACCTCCCTAATGAACAAATTAACCAGGATAACGGTAACTTGAACGATAACGTTGGTCTAAACCTTATGAATCCGATTTACGGTGACTACTTTAATGATTTCGAAAATGAATTCGGAATAAATTGTGTCTTTTCAAGTGAACAAGGAATTGTACAGAAACTGAAAACATTCAACGAAAACCTTCTCAATATTTTTAGTATTAATTGTCAGTCATTACATTCTAAATATAACGATATTGTCTCCACCGTAGACTTCTTCAAGCAACACGATATCCACTTAAATATTCTGTGCTTCCAAGAATTATGGCTAAATAAGGATGTAAATATGGATTGCTATGGGATTAATAATTATGATTGGCATGTCAAACTCAGAGTAAATAATAGGGGGGGAGGGGTGGGTATTCTAGTAAGCAGATATTATAAAGTAGATAAATTATTTGATAAGTTCTCATTTAAAGAAAATATTCTTGAATCTATTTGCTTAAAAATTTCCTACAATGGTTTAAAGTTTTGTTTATTAAACTGCTACCGCCCACCCAATCAAAGCAATGCTGAAATCGAAGAATTTTTTGAACTTTTCTTGGATTTAATTGATAGAATAGCAGCACTAAACATACCATACTTCATTGTAGGAGATTTCAATTTTGACCTTTTCAAAATAAATAATATAAACAGCAATTCCATGAGAATTATTGAATCCTTTTCTTTTAACGGTATCATAAATACTGTTACCAGAGCCACTAGAGTTACTAGAACCACAGCAACCCTTCTTGATTTATTCGGGGTAGGGAATTTTATTCAAAACCTAATGTCATCTTTTGTTTTAACTTCAAAAATCTCCGATCACTTGCCAATTATTAATTCATTCCGAATAGACAAAGTAAATAAACCCAAACTTCCTGATTTTTTTGAAAAAAGAGAATTGAATGATGAAAACTTTGATGCCTTAAACTATGCACTCTACCACACTAACTGGAACCATGTTTTAAGTCAAGACAACACAAACATTGCTTATGATAACTTTATTTCAACCTTTTTAAAACTTTATAATGAAAAGTGTCCAGTTAGAAAAAAACGAAAAAACAAACGCACCCAGCCCCAGCAACCCTTCATGTCAGATTACTTATTGCGTTGTAGATTGCATAGAGACATATTGTACAGCAACTTTTTAAAAGACAAAACAATTGAAAATGAAAGTATTTACAATGTCTATAGGAATAATTATAATAGGCAAGTGAGAAGAGCAAAGATTGATTATTATAGAAAACAAATAAGAGATGCAAATGGGGATGGGAAAAAACTTTGGAAAACTCTCAAAGAAGTCATTGGTTTTAATAAATCTTCCCCTGAGTGCACATACCTTCAAGTAGGCCCAAACAAAATTGAAAATGACCAAGAAATAGCTAACGAATTCAATCGTTATTTTAGTCAGATTGGGTCTTCCCTAAGGCCTGAAATTCCTTCCACCCCCAAAATTTTTTTTGAATATTTACCACCCCCATGTCAAGACTCCCTCTTTTTTGAACCATTGTACCCCTTCAAGGTTATTAATATTATCCGTAGCATTAAACCTAAGCGTTCCACAGACATCAATGATGTCTCGATGTATGTTCTGTCTCGCTGTGCTGATACCATTGCCACTCCCCTAACACATGTTTATAATTTATCACTTCAAAATGGCACTTTTCCTGAAAAAATGAAAACTTCCAAAATAGTTGTCCTTCACAAATCTGGTTCACTCAGCGAGGCAGATAATCATCGAGGCATTAGTCTCATTGATAACTTTTCCAAACCCATCGAAAAATATGTCTGTGATACGCTGGTTAAGTTTTTAGAGGATCGGTCTTTTTTTAGCAATCGCCAGTTTGGCTTCATGAAAGGGATCTCAACCTTTCATAATGTATTGAACTTAAGTACAATGATCACCCAAGCACTCAGTCGAAACGCTTCCTGTATGGCCATATTTTTGGACATAAGGAAGTGTTTTGACATGATAAATAGGGACATCCTTTTTAGCAAACTAGAGAATTCAGGGATAAGGGGGGTTGCACTCGAGTGGTTCCGTAGTTATTATGCAAATAGAAAGCAGCGTGTATTTTTTAAGGGCCTTTTCTCCTCTACTATTGAATTCATTATCATTGGCGTACTACAGGGGTCAGTCCTGGGACCAATTCTTTTTTTGATTTTCATCAATGACCTTGTTTCATGCAGTGAAGAGATCCTAATCAATCTCTTTGCTGATGACGCAGTGGGCTTCATTGAAAAGCAGAATATTATTCAATTAATAAACCTTGCAAAGGAGCTTGTCCCCAGACTGACCCAATGGTACAACGCCAATAAGCTTCTCATACACCCCCGCAAGACCAAATGTATGGTCTTTTCCTCCCCCCGAGAGATACTCACCCCCGCTGAGCTCGCAGCTAAGACCAACTTCGAAGTTTATGTAAACATGAACAATCACAATGAAAATGATGAATCAAAAATTACTAAGTTGGATCTTGTTAGCGGTACCAACGAGGGTAGTATCAAACACTTAGGAATTCAAATAGACGAGAAAATGAAATTTTCTTATCATCTTGAAAAAGTCTATAGCAAAGTCTCTAAAATAATTTATAGTATGAAAGTAATGCGTCATTTGTTGGACAAAAAACATCTAAAGCTACTCTATACTTCTTACATTAAGTCGAATATCGAATATTGTTGTCTCCTGTTCACTGCCTGCCCTATGTATCTGTTAGCACCAATTATTAAACTACAAAAGCAAGCCATTAGAATAATTGAAAACTTACCAAGCAGAGCTCACACAGCTGAATTTTTTAAATCTAATGGCATACTTCCATTCAACCTATTAATTGAATTCAATGTTTGTAAATTCATGCACGCCTATAAATTAGGCATTTTTCCTAAAATCTTTGAAAACACTTGGAACTTTGTTCAAGACAGACATACGTATGGCACAAGGAACAGGAACAACTTTGCTTACGAACCGGGCACCAATAGAAACTTTCTCCTGCACGCCCCTCTTAACTCTTTTCCAACTATCTTTAACAACCTTCCACTTGAAATTAAGTTAATTGATAATAAAAATATTTTTGAGAAAAAATGTTTTACTTATTACCTAAACAAAATTGAGTTTTAATTAAAATGCAAATATTTTTCTTTCTTTTTACTCAACATTGGTTAATACCAAAGCGTAATCTACACTGTTCTTTTTGGATTTTTCTTTGTTTAAACTAAGTTTCTATCCGTACTCCTTATTTTATTTTTAGCCCTCGACTTTCTGTAAGCATTAAACTTCTTTGATAAAATTCAATAAAACAGCACTTTCTTAACCTCAAATCATAACGAATAGGTTCCGTAGGAACCGACACACATACCCAAGTATAGAGTAGCTTGGCATAGTTTGTTTTTTATCCATTTTTATCGTTTTTATATCGGTTTTTTTTTTCGATTTTTTATCGGTTCTTTACCCATATTTCAACCATATTTTATTTCTTTTATATTATTTTATCCAGCAGCTAACGAATCACGCAACCTCTATCTATCTAATAAAAATAACAAAGTTTTTGTTGAATTTTGGCCGAAAATTTATTTATTTATTCAAATTTTGATATCGAAATTTATTAAAATGACTATCGCAGACTGGTTAAGCTCTTGTACAGAGGGCATAGCCATCTATGAGTCGTAGTCGCTGGAGTCGTCGTAGGCGCCGTCGGGTTCCTTGTTGAGCAGCTCCTCAAGGATGTCCTGCTGGACTGTGACCAGGCGGTCCATTGCGGCGATGGCGTCCATGTTGGCTTGGAAGGACCGGGCGTACGTGGGCATTGCTTGAATTAACCGCACGACTAACCCATAGTTTCCATACATCATGCGGAGGACTTCCTCATCGATGACGTCGTTGCGGAACCTCCTCCACATCAGCATGTCTCCCTCGTACACGACGCCCATCAACCTGCGCTTGACCATAAACCAGAGGTCTAAACAGCGCCTGTCTACCCCCGGAAATGGGAGTAGATCAGGCACTGCCGCGAGGTTCAACAGCTGCTGGACGTCGGGTACGGGTACAGGATCATCTGCTTCTTCGCTGGTGTCGAGCATGGCGACGAGCTCCTGTACCTGAGCATGGAGGGGAGCATCCTCCTCACCTCCAACATCTACCGGAATTCCCGGCGCTCCTCCTGGTATAGCACCTTGGCCTTGTCCTCCTTCCTCTTCTTCTTGATTTGACATCTTGGAAACAATTAAATCTTGACCTAATCTCCCCCCTATTTATACCCCCCTTGTGTTTTAATACCATATATTATGTAACCTTTAATTAAATTTATTAATAAGTAATACACTTTCCCCACTTCCGCTTCCCGCTTATTTTCCCCTATGCTTTATAACCAATTGTTTTCCTCCCGCCTTTTTTATGCGCTATACCAGGAAACCACTCCTCCCCCCACCCCCTTTTTTCCCCCCTTGCCTATACCAACAATACGCGCCGCTCAGTCTGACAAGTGGCCACGGTCGTGAATAAACCGCTCACTACGCCCCTTTTCTCCTTTCGATTTTTCCCCCCCCCATCCTCCCCTTTACCCTTTCAATTCTTTAACTTTTCCCCAATACTTAATCAACTCTTTACTTTACCAACTTATATTCTTTTTATTTATTTCACTTCCTATTTTGATGCCAATACAATATTAATAATATTAATAGGTTTAACCCATAGCAACATATTAACAACATATTTACAGACATCCTATTACTTTACCCTTTTTATAATTAAAGTCATTGCAAGATATCTAGGATTTATTAATAAAATAAAATTGATGAATTTATGGTATGTTTTAAAATAAGTACAAAAAATAATTTTATTTTAATTCTATTTTTAACAGTACTATTTCTCACTGAACAATTCATCTTAATAGCCATAGTAATTCAAAATTAGCAGCATAACTTTTCAAATGTTCTATTTTTCACGGGTATATCTTGTGGATATTTCTGTGGATTTTTTGTGAATATCTTTGTAGATATTTTTTGTAGATATTTTTTTTTGCAGATATTTTTTTTGCAGATATTTTTCGTGGATGTTTTGTGGGTATTTTTGAGGATATCTTGTATATGAAGTTGTAGAGAATTTGACCGTCACTGGCCCTGGACCGGTAATGGCCACTTTCTTGAATTAAAGTTGGAGACATGCCCCCTCTTGAGCAGTAATCTGCTGAGCAATTTCACCCAATTTATTTTCATGATACTCCATGTCCTTGTTTGGGTTGTACAGAGTGAGTGCCAACTCGGTTTCAAGATAACCCTGCTGGTATAGTAGACGGGCTACCTCACGACGCACTTCCTCACTGACATTGTCACCATTAACTATATTGAGAAGTTGTTGATATGTTATTGTCAATCGATTGCGTAGCGGCTGCCACATTTGTTGGTATTCTTCCTCTCCGAACATTTTTCGTGCCTAAACAATAGTAAGATTAAGACTCTACTAAAAGCAAAGCTATGACCAAATTAAGCACGCGACAGCGCGCCACAATTTTCTATCTTTACCATGACCCACTTTCACCCCTCTCTTTTATAAAAAAGGCGTGATTAATATAACCTTTTTTTTGGGAACCAACCCCTCTCCCCTCTCCCCCAATCCCCCCACGTCCCACTGCATGTTTGTACCCCATTCACAGCTATGCTGTGACTAGTTCTCAAAACACAAAAATCAGATTCCGGAGGAATCGAACCTTACACACTTAGGGGACACGCTCCCTTCACCTCAAAATACCAAAATCAGATTCCGTAGGAATCGCATATGACCTATATTTTTATTTTTTGTACACTAGAGGATTTTATATCCCTTCCCAAGAAATAAAACTCAGATTCCGTAGGAATCGAAACCAATCATTACTCCTTGTTCACTTAGGTACCTAAATATGTCACATAGGTACGGTTTATTATCTATAGACACATCTCTAAGTATTTTATTTATTGGTATTGGACCAGCGTTGTCGCGATATTTATCGTTACCCTGTAATTATTAGTGTGGAGATGTCCTTAGACACGGACAAACCCCACTCTATAATGAAAATAATTTGTTACAAAGGAAACTGTCTAGGTAGAGTTGATAAGGGATCACAACGGGAATAGCAACTTCTTACGAAGGTTTTGGTTCCTTAATTGTTCCGAATTTATGCTTGGAGGAGTTGCAACTGACAGTAGGAGGATGTCTGAAATACACAGCAAGATACTGTATTTATTATTATCATTATTGTTAAGATTGTTTTGCACATATAACATTGTATCGGCTTGGCAAGCGTCAAAGTACACCAGTGGCTCCACAACCCTTAAAGGGTTATGCCAACTATCTGGTACAATGTTGCATGGAATTTTTTCTTGTAAAATGTTATTTTCATCCTATTCGAACTGGCCTGGCAACTAGGTGGAGACGAAGTTCGGCCAATTCCATGCTAGGTACTTAATAATAGTTATTATGTAAATTGTTCTTAAACTTGAATCAAACATAACAAACCAGAAGAATCAAACCAATCAAAGCATAGTAACTTAATGTATGATATATACTTAATAAAACATGTTGTACCTTTGAGGAAAATAAATCTTATCTTATCTTATCTCTAAAACGGTAGGACAAACGAACATCAACACTTTGAGTGTCAAAACAGAATTATCAGAATATAAGTGTATAAAAGTCGAAACTAAATTGGACATAAGATTGTTGCAAGATTGAGTAAATATATATAGGAAACACTAAAAGGACATACTTTCATTTTGTAGGATTTGATTATAGAGATGCCTCGCTTATAATGCTGTACCCTGATGTCCTAGAAATCATCTATTTAAAAATGAAATGAAAAGTATAATCATATGTCAAAATTTGAAAAAATCAGCATGTTTTAAATGGACGTACAGACTTTGTGATCTTGTCTTTTATTATCATGCAAAGTTTGAAATCGATAGCACAATTTTAACATGTCTGAATTAACGAAAAGCAATACGTTTCAGACGGACGGACGGACGCACAGACCGACCTTAATTATAGAAAAGCTTAGCTTTTAGAAATAAAGATAATATCTAAAGCATAAATCATAAAACAAAATTGTAAGCAACATAAGTGGAAACTCAAGCACCGATACCAAAATCACATTGTGATTCTTGTCGAATAAAGTTGAAGGAAGTTTGCTTTGCTCCAGGAGGGGGTCTGGTTTTCTATCCCCTTAATTATTTCTTGTTTCAAAATTTGATTTTTTCCTATTCCTATGAGCTATAAAAAAATCTTCCAAAATAGCTTAAATTCTTTGAAAAGTGTGATAAATTTTTTATTATGAATAAAGCTAAAATGTAATTTAATCAACTTTTTCAACCGGGAGCATAGGGTGAATATTCAACCTATGTGGTTAACGCTTTCAATTTATAAACGGATCTTTAAGACTATAAATAATCACAGCAATTAATTTTTAGTTCATGGGTAGAAAGATATATACTTGGAAATTGGAAATCGAAAAAAAGATCAATTATCTTTCCTAGTAAACATAAAACATGTTTATATTGTATGTCGACTCTACATGTTGCATTAAATGGAAGCTTTAATCGGTGACTTGATATTAGGATGATTTAATAAAGACGTCGACATTATTTAGTTATAATTACAAATCCAAATTTAACTTTAGTTGGACTTTTGTCGACATAAAAGATTTTCTCGTATTCATTCGAATCCGGTGGATAGGAACCGGTTCTCATCCATACGAAAAAACTATGTCTAGCATTGTATTATATCCAGCTTTCTACGAATATAAAAATGTACAATCATAAGATTAAAACCAGTTTTTTTAGCCCCGAGGTGCCGAAGGCACGGGCTATATTCTATATCCGCGGAAAGCCGTTTATAATACGATACGAGAAATAACTATTCTTTAAATAAAAAAAAACATAAAGAGGGGATGGGGGACTGGGTAAACACCCCATAACCCCCCCCCCCCTCCCTAAGTTGAACACACTAAAGGTGTAGAAACTTTTCCAAATTAATCTTAGTCTGCAATGGGGTTAATTTTGTTAACCATGCTTGGAAGTTTGCATCAATTTATCGTTCACTGTCATATCCCATATTCTTTTTTAATGTAGAAAAGATATCCTTTATCCAATGTAGAGAGATACATAAAGTTTTGTTTCTTTTCCGTTGCCGTATAATTTTCCTTCTCTAAAAGTTAGGTCGCTTTTTAAGGGTTCCTACAATATAACAAATTTTATTGCAAAAAAAATTAATAAAAAGGTATTTATTTTGAGGTGTTTTTCCTCAAAGTGCATGTCGAGCCTGAATTTTTTTGTCAAATAAATCCTTATACGAAAGTAACAGGATGTTTGTCTGTGTGTCTGTGTATCTGTGTGTCTGTGTGTTTGTACCGAAGGATCTCGCTAACCGCTGAACCGATCGGGTTCTCCTTTACAGGGTAGCTTCTCATAGGTCCTAGAAAGGTTTATAACTATTTTCTTGGAGGGTGGGACACCCCCAACCCCTCCAAAAATGAAAATCCCCCCCCCCTCAAAAAAAAATATTTAATTTTTTATCTAAAATTAAAAATGTTTGCCCCCCCCCAATTTTTTTTTTACTTTTTCTTTTAAAATCTAAAATAAGAAATTGGGTTATTAAATTCGACTCTTTCCTCCTCAAGTGCCCCTAGAGGCCTCTAGGGGCGTAGCCGATAGTTGTAAATAAAGAGGGAATGGCTAATTCATGTGGTATCAATCCTGTATTTCTCTAACCCTACGAGGCTACTCATTGTATAAACTATTCTAACCTGACCTGACCCCACCCATCCTAATTTTCAAGTAATTTTAAAAAAAGGGGGTTAGAGTGCTCGACAGCCACTTTTTGGGAGTTAGTCTTTTTTAGGTCAATATCACTTAGTCTTATGTACAAACAAACCCAAACCAGCAACTTTATTTTGTGTGTATTGTATAAACCTCCCGGCTGTTGGGTTGTTGAATGAAAAAGTACTTGGAAAATGTTGGGTGACCTTTTCAAGTATTTTTAGTACCTTTCTTTTAAATAAAGGTTCTAAATATAGAGAAACTAGAGTTTGGCTCGATATAATTATCTCGCTATTGGCTAGGTTTACTTAATGTTTAATTTTTTTTTTGGTTATCTGAATTCTGACTATTAACCCTATTCTTCCATTATCTTTTCCCTTACGATTTCTTTCTTTAAACTATTTTAGGATCTTAATATTTTTTATTTCAAATTATCGTCCTGAAAGGGTTATACTGTTTAGTAAACTGTTAAATTTTAGTTTAATATCTGACTACATTACACACGTATCGCTAGTATCAAATTATTTTAAAACTAAGTTTTCTTTTATTTACTATATTAATAATTTAAATTTTCTGTTTTATGGATAGAAATTTAATACCTCCATATAATTCAAATAGCAACATGAAATAAAAAAAAAGAATTTATTCTTCATACAGTAAAATAATGGATCTTATCATTCTGGTCAATGAGAGTTTATTATGGATTATTGGAGCACTATGAGTTTTAAACATTTAATGCTTGGAAAACTTGAGCTCATATATAGACATTTATTTCCTTTATTTCCTTTATAGGTCTGTCATGGATCTTGATGCAATAAAGCAGGCTGTTTTGTAAATGTTAAAAATTGAAGATTTCATTAAACAAAAGTTCCCGCAAATATAAGTATTAAATAACCCACGCAATTAGCGTAAATAGTATTTTGCCCGTTTGCTGTGAAGAGGTTATCAGGTTAGAGTCATACTAGAGACTGTAATAATGGAAACTACTGCTGCTATTCATGACATGTGACATAACGGGGGACAGTACCCTTTTTTTCTGTCCTTTTACTCAGGGTTTATGTAAATAACCCTTTGATTTTACAGTGTTTGTCTAAGAGCCAAAATTTTTAGATTTTTTTTAGCTTGGACGATTTATTGTGCATAGTAATGTGATGTATAGTCCCTTTCTTCCTGACTTGAGAGCAATGTATGTATTTTGTATATTAGCTTTTAGTTCTTGTGTCAACCGTTTCGGAGCAAGACATTGCTCTGCAACACGACACGAACATAAAAGTGAACAGTTGTCTTAATATTAATATTATTATTGTATGTTAATCTTGTCTTGAATTAATACACTTTATAAGAATATTTAGCTGTTTGTTCTTGCTATTACTACACGTCATTTTGGCGCAGTAGTGTAGTACGAATCTATAGCTCAGATTTTCTTTTAATTGTATTATTTCTTTGCTTTTGGTTTTTGTTCAGGATATTTGTAGTGACCAGGATGGACATTTCTGAATGGAGGAAGATGTCTCAGGTGGAGAAGGATGAGTACATGATTACTTTTTGGGGTACGGTCAAGAATGAGATTCAGGCTATTGGGACTAAACTTGATAATGTGGCGGCGGAGCTGGGTGGGCGTATAGCGCCACTGGAGACGAAAATTCAAGAGTTGACGGATAATGTTGATACTAATGTTGCTGCGGTTACTGGACTGGCTACTCGGATGGACGATTTGGAAGATCGTCTTAATAAGGTGGTGGAGCCTAGTGTTGATAATGATATCAAGACTGAGAATGTGACTGTTGTGGATGAGTTTATGACTGGCCAGCAGCGAATTCTTGAAAAGATTGCCCAGCAGAATAGTTTGAATGACCAGCAGAATGGTTCGAATACCCAGCAGAATGGGTCGAATAACCAGCAGAATACCCAGCAGAATGGGTCGAATAACCAGCAGAATGGTTTAAATAACTCTATGCCGTGGCAGAGGACGGCTGGTGGATCTGGAGGATTTGGAGTACCAGAGGAGAAGCCTAAATTGTTTGCTAGTGGTTCTCGAACTATTTTTGGTGGAATGCAAGATCATGAAGATAAGATCGAAGCTCGAACTGCTAATGGAAAATTTTGTTTCCTTGAACAAGAAAGTTTGGTGGTGTTGCCAACACTTTCTATGGACAATTTCAAAGCTCCAATTGCTAATGAAAAATTTTGTTTCCTTGAACAAGAAAGTTTGGTGGTGTTGCCAAACAGGTTAGGGGGGGGAGAGTGTATAGGTGGAGAGGACCAGGTAACAGTCAAGGAGATGGTGAACCAGGTCGAACCTCTGGAGGAGGAGAGACATGTGATGCTGGACCAGGTCGAACCTCTGGAGGAGGAGAGACATGTGATGCTGGACCAGGTCGAACCTCTGGAGGAGGAGAGACATGTGATGCTGGACCAGGTCGAATTCCTGGACCAGTTATGCTTAAAGAATGGAGAGAGGGTGAACCAGGTCGAACCCCTGGTGAAAGAGAGATATGTGATGGTTAAGAACACCATGTCACCATTCTGTCCATTGAAGGACACCACGACACCATCCTGTCTAGTGAAGGACAACATGTGGGTGGAGGACACCAACATAATGTCCAGGGAAAGATATGTGCCGCCCTGGACATGTACTATGTTGGTGGAGGACACCATGAAAGGGGAAAAGGTGCCGCCCTGGACATTGCAGGACAACATGTGGGTGGAGGACACCAACATAATGTCCAGGGAAAGATATGTGCCGTCCTGGACATGTACTATGTTGGTGGAGGACACCATGAAAAGGGAAAAGGTGCCGCCCTGGACATGTATCAGCAGGGAGAGAAGGATAGACATGTGTTGTTAAAAAATTATCCTTTTATAGTTTGTTTCTACAGGGAGACAGTTGAGTATTGTTAAAAATTGTTAAAAATGTATTCTCTCTATCCTTTTATAGTTTGTTTCTACAGGGAGACAGTTGAGTATTGTTAAAAATTGTTAAAAATGTATTCTCTCTATCCTTTTATAGTTTGTTTCTACAGGGAGACAGTTGAGTATTGTTAAAAATTGTTAAAAATGTATTCTCTCTACAGTTTATTCCTTTCTACAATTTGCAGGGAAGCAAGGATTACATGTATTTCTTTCTATAGCTTATTCAGGACAGACGTGTATTGATTAAACGAGTATTTCTTTCTACAATTTGCAGGGAAGAAGGATTTTCTCTACAGTTTTGGATTGTATCAACAGGATATACATGTACTACGGCCTACGGCGATTTGACGGCGGTGTGGCGGCGATCGATTTTTGTAGTTTTGCAATTAAGATATCTATAATTGAATAAGTATTGTATCTGATAGATTTGACGGCTTATAAAAATGTATATAAGTTGTGCTTCTGGAAGTATTTCTATTTAGGAAATAAAACTCGCAGATGTTATGTTGACATACAAATCATAGATTATTTGTGGAGCAACTTTTTCTAGAATGAACGAAAATTTATCTGCTATTGTTATATCCCTGTATATTACTGATCTTACTCGATTTTTTGGGAATGAACGTCAATTTATTTTCCATTGTTGTATCCATTGCTAATCAATGTAGATCTCTGATATTATTCGAATTAGTGGGATAAATGTTAATTTATCTGCCATTGTGGTGTCCATGCATAAGGTTAGAATGTATAACATATAATTTGGAAAGCGCTGACATTGTTTAAATAATAAGAAGAGAAACGAAGCAACTCTATAAAGTTTGTGATGGAAAATAATTTGATTTATGGTAATTATTTGAATTCTGGAAATATAACATTTTGTTAACTATTGAATACGAGTTTATGAGATTATGTTATTATGAAAATCAAAATATATGCATTTATTTTTTTTTTGTTTTGTTACACTGGAATTGGATATATTTATTTTTGTTTCAGACTATTGTGGTGTCTAACAGAGATAAGAATAAAAAAAAATGGAAGATGGATTAATTTCAACGAAAATAGGAATACAATTTTGTAAAATTGTTAATGGAAGAAAATTGATTTTATTAAATGTTAATATCGTGATTTTATGAAAATTGGATAAAAATTTGAAATTAGATACTTTAAAAAGTATTAGAATTTTGATGAAAGGCTGTAAATTGTTTTAAAAGTTGAGTCAGTTATTATGGTTCTAAGTATTTAGTTTTAAAACAATTATATTGCGGTTTATGTATAAATAAGAGTAAAGCTACTCTTAAGTTTATATGAATGGAAACAAAATATTTTGAATATGGTTAAAATGTGCTATGAATAATAACGATTGTACTTGCGTGAAGATAGATATGTGATCTTTGATCTGTGATATATTATTCATAGTACGAAATTTCTATTATAGATAGAACAGAAATTTTGTTTGTTTTGTTTTTGAATTTACGTTGATTTGGATTGATACATACTTGTCATCATGATCAGTAGAATGTGATATTTGATATTTGATTAATGGGCGGAATTTTTGTGGATTTAACTAGATTTATTTTAAACAATTAAATGGCGATTTAAGATTGGAATGCATAACTCAGCAGAAATTTTTAATGAAGCAAAAATTGTTATTCAGTATTTGATTATGATGTGAGATAGAGAGAGAGAGAGAGAGAGAGAGAGAGAGAGAGAGAGAGAGAAAGAGAGAGAGAGAGTGAGAGAGATATGTGTGCAAAATTGAAATGTATAATGGAATTGAAATGTATAATGAATGATTATTGGAAATATTTGTATGGAGAGAAGAGAAAACTTGTTGATGTGTGTACAATGGATATATTATTTATGGATGTTTGTTGAAAATAAATCGGAAATATTTGTTTAGTAGGAAATGAATGTTATTGGAAATATTTGTATGGAGAGAAGAGAACACTTGTTGATGTGTGTACAATGGATATATTATTTATGGATGTTTGTTGAAAATAAAACTTTGTGCAAGTTTTGACAATAGATCTATTATATATAGGATTGTGTAGGGAAGAGATGTCTATTGTGTATATCTATATCCAATGATGGGTGATGCAATATAGATTAATACTAAATGTGTTGTTTAGACTTGGTGGTTAAATGTTGCAAGTTTAGTTTGACCTATATATGACTTCTATTGAAACGTTTTCGAATATGATGTATAAACCAAGGATATTAATATTCATAAAAATGGAGCATTAACACTTGTATAGTGTCAAAATTAAATAATCAGAATATACATATAAGATTCAATGCAAAAATTGTAAGCAAATTTGTTTGTAATAAACAAGGAAGACAACATTAATAAAAGCGAAGTATTGAATGGTAGGACAAACGAACATCAACACTTGCATAGTGTCAGAACTGAATAATCTTTGTAAAAACAAGGAAGACAACATTAACAAAAGCGAAGCATTGAATGGTAGGACAAACGAACATCAACACTTGTATAGTGTCAAAACTGAAAAAATAAGTGCATAAGAGTCGATATAAAATTGTAAGTAAATGTGTTAAAAAAGAACTGATTGAAACAGATTGATGTTTTACTTACATTTTATGAACTTGCTTATAGAGTGGCTTCGCTTATAAACCGCTTAACACGTAGCACATCTACTTGTTGTTGGGTAGGTGATAGGTTTGAATCTCGGTCTGACACTGAGTCATAACTAACAAAGTTAAAAATGGTTCCTACTGCTACTATGTGAGATGTGTGACGTTAAAGTTAGAGTGGGGAAATGTTTTCTTGAAAAAGGTTGTGCATCTCAGAGTGTTGGTTGTCTGAAGGGTGATTGGATGCTTGACACTGTAATCATAAAGTATTGTACTTTGTTGTCCCAGGAATCAATATACATCAAATCAATCGGATAATTAGATCATATGAAATTATTGACACCGCAATCATAAAGTATTGTGCTTTATTGTCCCAGGAATCAATATACATCGAATCAATCGGATAATTAGATCATATAAAATTATTGGATAATTAGATATTTTAACTGCTTCGATTATAATGTTGAATTTTGTTGTTCCCGGAATTAGTATACAATCGGATAATTAGATCATATAGAAATTTGTGGTCAAATCAACATGTTTACAAATGGAAGTACGGACGTCATAGAAATGATTATAGTGTTGCTACGTTTTTTAAATTGTACCTACCTGCTGCAGAAATCACCATGAAAAGTTCGAAATACAAAAAGTAGATAGATGTAAAGTATGGATGGGCGGACCAAACCTAATTATAGGAGAAGAATTATATAAATAACACAGGGTGGTGAATCAAATTGCACTCAAACTTGAAATTGAAACATTATGTGTTGCTCAATTTTGGATGAATCAAATTAACGTGAATAGATGTGGGCGGATTTCAATCTATTTAAAAACTTGGAATATAATGAACGTATTGCGAAAGTTTTGGTGGATCAGAATAAAATGGAAAATATTGAGGGGTGGATTGAAATCTACTAAAACTTGGAATTATAATGGATGTGTTAAGTTTTTGTTTAAGCTTAAATTTTATTAAGGACACTCTATATAGAATAGTATATATTGCGATTTAGTGATGTTGATTCAGCAAAATTATTTATGAAGCTTAGAATTTCATGAAGCAAAATTGTTATAATGCATTAGATATTTGAGTGGAGCTGTCTCTCTTCATGGAGAAGGGGGGTGGGCAATAATTTGGCAAGGAAAGTTTGCACTGTCTCTCGAAGTTGGTATGCGCAAGGTGGGGTGGTGCAGAGAGGTAGCAGCAATGATGAGCAGGAGTTGGGCGTTGTATGCGCAAAAGTTGAGCTGCGCAAGAAAGTGCTCTCAGGTATAGAGAAAAATAGTTAGTTGTGCTTCAACTTTCAAGATTCTAATACATAAAAATAGTTGTGGATGATATAAGTTATTATTCAGATATTTCATTGAATAATTAGGTAAATTTTTTACTGTATTAGACTAATATATTGTATTAAGAATTATTTTTATGTTGCTCGATTATTGACAAACATTTGATTAATATTATATTTCTTAATACATTTTTAAGAAGACATGTTGAAATTTTATTTGTTAAGTGATAACATTTAAGTATGGCATCTAAAATAATTGTATTATGTTTTAGATTGGTCGAAAAGAGGAGTAGTTGTGGTGGTTGAGATACAGTATTACCTGTTGGTGAGTTTTAGTTTGTTAAGATTTTAATGATGTTCAATATTGATATACATTTGATTAATGTTATATATACTAATACATGTTAAAGAAATTATTTTATTTTGTTGAGTGAAAATAAAATATGTATTAAATAAGTTTTGGCATCTAAAATGATTGTATTTTGTTTTAGATCGGCCGCAAGAGAAGTAGTTGGTGGTGACTGAAATTTAGTTTTGAATTTGGCCATTGTTTTGTGTTGACATTGATATTATTTGAGAGTGGAGGCTGGTACATGATACACTTTGATCTGACCGATTATATGTTGAATTAAATGTTGGTGGAGAGAGAGTGGAGGCACATGATACACTTTGCTCTGACCGGTTATATGTTGAATTGCTGCTGGAGAATCTGTTTATAGATTAGATGTGAAGTCTGTTGAAGTTCAGAATGCTAAACAGGAAGCTAAACAGGAAGCTAAACAGGATTGTTTAGTGATTGGGTCAGTAATATTGTGAAACATGCTATTGCTGCTGGAGAATCTGTTTATAGATTAGATGTGAAGTCTGTTGAAGTTCAGAATGCTAAACAGGAAGCTAAACAGGAAGCTAAACAGGATGCTAAAACTGTTCTCAATAATGCGGTCAAGAAGCTTGGAGTATCACCAGGAAGGTAGATATCAAGTTCAAGGTTCCTGTATTCTCTGGCAACTATAAGGAGATTTAGTGATCATGAAAAGTACCTGAAGCTAACAACTGAGTGCTTGCACAAAACTCCAAAGGAAGCCTGTGCTGGATTGACAACATATTTGGAATGTATGGAGCTGCTGTTTATGGATTTACTAATATTCTGTCTATTGTGCAACAAAATATGTTTCCTCATGATGTACTAGAGCTGATGATGTTACAGATTAAATACTTGCAAACAATGATTGATGAAGCTATCTTTGAGCTTGAATATGATATCTTGCAAACAATGATTGATGAAGCTATCTTTGAGCTTGAATATGATATCTCTATATATGGGAAGACTATTACTGATCTTGGCAAGAAGAGTCTTAAATCAACCAGTAGTGGCAAATCATATGCAACTAATGATAGTACTGGTGATAGTGATGATCATAATCCTACTGAAGCAAGTCAATCTGTTGGTACTGGTGATAGTGATAATCATAATCCTACTGAAGCAAGTCAATCTGTTGATACTGTTGTTGCAACCCTTTCTCAACCTGTTATAAGTACTCCAATCAACAGTCCAACTGCTGCCAAGGAGAAGAAAAGTAATTTAGATTTATAGATTGCTAGATTTATAATAACTGTTGAAAAGTTTTGAAGACTTGGAGGTGTTAAATTTAAGCATTTAAGCAACAGTTGTGGATAATAAGACGTCGGAGAGTAGTTTTGAAGCTTAATTTGAAAATTGAGGATTCGTATGTCAAGGATAATGAAATAACATTGAGTTAAATGAAATATGTTGATATTGTAACATTTTGAACAGATGTGCACAGTGTGCCAGATTAACGTAAATAAATGCACAGTGAGTCAGGTAGATACAAAGAGTTAAACGAATTATGTTGATATTTATTTTGAACAGATGTGCACAGTGTGTCAGGATGATGCAAATAAATGCACAGTGTGTCAGGATGATGCAAATAAATGCACAGTGAGTCAGGTAGCTACAAAGAGATGTATTTACAGTTGTCAAAATGAGAAGTATTTAGTTGATAGATAATGATATACAGAGATATACACCATGGGCTAGAAGCTATTGTGAAGTTGTGCAGAATTTTAAAATAGCATGCATTGTATCTTAAATATATTTATGACTGATAAAACGGATATTTGTAAGTTGTTAATACAGTGGGCAGTCAAAGTATAATGCTGGTTAGTGAAATTTTAGCTGTTCTAAAGAAGGCGGGGCTTAAAGTTGATGTGGCTGTTGTAGATTTGACTGCCAGGTTGGATATCTTACTTGTCAATAGCTGGTGTGTTTGTCGATAGTTAGTATTGAAAAACAAAATGGATCAGATTTCGAATCAATCTATGGCGAAGGTTTTGGTTGCTTTTGTTCGGCTGCAGTTTTCTCTGTGTTTGTTGTTTCTGTTCATTGTTTTCAACGTTATCATTGGTTGGAGTGTCGACAGTAGCATCATTGTTATAACGAAAATCATTGGCAGTTTCTGTATTTTGAATGACATGTCGATTTTTGGAATCTAACAGAGATGTTAATAGCAGTTATTGTGGTTGTCATTATTAGGCTTAAGACATGCCTGACTATGCAATAGATATAATCTCCTGGATGATAAATGTGAACAGCAGTTCTGATTTTTGATCTGAGACCTCAAACATTTGGCAGGTTTGGTTACTAGAATGGTTGAGTTAGATGCTCGGTTGGCTAACCTGCAGGATCAGCAACGTATTTTGAATCAGGAAAGGGTGAATTTTGGGAAGTAGTTAGAGTCGATGCTAGAAAGGATTTGATCCCAATTTTTTTGAAGAGATTGGAGGCTTCTTGTGGTGGAGGTGAATGGCTGTTGTGTTGTTTGAGAAAATCACAGTTGCTAAGTGGAAACCAGTTTATAACTAAGTTTATAACTAAGCTAAGGTCAACTGGTATAGTTATATCGTCTGTGGTGTTGTAGCATTGGTATGGTTATGTCATTTGTGAGATGTTGATGGATTGATGGATAATGATGGATTGATGGATATGAATGATACTACTATGGTTGGTATGGTTATATCATTTGTGAGATGTTGATGGATTGATGGATAATGATGGATTGATGGATATGAATGATACTACTATTATCAAGAAAAATCTGGCAAAAGAAAATGAATATTATGATCAAGAATAATTATAGTTTTACTGTGTATTAATTCATATTTTATTTTATTTTTATGTATTAATGTTTAAGTATTTGTTGAGGCAGTAGTAGTCTCGAAAGGTTTAATATTAATGCTTTTATAACAATGCATCTCTAATGACATGTTTTTAAATCAATGCATTCTGATGGTTATATGTTAATCAGTGTTTTTATTTATCATGCATTTATAATAACTATGTTAATCAATGCATTATATGTTAATCAATGCATTTTTCAATGATTATATGTTAATCAATGTTTTTTTTAAAAAAATAAAAAAAAAGAGAAAAAAAAACACATAAAAAAAAAAGGAACATATAAAAAACATAAAAGAGTTCTAAGGAACCAAAACAAAAAGAAAAAAAAATGTATATGAAATGTTTAAAGATCTGGAAATAAAATAAAATAAAAAAAAAAAAAATTATGGCAGGTGTCATACCAGATCAATTATTATCTATTTAATAAGCATTCAATGCTACTTATAATATATATGATAATTAACATGTAATAAACATATTGTTATATTCAATCTGAAATATTACAGTTTTGAAATCCATGTTCCTGTTAAAGCCAGGGAGAAATGTGATGTATAGTCCCTTTCTTCCTGACTTGAGAGCAATGTATGTATTTTGTATATTAGCTTTTAGTTCTTGTGTCAACCGTTTCGGAGCAAGACATTGCTCTGCAACACGACACGAACATAAAAGTGAACAGTTGTCTTAATATTAATATTATTATTGTATGTTAATCTTGTCTTGAATTAATACACTTTATAAGAATATTTAGCTGTTTGTTCTTGCTATTACTACACGTCAGTAATAAGTTTCTCCTGTTTACAGGCCAAACCATTCCCCCTTCTCTTTGTCCTCAGTAGAATTTTTAAAACTCTTTTGTAATGGTTTTTGTCGAGATTTATTTAGTAATTTCAAATTAAAATTGACATAAAATTATAAACCAATCCTAAAACAATCACCCCCTGCAGTAAAAACAAAAAATAAATTTGTAAAAAAAATGATTCTTGATTTGATTAGAAGTAAAGCCATAGTTTAGTTATAGGCGTGGTTTTAGATATATAAATAATAGAGATAATATATAGATTAGGGTTGGGCCGGATATTTTTTTGGCCGGATACCGGATACCGGATATCCGGCTGATTTCAAATGCCGGATTTCCGGTAACCGGCCGGATATCCGGCCAACACCGGATATCCGGCAAATATCCGGTTATCCGGCCAAATTACCGGATATCCGGCCGGATAACCGGCCAAATTACTACATATTAAAGTATCAAAAAAGGATATAGTCCCTTTTGTGGCAACGCACCTCAAGGGGCGATTCGTTGTATTTTTAAAATTGCTTTTAATAGGTTATTTTAGGTTAGGTTAGATTTGGTTAGGTGATTGCCCCGCAGGGTTAGGCAATTGGCCCCGCAAGGTTAGAGTCCCCTGCAAGGGGCTAGAAATAGGAGGAAAGCTACTGTGAAAATACGAATAATCGCTCCTTAAGGGTTGTTGCCACAAAGAGGACTATACCCGCAAAAAAATTTCTTCATAAACTAGTGTTTTATATTATACTAGCGACTGCGTCCCTAGTATCTGGGGATATTAGAAGGGACATGAAAGTGCAGAAAAAAAATTTAAAACCTTACAACGACTTTTTTTTTATAAAAATGAAACAGCCTAAAACCACCCTAGGACCTATAAGAAGCTTCACTCTAAAGGAGAACATATCAGTTCAGCGGTTAGCGAGATCCTTCGCTACAGACAAAAAAAGCTTACTACTTTGTATAATAGGATAAAATTAAGATTAAAACTTAAAAATTAAGTAAGTATTAAATGATCTTTCTTCTTAGCAAATAAATCTAATGAACTATTACTTCCCTCAATCTGTAATATCAACCCCTAACGGTTGGAGGATGGACGGGGATGTGGCGTTGAATGCCTGCCCCCCCCCTCTGTTTTTTTCTATCCCATTTTCTGTGTATAAAAGGTAGAGGGCTATAACTAGGTGACTTTCGAAATATGGGTATGACACATAACTGAGAGTTGAAATTTTTTTAATACCTCCTTCCTGGCGGGCACAGAATGCCAGCAAATCTGGTAAGGTCATTCAGGTAAAAAGTAAATATTTTTTTACTTAATAAAAGCATTTCATGTTATCTAATACTAAAATATCCTATAGTCGTACATTTTTATATGTAATATAGGTGTTCAAGTTGATTTCAGGTTCCAGGTATAATCCTGCAAGTCCTGAACCTCCAGGTCTCCAGAAATCTTTAAACGGTTCCTGTGACCGCAAATTTTTACTTGAAGATTTCAAATTTTAAACTTAAGCTTTTTTATATATCTCCATGACATATTACAATTTCATAAAATACGTTGCCGTTTACCTGCAAACCGTCGGTTTGCGGCTGGCAGCTGCCAAGTACTGCTGCCACCGCCAAAATTTATGTTTTGAGATTTCTAATATAAAATTTACATAAAGATAAACATATTCAGAAAAAATTGTTCTTCTATCTTCAATAATAAGAAAATTACAGCCATTTAAGATAAAAAAAAAAACAGAGATTTTTGTTGTAAAATATAAAAGATTATATTGCCGGATATCCGGCCGGATAGTTTCAATATCCGGTATCCGGCCGGATATTGAAAATGGCCGGATATCCGGCCACACCGGATATCCGGCCACACCGGATATCCGGCCAAACCCTAATATAGATAACTATTCTTAAAAAAAAGAGTAGGAGCAATGTCCTCGGCCATAAACAGGTGTTAATTAGTACCACACAATAGCACAATTGGGATTTCTACATAATGATCATAAAATCAAAGAGTTGGTTTTCTGATAAATAACACTCTAATACCCAAATTTGAAAACAAATTCCATTATGTAAAGTAGTAAGATTTTTTTTTATTCGATTTCGAAAACTACTGAATTGATTGAGTTCTCAATATAAGCTTGACATAGGTCCAAGGGTGGTTTTAGGCTATTACATTTTTTTTTATATTCGATTCTTTGGATGATTTTAGAATACCTTTTGCCTATCCCTGCCCCTTTGAATATAGAAATCCTAGAGGCTAGGGGCGCATCCGCTATTAAAAAAGAATCATAATAAATTTTGGTTATATATCTATCTATTGGTTATCTAATGTTTTAATCTCTATCTACTAAACTTTTCCCGGATGCTTATTTAAACATTAAACACCTACCAAATGAATACTGCTTTCAATTTTAGTAGCGCGGCCACTCTATATGTAAAATGGATAGAGTATTTTTTATAAGCTAACCTCCTTTAAAGTTTAACTAACGATGTATTTTTTAATAATGAACACGAGGCTTCACCCCTAGAATCTAGGGGCTCTTATTTGATCGGGAAGAATCGAAAGTGGGCATAAAAAAGCCTATAACCTACATTATAAAAACTTTAATTAAGAAATTTAATCCTATTATATAAAGTGGTAAGCTTTTTTGTCTGTAGCGAAGGATCTCGATAACCGCTGTACCGATATGGTTCTCTATTACAGCGAAGCGATATGGTTTTAGACTATTTTATTTTTATAAAAATAAGTCTGGGTAAGGTTTTAGGCTATTTTTTCTACCCTTCCAATAAAGAGTTCTTAGAAGATAGGGGACAGCCGCTAGTAGCTATAAACTTCTCTAAATGGAAAACTTAATCGGTTCATGGATTCATAAAACCTTACTACTTTGTATAATTTGACCAGCGTCTAGCCCTCAGAAGCCCCAAGGTGTATTAGTAGGAAAGAGGGGGGGGGGGGGTAACCCTACACTTTACAGTTTTTTAACGTAAAAAAATGGGATGGAATTGGTATTTTTTCAGGGGCGACTTCTATTGGGAGGTATCCTCCGTCAAACACACAAAAACACAGCCACAACGACAGAAAGACATCCAGTTACTTTTATGTATGGCATATATAAACCAAAGAATTTTTGACAATAATCAAAAACATTATTTGACACACCCTACAACAAACTTAGTTAGAAAACATAATTTGTTTAGACTGTCTTTTCAAAACTAAAAGTCCTCAACTTTGTGTATGTGTAGCTTTAAATACAGAAGGTTAAAATTACATAATGAGTTTACTTATCTGGAATTTACTTAAAGCAGTAAAGTTGCACTCTAACTGATAATGGTCATAAATACTTATATAAATGAACTTCTATAACTTATTTGATTACTCTAATTGAAATACTTTAACTACTCTATTATAAACTTCCAAGAAAGATCGTGAAAGCTAACATAATACTTGTGATTAGCAATCATTTCTAAAGTTGTTAATTTGTTATAGTGACAATAAAACACGTTTGCCAGATATCGAAGAGTTATTAACGCTGTTCTTGTAAGAGTGCGAAATGAGGAAATAGGGAGATATATGTTAACGCTCTCAAGAAACCTAAAATTTGGGAAGTCCTTTCCTTTTTAGTCCCTAGCGGTTTACAAACTCCAGGCAAAACCCTGTGCACGACCCTGATTATAATATAGAAATGTTGAATAAGTACTTTCTGCTGCATGCTACTACGACAGACCTTTGACAAATTTTATTGTCAAGGGTAATAACTTGGCAAGATTGGTTAAACCTTTTAGATCAAAATTCAGCAATCAAAGAAATATTTGGCAAATCTGAAGTTAAAAAGATGGATAGATAGATAGAGAAAGAGAGAGTGAGAGAGATAAAAGGGGAGAGAAGATTTTGTTAATGGGCTGAAATATTTGTTTATTCACAGGACCTTAGAATTGTCTTTTGTGTGATCTATTCAGTGTTAGTGATTGATATTTCAGAATAGCTTCGAAACCATTAATCTAAAGGGATAAGACAATGGCCGATAAATTGATGTACAACCCTAATGATGATGCACAAAATTTCCCCTTCTGTAGATTAAAATTAGTTGTCGAAACTATTGGACACTCTACTAAATGAACCAACTAATCAAAATTTAGTAAAAGTCCCCAAAGTTTTTGAGCAAATGAATAAGAAATCGTTATAATAAAACTTTTGGGACTAGTGTTATAAACAGCCTGCTTCGAAACAAATAAATATTCGCTGGATTAGAATCAATTTTGAACCAAACTATTATTTATCTATCTTATTATAGAGAATTTTTCACGAATACATAAAATAAGAATAATTAAATTTATTTAAGTAAGGACCTCTGAAATTGCTGTAATAGATTGCAAGCAAATAGACAGATTGAAAGACAGACAGACAAGACAAATTATATCAACAAATTAGAAAGCACAGAATTATGAAATTTTTCACATAAAATATTTTTTTTGTGTGTAATAGTGTAATTTCTAGACCGAAACTTTGTAAATGGCGTGTCTAAAACTCTTCAGCAAAGGTGCTCTACAATTAGTATTTGTCTTTTGTATTACTGATTATATTTGATGAAATTTTGTAGACCAATGCACGTCTACTCTATGGTTCCATTGGAATTCAGCCCACACGGGATTCAACCCACGGAATTCAGCCCAGCGGGATTCAACCCAACGGTATTCAGCCCACACGGGATTCAACCCACGGGATTCAGCCCACACGGAATTCAGCCCACATGGGACTCAACCCACGGAATTCAGTCCATACGGGACTCAACCCACGGAATTCAGTCCATACGGGACTCAACCCACGGAATTCAGTCCATATGGGACTCAACCCATGGAATTCAGTCCACACGGGATTCAACCCATTATATATCTAAAATTACCAGTTTTCAAAAATATTTTTTTAGAAAATTTAAAAAAAAAGTTTATGTAAATTTTTTTATTGTAGAAATTATTTTATAAAATATGCTTTATAAAAAAATTTGAGAAAAAAAGAATTATTTTCTAAAAATTTGTTTCTCAAATTTGAAAAAAAAATATTTGTTTTTAAAACTGAGAATTCAGTCCACATGGAATTCAACCCAATATATATATAAAATTCTCAGTTTTGAAAACAAATAATTTTTTTTCAAATTTAAGAAACAAATTTTTTGAAAATAATTCTTTTTTCTCAAATTTTTTTATAAAGCATATTTTATAAAATAATTTCTACAATAAAAAAAATTTACATAAACTTTTTTCAAAACTTTTTAAAAAAAATTTCTAAAAATTTTATTCTCAAATTTAAAAAAAAAATATTTTTTTTCAAACTGGTAATTTTACATATATAATGGGTTGAATCCCGTGTGGACTGAATTCCATGGGTTGAGTCCCGTATGGACTGAATTCCGTGGGTTGAGTCCCATATGGACTGAATTCCGTGGGTTGAGTCCCGTATGGACTGAATACCGTGGGTTGAATCCCGTATGGGCTGAATACCGTGGGTTGAATCCCGTGTGGGCTGAATACCGTTGGGTTGAATCCCGCTGGGCTGAATTCCGTGGGTTGAATCCCGTGTGGGCTGAATTCCAATAGAACCCTACTCTATATATATATATCTGTACTTTTTATTAGATATTTCTCAGCTAATATTCCTATATCAAAAACTCTGAATGTCTGTTTGTAACAAAAGATCTTGCTGACCTCTTAACCGATATATTTTCCCCAAACAGTGAAACTATTTTGGGTAAGGGTACCACCACCATCCCAAGATAAAAGAAATGTTTCATGCCCCCTTTTTTAAAGCGAAGATTCCACTCCTTCCTTCCTTGAAGTGCCCCTAGAGGCCTCTAGGAGCTGTATTTTTTGTGAACTTACAATCGTTTTACAATTTCCGTATACCTGTTTGTCTGTTTTGCTCCCTTTTTTCTTTACATTTGCTTTGTCATTTTGCTTTGCTACTTATGGATATTGACATTCTTATTTTTGGTAAAACTAAGAAGCATAATTCCCCTTCCTTTCATACTACACAGATATTACATACTTTTATTCATTTAATTTCCTACAAATTTGATAAATTCTTAAATAATTCCATGTTTCATAACGATCAGATAATTCTTTCATGCATAATATATGCACCAACTGTCTCTCCCATCTTACTGTTGTAATAGTGTACAGACTCTAACTATAGAAATTCTTTTATTACTGTTAGTGTTACTTTTTGGTCTACTCAGAAAACGCCTAATTCTGAAGCATTTTAAAATAGAGTTTTTTTTTTAAATTAGGCGTTTTTTGAGATGGACGTTTTTTTGAGTATTGCCTTACTTTTATTGATACTACCGGATACAACCCTATAGGCCTATAGGCCTCCAGGGCGAGAGGAGGGGAAAAGATTATCCCTTATATTTATATATAGTTTACAAAAGTAAAATCATTTTTCAGGGTTCGATTTCTCGTGGAAGAATATAAGTACACTTCCTCAAAATAATTATAAACCTTCTCTGAACCAATAAGAATCTTCACTGTAGAGGAGAACCATATAGGTTACGCAGTACAAACACACAGAAACATAGACACATAGACAGATAGACCGATATCCTTTTACTTTTATATAAGGATTATCATATCTTGATTAAAAACCATTAAAAATCGATGTTTAAATTAAACCTGCTTAAAAATAACTCTTTTCTTTTATAATCTGTTTCAGTTATGATAAAGATTTGGGATAAAAATTCAAAAAAGTAATTATAGATTAAACATCTAATGAAAAGAAAGGATGTTTGTCTATTTGTACCGAAGGATTTCGCTAACCGTTGAACAATAATGGTTCTCCTTTACAGGGTAGCTTCTCATAGGTCTTGAGAAGGTTTATAACTATTTTGGGGGAGGATAACACCACCCTCCCAAGTAAAATCGCCCCTAGAAAAAAAACTTAAATTTATATTTTTTGTTTGTTTGCTTAAGATTTTGATAACCACTGAACCGATAAAGTTCACAATTTTGGAAAGCTTTATCTGTGCCCTTCCCTACCCATTCAATTAGAAAGCCCCTAGATGCAGAAGACACAACCACTATTGAAGTATTATTTTGACCAATTGATATATCCCTGTCCATGGATGTAGTTATGATAAAGTAGTTGACCTTAAAAACTTGCTTTTTCTATCTTTAAACTGCAGTCGACATGTTGATTCAATTCAGCTGCAGATTAAACAATTAAACGATTTGGTCATGAGCTGTGTTTTTATCTTTTTGATTGCACTACCTTTATGCAATGTAGTTGAAATGAGTTGCCTGTTCATAAACCAAGGCATTTTTTTTTATATATTTGAAACATTGCTGAAATTAAAATTTGTGGTTATAATAATATTATATTTGAGACTCGAACCTATCAACCATTCCAATATTTCTTTCTTGCTTGTTTTCTTAATATTTCTCTCTCCTTCTTTTTCTTTCTCTTTCTTTTTTTCTTTCATTTTCATTTTTTCTCTTTCTTTCTCCTTTTTCCTTATATCCCACTTTAGTTTCTTTCTATCTATCTCTTAGTGCAGTCACCTTTTATATTTTTAAAAGCGAAGCTTTTCTATAATTAGGGTCGGTCCGTCTGTCCGTACGTCCGTCCGAGATAGATAGCTTTTATTCGTTAATTTAGGCATGTTAGAATTGTCCTATCGATTTCAAACTTTGCATGATGATTCCTCTAGTAGTTAGGTACGATTTAGAAAGCGTAGCAACTCTATAATCATTACCAGAATGTCCGTACGTCCATTTTAAACATGTTGATTTTTCTACTTTTTTAACAACAAATTTTTATGTTATCTAATTATCCGTTTGATCTGATTTTTTGTATATTGATTCCTGGAACAACAAAGGACAATATTATAAGCGAAGCAACTCTATAAACAAGTCCTAAAAATGTAATTATATCCATTAAAATTATCCTGTATCAAGCAGTTTTTCAACAAATTTACTTATAATTTTCCTTCGACTCTTATACTTCTATATTCTGATTTATTCAGTTCAGACACTATACAAGCGTTAATGTCCCTTTGTCCTACCGTTTCAGTGCTTCGCTTTTATGGATGTTGTCATCCTTGTTAATTCCATGCAGCCTTGATATTCTTGGAAATTATCGTCCTTATTTTGTTTCAACAGTTTGGTATTTTATACTTAGATACATGAATTGCTATTAAATTTTACCTTCTGTACACTTTGTGCGGGGCTTTTCTATAATTAAGGTCGGTACTCATGTAACGGATAAGTCTTGGCATTAATTTATACATATTATAATTGTTCTATCGATTTAAAACTTGACATGGTGATTTCTGTAACAGTTAGGTACGATTAATTAAGCGTAGTAACACTATAATCGTTACCAGGCAGTCCGTTTAAATTAAGTTGAATCTTTTTTTTTTTGACAACAATTTAATATGATATTATTATCATATTCATTTTTTTTTTCAATAATGATTCATTGGACAAAAAAGGTACAATATTATTTGCGAAGTATTCCTAAAATCAAGCCTTGATAGTAAATATTGTCTTAAAAGAATCCTATATTGAAGCAAATTTACATACAAATTTAATTAGACTCATAAATTGATAATCTGTTTTTTTAGTATTGACAATCTATTAATTTATTTCATTATGTGAAAAGGAAGATTGTCTGTATATGTACTTAAATATCTCGCAAATCGTCATACTAATTCTTCTAATTCTATTTCTTTCTATCTAGTGAAAGAGTTCTTGTTGGCAGTTGAAAAAAAAATTACGGATCATTGAAAGAAAACGAAGTAGCGGGTTTCGCCCTATTTTCACAGTAGCTTTTCTCCCATTTCTAGCCATTGCGGAGGCTCTAACCCTGCGGGGCAGTCATTAACATTTACCTAACCTATCCATGCAAACCTAAAATAACCTATCAACCGCTAGTTCGTTTTCCTTCCATGATCCAAAATTACTTTTAATTGGTGTCTAAAATAATGTTCTGATCAGGTTGATTTGACAAGAATTGTTATGGACAGAGATACTGCATCCCAAGAAAAACTAGTTTTCTTTTAACCCTTGATTATTTCAAAGCGAAAATACTCTATAATACTCTTTCTTGATTTTTTCGTCCGTCCATCTGTCTGTACGGCTAGAGTGAAACGTTATTTTTTTTGTGCTCATGTTTACGATAAAAACTGTATTTTTTTTTGTTAAGATTCAACTGACCCTAGCGTCAGTCGGTTACGCTTTAAGAGTCATTTTATTTTTACGGGGTTGATTTTTTTTGCTTCATTTGACTTTTCTTGTTATCTTACTTAATAATTTCTATATAACTGAGCTTTGCTACTTATGGATGTTGTTTTAGTTATTTTAATGTTAAATGAAATATCAAAAAAATTCAAATAACTACAGTAAAGCAAAAATTGGAAGTAACTTAATTAGTCATATCCTTATATAAAAGACCTTTACTAATCAAATGCATTTAACCTTCAAACTTATGGTATAGTCTTAAATTCTCAAGGATCTTGAAGGATTAAAACAATGGACATTAAATTGATATGTTCCCCAATGATGATAGACAAAACTACCTTTTCTGTAGATGAAATCTTTTTGTTAAAGAGTTTAAACACTTTTAGTTTTGAACCGTACGTACGAGCGGACGGACGTTCATACTTTAATTATAAAAAAAATAATTTTACACATAGTATTGCAAATCTTAATGTGGAGCATACAAAAAAGTTTATTTTGTTTCTCTTCCTTATTATTGTTTTTATACTAAACAAGAATGATCAAATTCATATTATAATGTCACTGAAATGATAACAAAGACAATAATATTTGCCCCTAGCTCAAGGGATGTATAGAAAACAGGAAGGAGTAGGCCATTTTAAATATTGTTTTTGTAGGAGAAAGTTGTGAAATATCTTGCAGATAATTATTTTCATTTGGTTGACATACCCACAAAAAACACATAACAGGACCAATATAAAGCCTCTGTAAAATTTTAATGCGGTTTGTGAGATCATAAGTGATAATAAAAGAAGGAAATATTGAATTAATTGGGTTAAGCTTTAGAACACACAATTGCGTGTTATAAATCTCCCAAGTAATTAAGAATGATCTGCTTTGCAATCATGAAAACCAATATAAATTAGATAGGTGTTGTTTTTTTCCCTCAAAGTGCTTTGTTGAATACTAGCGGCTTCGCCCCTAGCCTCTAGGGGCTATGCCCCAAGAGGTTTTAAAAAACTAATTTTTCATGTTTTAGATTTAAAAAAAAAATATATGAAAATTTATTTTTTTTGAGGGGAAGGGGGTATTTTCATTTGGGGGGGGGGGGTTAGGGGTGTCCCACGCCCCAAGAAAATAGTTATAAACCTTCCCGGGACCTATGAGAAGCTACCCTGTAAAGGAGAATCTGATCGGTTCAGCGGTTAGCGAGATCCTTCGCTACAAACAAACAGACAGACAGACAAACATCGTTCTACTTTGTATTATAGATACCCCCCCTCCTCTTTTAAATTTTGAAAAAAAATTTAGATTAGGGCGGGTAGTTTTTTTGTTTTGTTTATTACTTTAGGTCACGTTAGGTTAGGTTATATTAGTACAGACCCTGCAGAATTAGGGCCCTCATCAGGGGTTATTCATAGGAAAAAAACACCCCCCTAATTTAAATTTATTTGAAAATAAGAGAGGGGGGGGGGGGGTGGGGAATCACCAAGAGTCACTTTGTGGGAAAACACCAGAGAGGCTGATTAGATGTTCATAAAATTAAATTACTGGGTGATCCTTTTAATTTAGCAAAAAAGATGCAGAAAATTACACAAAAGAATTTTCTAATTCCAAAATCTAGGATTATTAAAAATGAGATAATTAGGTATGCTGATTAGTTTTAAATATAATTAACTTATTGCAAAGCTACTCTATAATTCACAATGTCCGTCCGTCCGTCTGTCCGTCTGTCCGTCTGTCCGTCTGTCCGTCTGTCCGTCCGTCCGTCTGTCCGTCCGTCCGTCTGTCAGTCCGCCCGTAATTAATGAATTTGGGGAAACGTGATTTTCTCGGCTCCTACAAAAGATAGACAGCTGAAATTTTTTGACAACATTCCCATCATTAAGGAGCACAATTAACTATAAAACATCAATAGCGGTCGGACTACTTTTTAGCAGGTTTTAGGCTATTTTGATATTTTCCAAATTTTCCCCATATCTTTGGTGTTTATGGTCCGATTTTCAAAAATTTTTCAGTTAAAGATATCAAAATTAAATTTCCCGTCGTTTAAAAAAAACAACAATGACGGTCAGACGCCTTTTTGCAGGTTTTAGGCTATTTTTATATTTTTCAGATTTTTCCCCATATCTTTGGTGTTTATTGTCCAATTTTCAAAAAGTTTTCAGTTAAAGATATTAAAATCAAATTTCTGGTGTTTTAAGAAAAGAAACAATGGCGGCCAAACTGCCTTTTAGCAGGTTTTTGGCTATTTTCATATGTTTGACATATTTTCCCATATCTTTGGTATTTTTGGTCCAATTTTAAAACTTTTTTGCATTAACAGTTTCAAAATATTTTTCCCATTGTTATGCGCATCTAGTATGTAATTTACTTTGACCATCTTCATCATACAGAATAAAACAAGGTTTCGTGTTTATTTTCTCCAATAAATCTATTCTTGACTTTAATAAATACACTTTAAATCTACTTCTACGTATTCCCATCCACAATTTTTTGTGCTTCGCTACTTATGTATGTTGTCATCCTTGTTTTAAATTACAACTATAAATAAATTTGTGATAAGAATTTTGAAATTTTGAAAAAAATGTAAAATAAACGTCTGGGGGGGGGGGGTAGGGTTACTTTTTTTTCTGGTTTTAATTGTTTTTGGGTTAGGAACAAGTATAGAGACCACAGGGTCGGGGCTTCCCACAGGGCTTTTTAAAAGAATATGTGGATTATGTTCCTTTTTTAAGAGTCCAACTTTTATTTAAATATTTGCTAAAGGATTTATGATTTCTAAGATTATGTATGCGCCCATGAACTTGAATATCAAAATATGAACTGATGCATTTTTTTCAGTTTTGAAACACACTGTTATGAATATTGAACAAAACAAATAATCAAGAAAATGTTTTTGAAAATTTCATCGAAGTCATTACCATTTAATTACTTTTCTTTGTGTCACAAACATAAGCAATTTTTTCCCACAAAAAAAACTAATTTTATTTTAGAATTATCAACTTTAGTGTCTTTACTCAATATGACCCAACCTATCCTAAAACACAAACTACGAAATACCCCCCCCCCCATTTCAAAATGCGGGGAAGGGGGTGTGTTCTGTTCCCCCATAGGCACTTTGAGGGAAGCTGCCAATGACTCAAAAAAGTAAATTTTTATCAAGTTTTCTACGAATATAAAAATGTGCAATCATAATATTCAAATAATTTTTGCTAGCCCGTGCCATCAGCATCTCGGGGCTAACAAAGTTAAAGGGTGTGCAAAAAAAAATGCGGACATTTTTTTAATTGAAATTGCGCGGCTTGTGTTAATAGTAGAAAATTCTTATGCATATCGTTAGAACCGTTATGAACTCTAGTTTTTGGAAATATAAGAACGGATCCTGTGCTACGTATAGTAAGGGAGCTACGTGGTGAAATGTTCCTATTGCCTTAAAACTTGAATTGCGAGTAAACCAGAAAATTAAAAAAAATATTGAAAAAAAATAAACCTATTTTTAAAGCTTTTTAAATATTTGTATTTATTTGTCATACAAATCTACTAATTGAATATGAAAAAATCTACGAATATTTGTACTGAAATCATTCTTTTACAAT
Organism: Acartia tonsa; assembly: GCF_053477335.1. Classification (NCBI taxonomy): domain Eukaryota; kingdom Metazoa; phylum Arthropoda; class Copepoda; order Calanoida; family Acartiidae; genus Acartia; species Acartia tonsa. Next base: position 22,870,658 of record NC_137272.1, read on the forward strand.
GGATCCTTCAACAAGGTATCAAATAAAAGTTGAGATTGAAACTTTTATGAATAAGTACCCTGGAGCAAGCACAAGAGAGGTTAGACAATTTTTGAAAAGTGGATCTGCATCCCAGGTATGAAATAATCTTACAAGACAAACAAGATCTTCATTCCTGGTGAGAAATTACACTAAATGCCAAGAAACAGGTTCGTCGTTAAAGCATGGAGGATTTAATGGGCGGAAGAAAACACCAGAGAGTGTACAGAAAAGAGTGAAAAAAATGTTATTGAATAAAAAAAACACCTGGATTAAGAAAAGTTGCTGCCACTACAGGTGTTTGTGTTTCTACTGCTAGAAATATTCTAAAATCATCAAAGGCTAAACCATCCCACAAATATAGAACACAAAAAATAAATGATGCCCAAAAAGATCAGAGGGTTAAGTTTTCTAAATATTTACTTCAACGTTTTGGTTCTTGTCCCAGAATTGGACAACACAGACTTTTCAGCAAAAATTCGCTGCTACCCTACAAGGAATTCTAAAAATGATGTCATATGGTCTGAGAGTAGACATGCAGCTGGGGATCTGCTGACCTAGGTAGAAGAAAAGTTTTCACCTGGGGAAATGATCTGGGGAGGCCTAACCGCTAAGGGTCTCATCCCTTCCGACAGCCCAATATTTGTGAGTGATCTTTTCAGGGATTATCAACCTCCATTACAAAAAGCAGTAAATTTTTATTTCCGCGGAAAGCTGTTTTTGTAATACGATATTCCATTTGCCTCATTTTAGAAACGCTCCAAACAAATGTAGATGTAATATAATTTGGCCCCAAAAATTATATTACACAAAATAATCCGCGAAAATGTAGATTGCCTGCAATATGTAGGAGAGGAGATTCGGGTTTGAGCCTCACCCGCACCACGACATGCTAAATTCACTAAAAAATATATCTTTGGAGCTGATATGTATGGCGTAATGCATTGGCGCATTAATAGTCTTATTGATGAATATACCCGCTATCGAGATGTACATCACAAAAAAATGTATTATCTAATATCATAAGATGTATTTCTTATAAAAATCTTCTTTTTTTAAAACAACTTATTATATATACTCTGAAAGTAACATGAAAGTATCTAAGACATGTGTTTTTTTTGTGTATATAACTTAACTACTTTTTAGTAGCGAAGCTACTCTATAATTAACTTTGTCCGTCCGTCCGTCAGTCCGTCAGTCCGTAACGCTATGGGGGAAATGGGATTTACTCAGCCCCTATAAAAGATAGAAAGCTGAAATTTTTTGACAACATTCCCATCATTAAGGAGCACAATTAACTATAAAACATCAATGTCGGTCGGACGGCTTTTCAGCAGGTTTTATGCTATTTTTTTTTATTTTCCACATTTTTTCTCATATCTTTGGTGTTTATGGTCCGATTTTCAAAATTTTTTCAGTTATAGATATCAAAAATTTTCCGTCGTTTAGAGATCCAACAATGACGGTCAGACTGCCTTTTTGCAGGTTTTTGGCTATTTTTATATTTTTTACATTTTCCTCTGTATCTTTGGTGTTTATGGTCCGATTTTTAAACTTTTTTCAGTTAAAGATATCAAAATTAAATTTCCCATCGTTTGAAGAAAACAACAATGACGGTCAGGCTGCCTTTTTGCAGGTTTTTGGCTATTTTTATATTTTTTACATTTTCCCCCATATCTTTGGTGTTTATGGACCGATTTTCAAAATTTTTTCAGTTAAAGATATAAAAATTAGATTTCCGGTCATTTGAAGAAATCAACAATGACGGTAAAACTGCCTTTTTGCAGGTTTTTGGCTATTTTTATATTTTTTACATTTTCCCCCATATCTTTGGTGTTTATTAATCGATTTTCAAAATTTTTTCAGTTAAAGATATCAAAATTAAATTTCCCGTCGTTTGAAAAAAAAACAACAATGACCGTCAGTCCCATCCACGAAATTTTGTGCTTCGCTACTTATGGATGTTGTCATCCTTGTTTCTTTTTTAAATTCCCAGTGCCAAATCCCTTAGAATAGGGATCTTAAGGGATAAGACAGTGGACGATATATTTATGTATGACCCCATTGACAATATACAAAATTACAACTTTTTTAGAATTAAACTTTTGGTTGAAAAGTTTGGACTCTAAACTTTAATGAATCAACAAATCAAAATTTAATAAAAGAACCCAAAGTTTTTGATCATAAAATTTTGGGTACTAGTATAATTAACAATCTATGGTCCCCTCCCTCACTGCCTTTAAATAGTTTCCTCCCCCACCTTGAAACCACCCACCTCCCCCACCTTGAAACCGCCCACCTCCCCCAACTTTAAAATCTAAGTTTACATACAAGATTTCTGCAAACATATTTTTGGGTTAGAAAACAGCCTCAAACCTGATTAAAACCATTACGAATCAGTCCTGAAGAACATAATTGTCCTGGGTGGGTTCTTAAAAAAACTTACCCCACTGAACTTTGGAACACTCCTTTGGAACACTCAATTGCTCCCTTGTTTTTCCCATTTTTTTGGAACATTAAATGGGGTAAATGCGAATGTCATTCTTAAAAAAAATCAATTGAGAAAAATAGTGGGCCAAAATAATGTTCCAGTTGAGTGTTCCAAAGTAAAATTTTAAGTGGGGTAGCCACAATTAAATTTGGAATATTTTTTTTTTTAATTCAGAGATTTTTTAAATTTTCAAATATCTTAATTAAGCATAAAAAACATGTCTAAAAAACCAAATACCAACAAAGACAAAAAAAATTTAATTCAATTAAAATTTGGCATCCCTGTGTTATATTGATAGCTGCCATTTTGTTTGCATTATTTTATTATGAGAAGACAATTTTTCTCAGCAATTTCTTCCCTTTTTTAAGAGCAATTTTTTTTTAAGTCAATTGTAAGCAGTTAATTCCTTTTACTTTGATTTATTAGTTTTAATTTTTAAAAAATTACAATGTAAAGCTGTCCTAAGCTTGGGATTTTTTGTCAAGTAATTTTTTGTCCGAGTGTTCTAATGAGGATAAATTATCCCCACTCAAAAAATCATTTTGGAACATTATAACCGGTGGGGTAAAAGTTTTTTAAGAATCAATATTACCAATTTTTTTTATTTGCCCCACTGGTTATAATGTTCTAAAATGATTTTAGTGGGGTAGAAGTTTTTTAAGAACCCACCTCTGGTTTATATTCAACGAATAATAAGGACCGCGTGTAAAAAACGTGAATTTATATAAAACTTTTGAAAAACATACAATATTATTTTTCAAAAAAAGAAACCTTTCAATATTTTAAGATTTAGTCAGAAATCACTTTTGATAAGTTTTGATTCTTATATTTTTTCTTTTAGTGTGTTGGAATGTATTTTCTTGTATTCCCTGGCAAGTTCGAACCCATTAATTCCCTTTTCCTTACACCAGAGAATGAGTGTGTTACGCGGCATTCCTAACTATCTCCGCGCGTCGCTTGTAAACAAACAAAAAGACGCGCATTTTTCCTTTGATGATTCCCATGTGAAGAGCTACGTGAATGAAAATAATGTATTGGTTGAATATACATGCGCTCTAATCCGTGGAAGATCTCAAATAAGCCTTCCTGCTTAGTTTGACATCATATGTGGTAAGAATTTATCTTTAATTCTTAATAATAAGCGTAGAATGGTATAATTTTATGAAGAAATTTAAAACATTAATTTTTCAACAAATAGACCATTTAATTGCTAACTTTTGACATACGAATATTTTCCTTAATTTTATTGATCATTTGAATCTAAAATTATCAATTTCTGATGCGATTTAATATGTTTCGTGCCAATTTAAAGTTTTTTAGAAATTTTATATTTTTAATTAAATTGAAATCACGCAACCTCGATCTTACAAAAATAATAAACCATTAATCTTATGTAATTAATTTTTATATTTTTGTTTTAGACTCACTGTTTTCATGGTAATAAATACACATTTGTAAACTTCGCTATGTTGGTCATTCGGAGGGCTTGGAGATAAGATTTCGAGAACGGCAAGGCATGCGTTCCGAAACAATGAAAACAAGACAGAACAGATGCGGCTAAGAAAATATCTGTGAAGTTTTGTGAATGTGTTGGTTGTGATACCTTACCACGCATTATTATAATCGTAATCAGTACAGTTAACTTTAGTGACAATCATGGGTCCTAAAAAGAATAAAGGCGCTCAACTGGGATTGCGGCTGCGCCCAGCCGTCGAGGCCCTAACCAGTGAACTAAATAAAGTGATGAAGTTGGTCAGTGAATCTTCAGAGCTTGACGTTAGACATTTCACTAAGGAGTCAATCCTTGTCCATGACAAGTTCGAGACATTCGATAGCATCATGGTCGGTTTTAGCAAGCTTGGTGTGAGAATCCAAGAGCTTGAGGAGTTTAGTGACATTTATTCTAATATAGTTACTGTGCAAAAGGATTATAGTGCTCTGAAAGATGCTCTAGATGCTATAGAAGAGCTTAGTGACATTCAAAGTGTTGTTGATTTAGTTGGTGATAATTTGCCTGACCATAAGGCTGAACTATATGATCGATGCTTAAAGATTGTGAAAGTTATTAAAGGGTCATACTTTCCCTTACCAGAACCAATTATAAACACTTTGTCTGCTTTGATGAAACGGCTGGCTGAGGTTAAGCTTGAACCTGTGAAGCCGCCTACAACGACGGCGGGTGCCTCAACAGCATCGCCATTTGTGTCACCGTTTGGCACACCACAATTCGGCACCGGTTCTATATTCACGCCAGGATATATGAATCGTGTCGACGAACGCCTTCTTCCCAGCTTTGACGGCCAAGAGGCAGCCTACGTAAGTTTCAAGGACAATTTTAAAAAGCTTACCGTAGGACAGGACCCGTCATATTTACAGTTATTGTTGAGCAGTGAAAAGGTCTGTAAAAATAAAGAGTTAAGACTTCAGTTAATTCAGATTCAATTGCATGAATCTCAATGGGCTTACCTTGATGCACGTTTTAAGTCCAAAACACGTCAGATGCTCTGCCTTTTCAACCAATGGGAGAAGAAGCCTAAACCGTCGGACTCCAACCAGATTGTGACAGTCTTAGCAGAGTTTGGTGGTGCAGTTAGCCAGCTCGAGCAGCTGACTAAAGATGATGATGATGATGAAGTTACCACAAGCCAGTGGTTGACCGTGATCCTTCTGGAGATGTTATCCAAGAAGTTGCCACGTGATTTTCAAGATAAGCTCAACCTAGCGTTGGGCTCAATGGATACCCCAAATATTCCTAAGCTGTTGAAGATTATAGAGGAACAGAGGGGCGCCATTTTGATGAGGTGTTCAATTGATGTAGACACCCCCTCCAAGAAGAAAGGTAATCCCGCGGCCGCAGCTACAGCCGTTGGTAAACCTGGGTCTCCAGCTAAGACCAAGAAGAAACAGCCTTGCCCGTCGGAAGGTTGTAACTCTGATCACCTGTTGTTTAAGTGCTCCAAGTTTAGGGATATGTCTGTTCCTGAACGTAAAATCTTCATCAAGAAGATAGGCGCCTGTTTGCTCTGCTTGCAAAAGGGGCATCGGGTGGCCGACTGTCCCAGAGCCGATAAACTTGGCAGCTGTACCATAGACAGCTGCAATCAGCCCCATAATAGCTTGATTCATGAGACTGTGGCTGGACAAGTTGCGGCAGTGTATGAATCACAATTGTTTAGCAAGAACAATTTTATGCTGATGTTGCAGCAGCTCCCAGCATTGGCGGCTGACAAACGTCAAGTCACCGTCAATGCTATGTGGGACTCTGGAGCAAATTTGACGTTGATTTCTAGAAGTATTGCCAAGAAGTTAGAGTTGCCATCAACTGGTCGCACAGCTACTATTTCTCTGGCAGATGGAAAGAGCCAAGCATGTCCTACAGTCAAGATTTGTTTGGTTGACCGCAACCGGAATTCACGTATTCTGGAGGCGGCGGTAGTGCCCAGCATTGGTACTGAAGAAGGGTTGCGTTCTATTGATCCTGCAGCCGCCGCCGAAATTTTCAACATGAAGCCTGATAATTTTTCTATGGTCGACGGTAAGATTGATGTTCTTATCGGCCATTTAACACCAGCTATGTTCCCGTGTGCAGATAAAATGGTTGGTGATTCTAGACTGTACAGAAGCTTATTTGGTACAGGCTATTTAGTTGTGTCTGCAGATGGCAGGACTGTTGCTAATCCTGTCGCCTGTAAAGCTGTTAAGTTGGAGGTCAGCAAGATGGAGTTCCTGAGTACAGAAAGTTTGGGGATACAGCCGCCATCAATGTGCAGCGGTTGTAAGAACTGCCGTCATTGCGCCGCCATTGCCGCCGGGCAGTCCGCCTTGGACGTGCGTAAGCGGCAGCTGATTGAAGAAGGTTTGACGTTGGATCTTGAGAACCGTATCTGGACGGCCTCATATCCTTACAAGCAGCCGCCAAGTGTGTTGTTTGATAATTCTGAGCAGGCGTACAAGATCTGCTTACGTGACCGGCAGAGGATGGTCAAAAAAGGTGAATATGACACCTTCTGTCAAGTGTTCCAAGAAGCTGTCTCTCGTGGAGTGTATCAGAAAGCTTCGCCAGAAGATCTAGCTTATACTAAGCCCGTGTATTATTCGAGCCTAGTCTGCGCATATAAAGAGTCTATTTCCACGCCTTTGAGGATATGCGCCAATTCTAGCCTCTGCTGCAAGGGGCTAAGCCTCAATAGTATTATGATGGACGGGCCAGTTCCATTATATACCTTGATGCACAATCTTATTCGGTTCAGAAGCTATAAGTGTGCATTCGTGGCTGACATTCAGAAGTTCTACAATTCATTGTTAGCTACCTATGAAGATTCTCAGCTGAAACGTGTTTTTTTCGCTGATACAGTTGATGGAGAGCCGGAGGTCTATCTCACCAAAACCATCAACTTTGGTGAGGCCTTGGCTGGCGATATGGCCGTGACCGCCCTCAGACTCACTGGTCGTATTTTTGGTGGACGTTCCCAGCAGGATGTTCAAGATGTTTATGGATCTGAGAAGATTAGAGGTTGTGACGTTGTAGCCCAGCAGGATGTGTGGAGAGATGTTCAGCAACCACTCAGTTCTGAATTTATTTTGTATCAAGATCCTCCTTCGGTCAAATTGGAGACTTGTACTTACGTGGATGACTGTTTGAGCGGTCATAACAGTAAACCTGAAGCTGTCCAGCTGGTCCAAGAGCTGGAAGATATGATTGCACCTGGCAATTTCAGATTTAAATCTGTTGTTTATTCTGGAGATGATGTTGACAGTGTAAAAGTTTTGGGCCTTGTTTGGGACCCTAAACAGGATAAGTTGTTCCTACCTGTCAGAGCCAACCACGGCGAGAAGATTAAGGGTAGAAAGTTACTAGAGGACCTGGATCTGGAGGATCTCTGGAGAAGTCTACCTGAGTTGATAACTAAACGAGAAGTTTGGAGAATTGTGCAACAATTGTATGACCCAATGGGTCTAGCAGCGCCATTGCTGCTTAAATCCAAGCTTTGTCTGCGCTCAGTTTGCATACATGGATGCAACTGGGATGATGCCATACCTGGAGAGTTGAGGTTGGAGCTCGTGTCCAGCCTCCAGGACCGTTCGGCACTTGGTAATGTGTCGTTCAGACGTTCGATGGTTCCTGATAAGCCGTTGGGGCTTCCAATGGTTGTTGGTTTCTGTGATGCATCTAACCAGGCCTATGCAGCCATCACCTACCTGAGATGGCCAGTTCCTGGAGGATATGATGTAGTTTTGTGTTGCGCCAAGTCACGTGTCGCACCAGTAAAGATAGAGTCTATACCAAGGTTAGAAATGCTTAGTTGTCTAATTTTGGCAAGGCTTGTGGATACTGTTGTCAGAGCCCTACCTTTCAACATTTCTGGCAAAGTATTTTTTAGTGATAGCAGCTGTGCCCTGGCTCAGCTATCCAGTGACAGTGTTATGCTAAATGTTTTCAACAGTCATCGTGTTTCCGAGATACAACAGTTGACGAGCCCTGAAGATTGGAGATGGGTTCCAACCCAACACAACATCACCGACCTGGCGACGCGTGGTTTGTGTACGATTGAGGATGTACAACCTGGATCTACATACCAGGAAGGTCCAAGCTGGTTGCGCCTGGAACAGGACCAGTGGCCCGTTAAGACGGCGGGTGAGGTAAGTGCATCCATTCCCGAGAGCGAGCTAAATCCCAAGATGGCGAAGCTCAAGGTAATGTTCACACAGGTGGTGGACAATGATTTCTGGAGGTCCCTGGCAAGAAGGACCTACAGGCAGGCAAGGAGGACTGTGACCGCAGTTCTTAAGGCTGCCAACTGCTTTAAAATGCTGCTTGTCAAGAAGCGTGGCGTTGCAACAAATGAGGATGGTGTTAGCAACAATGATAGTTCTAGGTATTATGAGAACTATACTTTCACAAATACATACATGGATTCTGTTTGTGACTTGTTTTTGACTTCCTTCAATCAAGAGAAGGAGATGACCATGGACGCCGAGGGGAAATTCGACTCCCTTCAACCCTATCATCACAAGGTCCAGGTTTGTTGGCCCATAGTGGGTCATGATGGATGTTTTCCTCTTAGGTCATTCACAATATTGAAAATGGCCGGGAGGGGAGACGAGGCTCTTGAGGCCGCTGCTGGAGGCCCCAGGAAAGTTATGAAGGACAGCCCAGGTGTTGTCTTGCTCAGCCGCCACAACAGGCTGGCGAGGCTCTTCCTTCAACAGTCCCACGATGAATTGGGGCATGGAGGCCATCGTAAAACGTTGGCGCAGAGCCGCAGGTATGCATGGATCACACATGGCCGCATGGAGGCTATGAAAGTGGTCAAGAGTTGTGCTGCATGTTCCATTGAATATGCCAAGCGTTCGAGTCCCGCAATTGCTAATATTCTGCCAGATCGTGTCGAGCCCTCTGTGCCCTTCAAGGAGGTGCATATGGACCTTGCGGGGCCGATAGAAGTTATAAAGCCTGGCGTTGGCACCAGGAGTTCCAAGACTAAGTACAAAGTCTGGTTGTTGATTGTGGCCTGTAGATTTACACAGGCTGTGTTTGTTGACGTGTTGACCGATTATTCAACTGAAGCCGTGCTGGTCGGCTTGAGAAAACTTCAGGCGTTTTACAATATGCCTAGAAGGGTTACTACAGACAGAGGCACCAATATGGCTGGTGCCAAACGAATTATGGATGAACTTTTGAAGGATACCAGGATGCATTTTGAATGGCATCTTGTGCCCACTGCAGCACACTCGTTCGTAGGTACTGTGGAGAGGCAGGTTGGGCTGGTCAAGCGTGTGTTGAACAAGAAGTTGGCTGGTGCTACTGTAACCTTCAATGATTTATTGGTGTTGTGTGCTGAGACTGCAAGAGTCTTAAATTCCAAGCCATTGACGTATGCCACCCAAGGAGATGACGTCAACAGCTGGAGGATAATTTCACCTGCTGATCTGTTAGGCGGCAGGACCAACGATGCAATCTGCACCTTCGAGACAGGTTGCAAGGAGCCCATCACCAGGAGGCTGGAGAACTTGGAGGAGTTGACCCGTCAGTTCCATCAGGTGTACAAGGAGCAGCTCATGCCTGAGCTACTCAAGTCCGTCAAGTGGCGCCGCAACGAGGTGCTGCTCGAGCCGGGAGACGTGGTGCTGATCGACGATAGCACAAGTTTGATGAAGAAGTTCAGATTGGGGCGTGTGGAAGAAGTGCGCCCAGGTGGGAGGACCGTGGTTTGCAAGTACAAATTATCAGATGACGCAGCCGCCACGAGTAACGAGACTTCCGCAAGACGTCTGCTCAAGATCAATCTACCCAAAGTTTAGTATAAGTATCGTTCTTGTTTAACTTTGAATTTTATTTTTACGGTAGATTTATCAGATTTTTTTCGAAAGACAAAAACGCAATTTTTGACGCAATTTCGTTTAAACTTTCAAATCGACGCAAGATTCTTTTCATTTGAAATGCAAACTTAAGTTTTTCATACGTTTACGCAAGTTTTTTCAATGATTTAAGTCTTTCCGGGACCAGGGATTTTTTTCGCGGAAATTTTCCTAGGTACCTACGCAAATACGAACATTTTTATCCTTGTTTGATTGAAATTCGATATGATAAAAAATTAACACAATGAGATTTTTTTACATCATACAAATATTTCTTTAAGATTTATTATAATCACATAAATAATTTAATATTACATGCATATTAAAATTATTACTATTTACCTTTTAACCGATGTACCTAAAGAAAAAATGCAGATTTTTTTCGCCTTGAATTAAGTAGATTCTTTGAGTTCGAAGATTTAAGCTTAATAAGACCGCTCTATGGTGTATCTTAGCTCTGTTTCCTCGGCCAGACATACCACAGAACGGCAAAACTAAAGCATAAGATAATTTTATTTCGATTGCTTTGATGATGATTTTAAAGTTTCTTGAATTATTCATGATTCTTTTTTATTTTTAAATTGATTTTAACATCACTAATTATGTTTATTTTCAGTTGATGCAGCCCTGCGCCAGAAATCCTGTTGGAAATTATGCAGTATCAAAAATTGTGATGGAAAGACATAACGTCCGACAGGATAGCTGGAACATGGCAATTATTTATATTTGATGGATTTGTTAGTTTGTATCTTGAGGGATTCATTCTAACTGAGGCCCCAAATTGCCTTAATTATGACTGTTTGAATACGTATAAGTTGCTTTCTTTTCAAAACAGAGAGAAATTGCAAACTCAGCATTTAGAGAAGTTCTTTTCTTATATTGAGCTTTTGTTTTATCTTGGTAAATTTAATTTGCATATTTCAATTGCAATTTTATTTTACGCAATTTTGATTCACGAAGATTTGAAATTATGAAATTTTAATTTTCCGATGTTTGATGATTTTTTACAGTCATATTTATTTAGATTTAAGTATCTATTTTATTAAAACACGTTTAGATTTAAGGATCTTACCTATCTTATCTGAAAAATGTTTAGATGTAAGCTAGTATTTTTCCATTGGAGAAGTTCTAATTATTGAGAAGTTTTTTATGAAATTTTACTTTTCTTTTCTAGCAAAAAGATTTAGTAGAAGAAATGTCATTATTTAATCTTTCTTTCTTTTGATGAAAAAAGTTTGAGTTGATTATTTAATTATTGATTCGATTTTTAATATAAAAATCATTTGCCTATTATTATGTAGGTACCTAATCAAAGTTTAGGTACTATTGATTATTAATTCATGTATTCGCAATTACATGGTCTGTAATTCTAATTTTAATTGAGATTATGAGGCCATGATATAATGAGATGTGTGAGTGGTAAATGTGCATTTCATGAATGTTGAATGCTTTTCCCATTCCTTATTCCTATCCTTATGTGGTAGTGGAGTCGGTTTGAGTTATTGTGGTGTTCGTAAGTTACCATAATTAATTCTAGGCCTGATGGCCATGCCATTTTGAACTCTTGTAATTTATGCGTTATGAGATTGTGATTTTGTGGACACTGTCTGCACGCATGATGCTAAGATGAGTTATTGTGTTCGATTCCCAGTGACTAGACGGGTGTGTGTTGGAATGTATTTTCTTGTATTCCCTGGCAAGTTCGAACCCATTAATTCCCTTTTCCTTACACCAGAGAATGAGTGTGTTACGCGGCATTCCTAACTATCTCCGCGCGTCGCTTGTAAACAAACAAAAAGACGCGCATTTTTCCTTTGATGATTCCCATGTGAAGAGCTACGTGAATGAAAATAATGTATTGGTTGAATATACATGCGCTCTAATCCGTGGAAGATCTCAAATAAGCCTTCCTGCTTAGTTTGACATCATATGTGGTAAGAATTTATCTTTAATTCTTAATAATAAGCGTAGAATGGTATAATTTTATGAAGAAATTTAAAACATTAATTTTTCAACAAATAGACCATTTAATTGCTAACTTTTGACATACGAATATTTTCCTTAATTTTATTGATCATTTGAATCTAAAATTATCAATTTCTGATGCGATTTAATATGTTTCGTGCCAATTTAAAGTTTTTTAGAAATTTTATATTTTTAATTAAATTGAAATCACGCAACCTCGATCTTACAAAAATAATAAACCATTAATCTTATGTAATTAATTTTTATATTTTTGTTTTAGACTCACTGTTTTCATGGTAATAAATACACATTTGTAAACTTCGCTATGTTGGTCATTCGGAGGGCTTGGAGATAAGATTTCGAGAACAGCAAGGCATGCGTTCCGAAACATTTAGTTAATTACTTTTAGAAGCTCAGGTGCTTTATAATTAAGGTACGTTTGTTTAACCGTTTTACACATTTTACTTATTACTTTATCAATCATTAAAAATAACAAGGATAAGAACATCCATCTAATTAAAAATGGCGTTTTAATGTTTCAGATTCATTATAATTTTCATAAATATTCGCAAAGTTGGATGTTAAAAGCAGGGCTTGGAAGCCGCGCGTCAGCTGCTTGTAAACCTAAAAAAACAATTTACAATTTTAAAAATCAGCTGGAAGTTGAAACATGACCTCAAATATGGCCATGGCCATTAAGATATAAAAGTTTTCCGGAATTTTAATGTTAGGGGGAGATTTGAAATCTGCATCAAAATTTAAGGATTTTTTATAAAATTCGTTTTTTGTATAATTCTTTATCTAAAAGAGGAAATGCATTTTAAGTTAAATAATTTTGACCAATAGGATAGGTGGATTTTAAACTACCTGCGCTCTAATTGGTTGAATGATGTACGCCATCCAATCAGCGCGCAGATTTTTTAAATCCACCAATCACAGATGCCAAAATTAATTAACTTAAATTGCATTTCCGCTTTTAGATAAAGAATTATAGAAAAAACGAATTTTATAAAAAATCCTCAAAATTTGATGCAGATTTCAAATCTCCCCCTAACTTTAAATTCCGGAAAACTTATATATCTTAATGGCCATCCCTTTTTTAAATTTAAAATTTCAAAGCACCCAAACGGGTTTTAATTTGAGGCTTAGTCGCGGCTGCCGGGCCCTGGTCAACAGTGTTTGATTGAATGGACTTCCGATATTTATAGCTTTTAAATTGTACCTCATTGTTACAGGACTTAACATCTATAAGGCTATTTTAACAATCCCAAGTTCGTCCAGAGTCATCTACTACAGTATGACACACATTGTAAACAAGCTGACGTCTGACGTTATTAAGAAAGCTAATTGACGTCAATTTTTGAATACTCTCAAATTAATATAAACAAGGATGACAACATCCATAAAAGCGAAGCTCTGAAACGGTAGGACAAACGGACATTAACACTTGTATAATGTCATAATGTCAGAACTGAATAATCAGAATGCGAATGTATAAGAGTCAAAGCAAAATTGTAAGTAAATTTGTTGAAAAACTGCTTGATACAGGATAATGATTATGGACATACTTACATTTTTAGGACTTGATTATAGAGTTGCTTCGCTTATAATATTGTACTTTGTTGTCCCAGGAATCAGTATACCAAAAATCAGACCAATCGGATAATTAGGTCACATACAAATTTGTTGTTAAAAATGTAAAAAAAATCAACATGTTTAAGATGGACGTACGGACATTCTGGTAATGATTATAGAGTTGCTACGCTTTCTAAATCGTACCTTACTACTAAAGGAATCACCATGCAAAATTTGAAATCGATAAGACAATTCTAACATGCCTAAATTAACGAAAAAAGCTATTTAAAAAAGTAAAAAAAATCAACATGTTTAAAATGGACGTACGGACATTTTGGTAATGATTATAGAGTTGCTACGCTTTCTAAATCGTACCTAACTACTAAAGGAATCACCATGCAAAATTTGAAATCGATAGGACAATTCTAACATGTCTAAATTAACGAAAAAAGCTATCCGTGACGGACGGACGGACGGACGTACGGACGGACCAACCCTAATTATAGAAAAGCTTCGCTTTTAAAAATAATCTAGGTTTTTTTGAAATTAAAACGAAGGTTGATTTTTTTTTATATTTTTAAATCTTTTTTGTTTATGAATGTTATGAATGTCATTAATTTATATTTTTGAATGTATAGAGAATGAAAATCAAACTATTCAACCGTACAACTAAATGTTTATAGCCAATAGGGGGTTTAAGTCACACCCCCTTAAAGTTAAGAGTGGTTTGGAAAAAAAATGACAGATCATATTATATAGCCTTTTTGTATTTATTATTCATACATTTATAACTCCAATACTCTTCCTTTTCATACCAAAAACAAAATTTTACTATACAACACATACATACATTTTTTATGAAACATTAATTATTTCTCCATTGCCCTAGCCTTGTGCTTTTTCCAATGTTTCTCTCGTTTCCCTTGTTTATTTCAAATTATCAAAATTTTAACAAATATAACAATTGACATAAAAGTTATAGAGTCATTGATTATTGGTAGTTTTAGGCCATTTTCTTGGTTATTAGTATTAATTATTAATACAATTTCTGCTTTATGACTTTCCTTCTGGGGAAAACAATCAAACTTAAATACATCATAGCTCTTTTGTATTTTTACGCGCTTTCTAATAATCTAAAGCTATAGAAGTCAATTATTTTATCGTTGAATTTTAGAAAAGACCTGACTTTTGGATGGTTCTAAAAGTTTATACTTTGTATAATTACAGCATATTAACACTAATAACTATAAAAAATATACTGTCCTACTCTGACATCATAACGGGCTCCGAAACCAATTTTAATCTCTATCTACTATACAAAGAAAATTATCCCACACGTTTCTGACGCACACAAACTGACGCACGGACGGACGCACACAATTTGTGCGTCAATTACACACTCACAGACACACAAACACTACGATTACTAACAACCTCAGAAACAAACCATGGAAAAACGATTGTCTATTCAAAATTTTTTGGGACATATTTTGGTTTTCATATATCTTTTTTTGGAGCAGCGCATCTACTCTAAAATTTAAAGCCTGCCCAACCGTCTGTCCGTCCATCTGACCAACTGAGTTGTTAATTAACCAATCTATGGGGAATTTCCCATTGGTTCCGGGATGGCTTTAGGCTGTTTTTTTTTATCTTGATGATAGGAAAGCCCAATAAAATTCGATTTTTAGCTAAAAAAAACTACACATAAAATCTTTTTATAAATTTATAAATGTTAATTCAGAAAAAATATATAAATTCTAATATTATTATCCCAAAAGGTGCTTTAACACAAAGTGTCGGATGAGCACTAGTACATCACCTTTATTTGAAGATTAAGGGGTGGGGTCCTAACCCTGAGGGGCAACCCAGAATCCAATATAACCTAATATGACCAATATAAACAAACAAACAAGAAACCACTCCACCCCACCTTATTTACATATTTTCAATCTATTTAAAAATAAGGTGGATAGGTTATAAGTGCCCTTATAGGTGCTTTTAGTGAGAGAAACTTCCAAACTTTAAGCTCATTTACATACACTTGTCTCGTAAAACACACACACAAACACACAACCGTGGAAGCTGAAATGCATGCGCATAAAAGCTACTTAGTGGTTGAACTAGGTGTAAGTAGTGTTTTTACAATACTGCACACAATAAAGTAGAAAAATAATAACTAAAGTGAAAGGATGATGATTTCCAGTCTTGTATAAAAGAAACTGGATGTCTGTTTATGTGTATGTCTGTACCAAACTCTTTGGTACCGAAGAATCATGCTAACCGCTTAACTGATATGGTTCTCCTTTGGGGGAGGGTACCACCACTCTCAATAAAAAATGGCTTTTTCTTTCTTAAACTATAATGAAAAATGGACTCCAACTCAAACCTCATAGTGGCCCCTAGGGGCGTAGCCGCTAGTATTAATAATAAAAGAACTGCAGATTATACTCAGAAATAAATGAAAACTATAAAATTTGATAAGGAGTTTGATATCAGCCAAAAAGAAATAAGAAAAAAATTTTGCACTTAAACGTAGAAACACCGAAGTAATCTTGTTGTCTTTGTAAAACAACAACAATAGGTCAGGGGGGGGGGGGAAGGGGTGGCATGCTTCGAAAACGTGATTTCTTATTTCATAATTTCAGATAATCTAATCTACAATTTACCTTAAATTTTGACAATAAGAAGATATTTTAATTTTTTCATTATTGTTAAGTTTGGTTGTTAGAGAGATCTTAACGGACCAACATACAATAATTCCGCTTTATGAGAATGGAGGGGAATGTGTAGAAAATAAAAAGTGTCATACAAAATCGTAAGCAAACAATGATCTGGTAGAAAACTAATATTTGAACAGGATGTCTGTAGGCACCTAAAGATCTCGATAAGTGCATGTCCAACACTGCTCTCCTTTTCAGGGAAGCTTCTTACAGGTTAGGTTGGTGTCTTAATTTGCTTTGTCCATCCTCCCAAGAGAAATCTTTACATAACAAGGATGACAACATCCATAAAAGCGAAGCACTGAATCGGTAGGACAAACGGACACTTGTACAGTGTCTGAACTGAATAATCAGAATATAAAAGTATAAGTAATAAAACCTGCTATAAAGGCAGTCTGGCCGTTATGGTTGTTTTCTTTAAAAGACGGGAAATTTAATTTTGATATAAATAATTGAAAAAATTTTGAAAATCGGACCATAAACACTGAAAATATGGAGAAAAATGTGAAAAATATAAAAATAGCCTAAAACCTGCTAAAAAGGCTGTCTGGCCTTCATCGTTGTTTTCTTTAAACAACGGGAAATTTAATTTTGATATCTATAACTAAAAAAATTTTGAAAATCGGACCATAAACACTGAAGATATGGAGAAAAATGTGAAAAATATAAAAATAGCCTAAAACCTGCTAAAAAGCGGTCCGACCGCCAATGATGTTTCATAGTCAATTATGCTCCTTAATAATGGGAATGTATTTAAAAAATTTCAGCATTCTATCTTTTATAGGAGCTGAGTAAATCCCATTTCCCCCATAGCGTTACGGACTGATGGACTGACGAACATAGTGAATTATAGAGTAGCTTCGCTACTAAAAATTAGATCAAACGGATAATTAGATCACACAAAAATTTGATGTTAAAAAATTAGAAAAATCAACATGTTTAAAATGGACGTACGGACATTCTGGTAATGATTATAGAGTTGCTACGCTTTCTAAATCGTACCTAACTACTAGAAGAATCACCATGCAAAGTTTGAAATCGATAGGACAATACTAACATGCCTAAATTAACGAATAAAAGCTAACTATCTCGGACGGACGTACGGACGGACGTACGGACCGACCCTAATTATAGAAAAGCTTCGCTTTTAAAAATTACATTAAATTTCTTCAGAGAACCATTCCCCCCTTACACTAAAGTGCTCTTAGTAAAATTAGGTGGATATTTAAACTTGTTCCATTATGGCATTGACATTCTCATCTTTTATTAAAACAAACAAAAAAAGTTTTAGGCGGTTAGAGTCTAATAACATATTTTTACATTTGTTTCCCCCTTTTAGCGAGACAGAAACAGTTAGTTATAGAGTAGCTTCATAGCTTCACTAAGCAAACTAATTAAATAAACGTTCTGTGGCAAAATAGCTTGCAAAATAGCTTGCAACACTTTTGTTAGACATTTTTTGGCTAAACAATGTCTATAATAAAAAATAGAGATACCTTGTATTAGAGCATTTTAAAATTAATATTTCAGAGATTTTTTAGAATTAAAACCTTTGTATAATTTAAATTTTTTAACTGTTAAAATCTAAATCACTTTTGATAAACGTATTTTTTTCTAATTGAAGATATTTTTGTGAAGATTTCGAATCTTTCAGTGTTTGTATTTTATCTATCTTATTTTAAAAGTACCGTCCGTACGTAGCGCTTCTTGGGATATGTGATTTGCTCAGCTGCTACTTAAGGTAGGTCTCTAGTTTCTCCTATTTATATTCCTAATAACATTTTAGAGCATCTTAATTTATAAAAGCGTTTTAGCTTTTTTAAATCTGATTTCTATGTTTCTTAGGTGGTTTTGCTACGTATGAAAGTTGTCATCCTTGTTTTAGGAAGCGTGGCAGCTCTAAAATCGTTACCATAAGTCCGCATGTGCATTTAAAATATGCTTTTTTTACTTTTTTACATTAACTTTTTGTATGTTATTCCTATTCGTCTAATTTTTTGAAATACTAATTCCTATTACTACAAGGTACAATTTTATATGCATTTCTATAACCAAGTCAAAAATGTAAGAATTTAATCCTGTATTCAAAAAGTTTTGCAACAAATTTACTTAAAATCTTATATAGACTTATGCATTAATTATTTAGTTCTGACGCCATAAAAGTTTTAATGTTCTTTTGTCCTACCATTTCAAACTTTGCTTTTATGGATGTTGATTGCTGACATCCTTGTTTTTTAAAATCCTTCTATTCAATAACATCTATTGTAAGTAATGAACTAAATAGTTTTTGGCAGAGCTGAAACAAATAAGACTAATAACCTAGTTCTAGGGATATTTTTATACCCTAGAATTATAGTAACTTTGTCCAGCGGATTCCCTCAAAGTATCTAGTCGAGCACTAAAATCCATCCTTCGTTGATTTTGAAATAGATCTTATTTCAGATGTTTATTGTTACCTTAGTCTAGGTTAGATTAGATTATATTTGGTATAAAGTAGCCCTGCAAGGTTATGGTACCACAGGTATAGGCATCGCAGGGTAATGGCTACCGCAAGGGTTTTTGTTAAAGAAAAACTTTAATACCCACCCCCGCCCCCCCCCATACACACACATATCATTAAAAGCAAGAGAATCTCTGTGAGTCTGTTTTAAACATTTAAATGGGGAATGGTCGACTTCCTCCCATAATTTTTTACTTTTAAAAATATGGGGTCGTGGCATTTAACCAACCCTTCACCTTGAATGCCCCTAGAGGTAGCTGCTAGTATAATACAAAGAAGGAAGAAAGTTTTCGAGGAAAGCTTTTCAAACAAGATTTATAAATAACTTGTGATGGTTTTAAGCTATTTTCTGACTACTAGGTGCGTAACAACTAGTTTAGAATTTTAGGTAAGGACATAAAAACATTCAAATGGTCATTTTAAATAGCTAAAAATTTCTTTCAAAAATAGAGAAATCTGCTTATATTACAAACATAGTTACAATTTACAAACATATTAAAGCTTTAAAGGACAAAAAGTTTGTTTGTTAATATCTAAAAACTCTTTTAAGGCTTAAATGACTACAAAAATCACAGTTTTTGCCATTATTACGTGTTTCTTTGTATTTGACAGACAAGACAAGATTGTAAAGAAAATACACCACTTACTGTAATTTTATAATAAAAAAGGATATTAGAATCCAACCCTAAATCAGATTAAAAGTCACAACAAAACTAGCGCGTACACAGGATTTTAAAAACCTCCTCCCTTCATTTATTATACCCAGTTTTCTACAAATATAAAATTATAAGATTAAAACCAGTTTTTTTTTGCCCCGAGATGCCGAAGGCACGGGCTAATTGTACATTTTATATCCGCGGAATGCTGTTTATAGTACGATGCGAGAAATAAATATTTTTTCGTTTTAAAGGTTGCGTGATTTATTTATAATATTTCATCTTTTAAACAAGGCCAAAACCATTTTATAAGTTCGATGCAAAGCTTTCCTAAAAAGCAAAGACCTATAAGTCAAACGATACTAAATATGATTTTTTCAAGTTGCCTCATAACCGGTTTTAATCCAGCTGAAATGAATCAGATTTAGAGTCATACTGAAAATATATATACAACAAATTTTACTTTACTGTTATAGTTTGTTTATTTTACAAAATAAATATTGTAATTTTTGTATACAGAAAAATTCAAAATGTTAAAATAGATTTATTTTGATTATTAGAAAACTTAGTTAAAGAAGAGCTTTAATTTAGGTAAAGATTACGACAAGTCACGTGTTTTTCAAAATATATAATTTTATCAAAAGCAAAGTAATTCTTTATTAAAAGTCCGTCCGTCCGTATTTCCAGCCAGCAACGGCTATTAGTTAAAATAGTCCAACTTTTTTGGGGGGTGAACATCCTGTAACCTTTATCTTTTTGAAAACTTATATTAGCTTTTTATTGCTGTTCCGCCGCTACATTTTAGTTCTTTTTTTCTAAAATGTTTTTTTAATTAAAACAAATAAATAGCTTTGTTCATTAAGATGGAAAAAAATCTAGAATATTTTCTATATTTCTGTCTGTTAGTTGCTTAAGATCTCTGAAATAGTTGTACATATATCTTAATTGAAATAAATTGTTATACATCCCCAATGATGATAAACAAAAAGAGTCTCGTTAGGAATCAACCAATCAAAACTCATCATTATTCATTGATGATAAAAAATATCCCTTCTACAGATTTTTATAAAAAATGCTATGTTAACCAACTAATATCAAAATTCAATAAAAGTACCCAAAGTTGTATAACCCAAGTGACTCATCCTTCTGAAAAATAAAATATATTCCTATTAATTGAATCAGAGAGTTAAAAAGGATCTAATTTAAAAACGATTTAACCTTTTTTCTCTAAAAATAATTTTTAAAATACTAAAAATAAAAAGTTTTTTAATTTTCTGTGGTTAGTTGCTAAATATATTTTTGTTGCTTAATGTCCTAGCAACGAACGAAAGATAAGACATAACAAATATAAAAGAATAAAAAACATTAATTTATCTTTACAAAGTGAATGCCTACAAAATGAAGAACTTATCTGTGATAGGTGATTTTAAAAAAATAAAGCGAAGTTGTAATATCTTTGGTTCATTCGTTCGTCTGTATAATCTATAACTCTGAATTTAAAATTAGTCTTGTCTCATTTAAACCTTAGATGAGTACTACACATCATAAATTACTTGATTTAAGGTGATTACTTTGACAATAAGTCATACTGTTTATATATGATATCAAATTAAAAGAATCCGACGGTTTCCCCTATGTTGCATCTGGACCAGAAACGTTTTTTTTTAAGTGTTTGGTTAGGTTAAGTAAAACTTTCTTGAGCGCCGCAGATATAGTAATCGCTCTGTCGGGGCTGGACCCTGCAAGGTTACAGCCGCCCTAAATAAGTTTTTTTCAATAATTGAAAATAAGTTGGGGGGGGGGGGGGGGGCGTATTGTCAAGATATAATTTTGAGTGAAAGAATCAAGAATTTCTTTTCTTGATTCTTTATACATAAAAAGACAAGGATAATCATACACTTGAGTAGAAGAGCAATGAAAATCAAAGATAGATTTTAAATGGAATAGTCAATAAATCTCTAAATGTGACATTGTCGTTACTTAGACCATGATTTGATAAATTTATGTTTATGTACATATAATCTATGTCAATAATACAAAATATGTATCTAACTTTTAAAGAGTGACTGCCGTACTAATATGTTCAAGTTGAAGAATAGCTGCGTCAATAAACAATCTACGAGGGCGTTCCTTAAGCCAATTTCAGCATAGCATTAATTTTTTTTGAGATTTTAATCTGAAAAAAAAATTATTGGCATCTGAAGTTTGATTTCTAACATTAAGATAAAAGTATAAATTGTTGAAAATAAAAAAAATTCTGACAATCTCCATAAAAACGAAGTACACAAAATAATCGGGTTCGAAGCCATACTGGAATAGTTATTTATCGCATCGTATTCTAAACAGATTTCCGCGGATATGAAAATATACAATTTTAAGAAGTAAACCAGTTTTTTAAGAAGGCACTGGCTAAAAAACTGGTACATTAGTACATTTTTTGTGTTCGTAGAAAAATGGATATAATACGGTACGATACATGATTTTTTAGTATGGCTAAAAACATGTTCTTATCCAGCGGATATTAATCGGTTTCAAATCCACACTGGAAATTTTATTTTTGTTTAGGTTTGTTATCCCTAAGCTGTGTAGCCGCAGTGCTGGGAGCTGAACCTGTGCCTATAGTTATCTGGCATGGCATGGGTGATTCCTGCTGCAATCCTGTCAGTATGGGATCTATAAAGGTAAATTATGGAAATGGATATATTATTAAATTTACTTGGATCTTATACCAGATTTTCATGTTCCATAATAAAGTGAACTCTGTAGCGGGCTAAAATAACGATCTCCCCCATCCCCTCCCACCTATAGGATAAACGGCCCGACCAATAAAAGCGAGGGGAAATTGTAACCTAAATTGATGACCATTTTTCTCTTGTCATAATATTAACTTATATTCTCCATCTATTATTATATTTATGGTCTAATTAAAAGTAGCATATTTAGGACTAATTGCACATATAATTTTGTACGATCTACAGGACAAAGTAGAACGATGTCTGCCCGTCTGTCTGAAGCTTAACTTCTCTGTAACCACATTGGACTCTTCAGGGAATATAGTTACTGGTCCTCCGGTAGCTTTAAGCTATTATAGTTGCAGGTGGGACACCCCCTCCACACACAAAAAATGCCCTCTCTCCCTAAAAAAATGATTCTATATCTATAGGAAGGGGACTTCTCATAAACTCTTTGGACGAAGCCCTTGGAGGCTAGGGGCTACACCACTGACGTATCTGCACTGTTAAGGATATGCTGGAAGAAAACATACCCGGAGTTTACGTGCACAGTCTTATGATTGGCGGTAATGTTATTGCCGACATGGAAAATGGATTTTTCAAGGAATAGATTATGAAAAAACAAATAATTGTTTTCTTGAATTGATCCAAACTATTTACTTAAAAAACATATCCGGAACAACATGTTGTTGTTGAAAATTAAAGTATTCGTTTTGAACCTAGCCTATGTGAATATGGCACAAGAAAGAAATATTTTTAATAGCAAAACTACTCCAGAAAACGCTTTGAATGTGCGTTTGTCCGCCCGTCAGTCCGTAATGCTGCTATTTAAGTTAGATTACTGAAGATATTTCTTTCCAAAGAGTATCCAGTATCCATCTTTCGGGTTTAGTCCCTTTCGTAACAGCGCTCCTTATGAGGCGATTCTTAGTATTTTTAACAGTCGCTTTTCTCCCATTTCTAGCCCCTGCGGGGGGCTCTAACCCTGCGGGGCCAATTACCTAACACTGTGGGGCAATCACCTAACCTAATATAACATAACCTAACCTAAAATAACCTATAAAAAGCCATTTTAAAAATACGACGAATCGCTCCTTATGGGGCGATGTTATGAAATGGACTATTCCCCATCTTTCTTTTGCTGATCTCTGAACATCTGCTCCATAACTCACTTTGTCCATTTGTCTGTGCCAGAAATTTTGTCTGTACCAGAAATTTTGTGCTTTTTAACATTTTGCAACAATTAGAGAAAAATGTGAAACTTCTTCATGATAGAACAGGAGAACATTAGAAATTTATTTCATTATAATCTGGGGTAGGTTTCAACCGCCTTTTAATTTGTCAAATCTTTTTTTAGTGTGTAAAGAATGTCTTAAACAGCTGAGTTTTCTTTAGCCCTTTTCTATTCTAAGTCTTGAATTTTAAAATGTGTTCTTTTTTTTCCTCGCCTTTTTTTGAATTTAACTTTTATTATTTAACCTTTTTTGGCCTCTTAAAAAAAGAAAAAAAATGTGACCATTTTGAAAACAGCTGAGCTACCTACTCTTTGAATAAGTCATTTCTTAAAACCCGCGGCATTAGCGTGCCTGCTTGCTGTCGGGGAGGTGTCGGGTTCGGGTCTGGTTCACACCGCGTCACACTAGAAACTTAAAGATTGTAACTACTGCTGCTATGTCTGACATGTGACATTAATAGTGGAAGTAGAGGGAATGACTTGGCCCATAAAACAGGCGCAATACACAGTTAGGACTTTCAGACAAAGGTTGTGTAATCAAATGGTTTGGTTGTCTGTTGGATGTTACTTAATCTAATATCCTTGGGTGAGTATCGCATCTAATTACAACGGATGATGATCTAGCTAGACCATCACTTAAAATGGAGTCTCGCCATAACCATTTATGTTAATTCTAGAAAAAGCTAATTTGCAAATTTTCTATAGAAAAAATTCTTTGTCATATCCTTAAAAAATCAAAGTCATATTTTGTAAATAGTTCTAAAATACTTTTTAGAAAAGGTTTATTTTCAATTAATTAAGAAAATTATATATTTCAATTTCTCTTGAAGATATTAATTTACATAAAATGTATTAATGATATTACTGAAAAGATATTAAAACCATATAAAAACCTAATACTTTGTTATATTTTTAAAGAAATAAACAAATAAAAGAGAGTTCTCAATAAAATGATATTTTTGGAACCATTTTCAAAAGATTATAATTATAAACTGATTTTTTTCCTAAATTTTCTATTTTTAATTTCTAGAGTATTGTCCTATTTATTTTTTATTTTGAAGAAACCTATTTTTAAACATCTGTAACTCTGTACAATGAATTTGTTGTATGTTATATTATATGTTTTTTTTTTCTGACTTCTAATTTAAGACTAGATACAAAATTATTTAATCAATATCCTTGGACTTTCTTGATTCAAATGATATTTCTTGTAGTTTCATTGTTTTACAACCCGTCACTGTGGCTTAATACGTAGTGCATTCGCTAGTTGTCGGGGAGGTGACAGGTTCGGATCTTGGCTCAACATGGCGTCATAAAGACGTTATAAATGGTTCCTAATAATGTCAGATGCACGAGATCAATAGATAGATCAGGGGAAATGCATTTGCCCAAAACAGGCACATTTCTTTTACCATGCACAGTTAGGACTTCAATACAAAGGTCGTGCACTAAATGAGTTGGTTTTTGACCCCTATCCCCCGGAAGTTTGGATAGAAAAAGATATATTGGCTTCCCTTTACTATTCTTGGTTGTTACACCTGACGTTAAAGTGTCATGGAAATCAGCCTCGCGGCCCGTACAAGGTAATTAAAGTAGTGAAAAGTTTCATTATCTATGAAAACAAGGACACCAATGCCCAAATAGAAATGGCTTGTGGATTAATTAGAGACGATCCTAAGCTTCAAAATGGATTTAATGCTCTTGGATTTTCACAGGTAAAATAATTGTTAGCACCACAACTTTTCTATAATCAGGGTATGTCATTGTCAGTAGGTCGATCCATAAAAGTAATTTACACTATCAGATATGTTTTGGTGCTTTCACTTAAACCTT
This sequence comes from Acartia tonsa, assembly GCF_053477335.1. NCBI lineage: Eukaryota > Metazoa > Arthropoda > Copepoda > Calanoida > Acartiidae > Acartia > Acartia tonsa. The sequence goes on from NC_137272.1 coordinate 22,895,741, forward strand.
ATTCTTTACTAGGCTATTCATCCTTCCTAATCTTAAGCCTGTGGTGCTCTCACCCTATCGGGGTTACTATCCCCAACGGTCTGTTCTACTATTACTTAACATATACGTTTTTTTTTCCAAAGTTATAACTTTTTTTTCTAAATAAAAATAAAAGTTGATGGGACGACTTCCCCACCCTTTTCCTGAAATGCTCTTAGAGGATTTAAAGGCATAGCCACCAATTATTATATAGAGAAATAAAAATGTAGTATACTTAGCAATCATAAGTTATTCTAGCAAAAAACCTAATAACTATATACCTGTTTTTGTTTTTAGGGCGGTCAGTTCCTGCGTGCTGTACAGCAAAGGTGTCCAGAACTTGGCATGAAGAACTTAGTCACCATTGGTGCACAGCATCAGGTAAAATCTATAATACAAAGTAGCTTTATGTCTGTCCGTCTGTCTGTCGGTCCGTCCCTTAAGATCTAGGTAACTACTGAACCGATCGGATTCTACTCTTCAGGGTATATACCTATTGGTTCTGTGGTGGTTTTAAGTTTTTTTCTTAGAGGTTGGGACACCCCAAACCCCCCAAAAAACAAAAAAACATATTTTTGTTTATTGGGAAGTTAGTTCACATAAAACTACTGGCATCACCAGTAGTACATAATTTATTTTTAATTACCTCTTGGGGCAAAGTCCCTAGAGGCTAGGGGCGATGCCGATAGTACATTAAAAATTAGCAGGATTTGTGTCTTTGGAGCAGTATAAAGTAAAGTAGTAGGATGTATGTTTGTGTGTGTGTTGGGGGGATGGGGGGGGGATTAAAGCATAGATGTCCAGAACTTTGCATGAAGAACCTGGTTACTATTGGGGCTTAACATCAGGTAAAATACATCCTAAAGTAAAAGGATGTCTGTGTTTAAAGCAGTAAAAAGTAAAGTAGTTGGATGTATGTATGTATGTATGTGTGTGTGTTGGGGGAATGGGGGGGGGGATTAAAGCATAGATGTCCAGAACTTTGCATGAAGAACCTGGTTACTATTGGGGCTTAACATTAGGTAAAATACATACTAAAGTAGCAGGATGTGTGTCTTTAAAGCAGTATAAAGTAAAGTAGTAGGATGTATGTATGTGTGAGTGTTGGGGGGATGGGGGGGGGGATTAAAGCATAGATGTCCAGAACTTTGCATGAAGAACCTGGTTACTATTGGGGCTTAACATCAGGTAAAATACATCAAAGTAGCAGGATGTCTGTGTTTAAAGCAGTATAAAGTAAAGTAGTAGGATGTATGTATGTGTGTGTGTTGGGGGGATGGGGGGGGGGGATTAAAGCATATATATCCAGAACTTTGCATGAAGAACCAGGTTACTATTGGGGCTTAACATCAGGTATAAAACATCCTAAAGTAGCAGGATGTCTGTGGTTAAAGCAGTATAAAGTAGTAGGATGTATATATGTGTGTGTGTTGGTGGGACGGGGGGGGGGGGGATAAAGCGTAGATATCCAGAACTTTGCATGAAGAACCTGGTTACTATTGGGGCTTAACATTAGGTAAAACACATCCTAAAGTAGCGGGATGTGTGTCTTAGGAGTAGTATAAAGTAGTAGGATGTATATATGTGTGTGTGTTGAAGGGAGAGTGGGGGGGGGGGGGTTAAAGCATAGGTGTCCAGAACTTGGCATGAAGAATCTGGTCACCATTGGGGCTCAACAATAACATCAGGTAAAATACATCCTGAAGTGGCAGATGTATTTTGTGTGTGTTTTGGGCGTTCAAGCCAGCTTAACAGTCCAATATTCCATTAACAGTTACAAAAAGGAAATGTCCTGGCATTCAGACAGGCCGTCATAACAAACTTTGGATCATGCTATTTTCACAGTACTTTTTGTTGTTTTAGGTTAGATTAGGTTAGGTTATGTAAATATTAATGAATGCCCAGCAGGGGCTAGAAATAGGAGAAAAGCTATTGCGAAAATACGACGAAACCCTTTACTTCGTTTTCTTTCCATGATCCCAAACTTTTTAAATATTCTTGGACCTAGGTAGATATTGATTTCTAATTTTATTGTTTTATTTAGGGAGTGTTTGGGTTCCCTAACTGCCCAGGGGAGCAGATTTATTTCTGTGATATTGTGAGGGACCTGCTCAACTATGGAGCTTATGTTGACTTTGTACAAAGTAAGTAAATTCTATGTTAGATTTTTGTCACTAGCGGCTAAACCCCTAGAGGCCTCTAGGAACTCTTAATTTAATAGGCAGGGGATAAGTCGACCCTCCACTTTTCAACTTAATTTCACAGGAAAAAGTAAAAACAAATTAGTTGGGTGGAGGTACCCTCCCCCAAAATACTTATAAACCTTTCATGAACCTACTAAAAGCTTTGCTGATTAGTTCAGCGGATAGCGATATCTTAAGAAACAGAAAGACAGACACATAGACCATAAAACAGATAGCTATCCTGTTATTTTTATATAAGGATTAAGTCATAAATCACCAATTATATTCAATACCATATAAAGAAATGTCAAGCAGTTTGAAAATAAAACCATCATATCTTAAATTCAAATCTACTGCTTTGTCAGACGAGTGACTAAATAAGAAAAAAAACTACACAATAAAATTATGGACACTTTACATCATGTGACACTTAATTTTCCCAGATTTCTTGGTTCAAGCCCAATACTGGCATGATCCCCTGGACTTGGAGCTCCATGTTTCTAAATCTAAGGTAAGATTACAATTTTAGAAGTGAAAGCTTCAAGTAAAGAGGTCCAAGCTTTTAATTTCACCACGTTACCCACCCCCACTTCTCTTGTCTTCAATGCTTTTTAGCGTTTATTTGTTTTTATGTTTTAAAAATGTAAAAAAAACTATATAAGGGGCCTCATTTGCACAAATTAGATTAAATTTCAAGAAACACAAGACGAATGTTTTGAGTTTTGGCCCCTCTAATCATAAAAACAATTAGCAATACTTTGGTTTATGAAATTGGTATATTTTAGTTTATTGCTGAGATCAACAACGAGAAGCCCGTGAAGAAGCCCGAGTATGCCGAGAACCTGGCCAAGCTGGAGAACTTTGTGATGGTGAAGCACACTAAGGACACCATGGTTGAGCCCAGAGAGTCGGAACACTTTGAGTTCTATGCCCCTAATCAGGTATTTTGTTACTTTTTACATTTTAAGTGTCTGTTAAACTATAGGGTTGACTTAACTCACTTAAAATAGCTTAAAACCTGAACAGGAAGTATACTAGACTTCTTAGAAGATTTGGATTGTGATTTCCGAGATTTTATTTTAGATTCACACAAGCAGAGATTCTTTACACTAGCAGCTACGTTCCTAGAGGCTTCTAGGGAAATTTAATTTTAGTTTTAAAAAGAACACAAGTAAAAACCTTTTTCTATTGGCAGGGTAGAGATTAGACAGTTACAAACCTTCTATATAAGAAGCTTCAATTATGGAGAGCCATATCGGTTCATTGATTAGCGAGACCCTTCACTACAGATAGACATCTTGTTACTTTTACATAAAGCTATATAATTGATTTTCTATATTTTTCTTATAATTGTTAGGCTGAGACCATTATACCCCTGCGTGAATCCCAAATCTACCTGGAGGACTGGATTGGACTGAAGGCCCTGGACGAGCGTGGAGCTCTGCACTTCCTGGAGGTGGAGGGTGACCACTTGGAGTTCACTAGACAGTGGTTCCTTGATAATATTGTCAATGTTTATTTCATCCCCTAAATTAATGGCTCTGTAATATTGGATTATTTTGTCATAAAAAATAAAGGATTTTTATAAATTGATAAATATATTTTTACAGATTTGAAATATTAATTTTTTAATAGCGAAGGTACTCTACAATTAGTTTTGTCTCTCTGTCCGTTCGACTGACAGTTTATATGTTTGTAACGTAACCCGCTGCTATTCAAGATAGAAAACTGATTTATGAGCACTAAACATCTGCTTATTTAATCAGTTTGTAAGTATTTCCATCCATGATTGTTTTTGTTTAATTTATTTGTTCTCATAACACAAACATAAACCAGGATGAAAACGTGCATAAAAAAGGTATTAAACAAATAAAAAAAGTAATTGATGTGAAGTAATAGAAAATCACAGAATTTTTTTCCTGTGATATAAATTAGTAAGATATTTTTGTAAGTAGCGAAGGATATCGCTAACCACTGAACCGATATGGTTCTCCTAGGTCTAGGGAAGGATTTCAACTATTTTTTGGGAGTGTATCTCGACAATCCGAAGAGAAATAGCCCCTAGAAAAAATGTCCCCCCCCCAAAAAAAACACCAACATTTTTTCTTTTTAAACCTAAAAATGAGTTTGTAGGGTCTACTTTTTCCACTCTCCATTACTTAATGTGTCCCTGGAGGCCTCTAGGAACGAAGTCGCTATTATATAATATTTTACATTGATTTCTGTAGATGCAAACATGCTCCAAACAATTTATAAAAAAATATGTAAACTGATTGTTTGTTTGAGAACGTTGACGTTTCATATGAATATATTTAATACCTTTTATTTTCTCTAATAAATCTATTCTAGATTTTAACAAATATACTTTTCATCCACGATTTTTTATGCTTCGCTTGTTATGGATGTTGTCATCCTTGTTTATATAGAAATTAAAATTCGGTAACAATGGGTTAAAATACAAAAAGATATAATTAAAATAAAAATCTAACAAAAAAATAACTTTTTATATATTTCCCGGGACCTATGAAAAGATACCCTGTAAAGGAGAACCCAATCGGTATAGCGGTTAGCGAGATCCTTCGCTACAAACAAATAGACAAACAGACATACAGACAAACAAACAGACAAACAAACAGACAGACATCGTTCTACTTTGTATTATAGATAATCTTAAAATCTTCTTGTACGTATTTTCATCCACGATTTTTTATGCTTCGCTTGTTATGTATGTTGTCATCCTTGTTTATATAGAAACTAAAATTCGGTAACAATGGGTTAAAATACAAAAAGATAATTAAAATAAAAATCTAACAAAAAAAAATAACTTTTTATGTATTGATTTTATTTATAAATATAATTAATAATAAATAAAAGTAATACATAAAAAACAATTTTTTAAAGTACGTCTATTAAACATTGTTTTTATTAAAACTGGTTTAGCTATATTGTAAACATAACCGTACAAATGTACTTAATAATAAATAAATCGTTTTATAGTCAGTTGTCTCTTATTTCTCTTATTGTATTAGTGTTTAGTAATAATTCAGGTGTATAAAAATGTTGAGATTTGTCGTCTTATCTGGTGAGTATTTTTCTTAGTTTTGTTTATTTTCATATTTTCATTTTATTTCTTTTGTAATTTTGAATTGTAGAATTTTTCTTTTATACTAATTTATTGTATGTCATTGTTTTCATAAAATTGTTCGAGTAGATTGAGAAAATGTTTAATGAATTTAAGGTTTAAAGTTATGAAATAATAAATTTTTTTCCTAAAATTTATTGCATTTAGATATTTCCTCTCCCCTAGGGGTATATTTTGTACTATGATCTTTATCTGCTGATTGTTTAATTTATACTTAAATTCGTTTTTTAATTAGTTTGACAATAATTATTTAAGCTTTATAAAGTAATTAAACTTTTTATGAATTTACAGCCTCCTTTTCTAAATATCTTAAGATAGAATAATCGTTGCTTATTCCAGCATTTATTCAACAATAATTTATATCCACTGCATTAGAAACTGATATTTTTTACGAATAGATAAATCAAATATTAGTAATCCCGTATATGATACGATGCGGTTAATAACTTTTCTGATATTTTTAGTGGCCCTTGGGTATGTGAGAAGTGAACCAGTGTCTTTGTGTAGACCAACCAATGAAAGATATTTCATTGCCGACAGCGAACAGTGCGACAGGTATTATTTGTTTTGCAAAAATAACTTTTAGTTTTGAGTACCTAGTTGCTTTCATTAACTTATTTGCGAATCTGCAAATTTTTATTTCTATTTTAAACTAGTGGTTACGCCCCTAGAGGCCTCTAGGGACATTTGAGGAGCGGGAAGTTAAGTTCGATAACCCATTTTTATTTAAAATTGTATGGCAAATGGAAGCTTTACACCGCAATCATAGAGCCTAGAGCTGACAACCCTATTCCATATCTATAAAAAGCCACATTGTTACAGAAACGCTGACTAATTGTTAGCGGCCTATGCTCTCCCTGTGGAGTGAAAAGGGCTTGTTACTGTTTTGTTAAACAAAAATAAGTATAACCGTAAACTTTCAAGCTGAAGGGAGGTGTGTATTTACCTTCAATCCCCCCTCTCATCTTCTTTCTACACTTTCATATTATTAGGATTAATTTATATCTCTGATTCTGAATGTCTTCTTCGTAGTTAGATTAATATAAATTGAAATGTTTAGATTCCATATGTGTGACGAGGATGGAAACCTGGCAGCTGAATTTTTGTGCCAGGTATGGGCAATATTTTTGAATTTATTGTACATCTTTTTTATTTAAGTAACAGGATGTTTGTCTGTGGCGGAGATTCGATAAAAGATTGACTAGCCATATTTCTAAGCTAAGTCAGCCTACTGAAGATTTATATTTTTGGATAGAAATTTTCACTAGAAAACTAGCCTAAAACTATCCCATTGGGTTGAATTATGTCTCCCCCCCCCCCCTCACCCCGTTCTATAAAGGTCTGAAAAAGTACTTTTTTTGGCCTTTTCTGTTTGATTGTCTGAATCCTTATGATTTTACTCCTCTCTATTGATAAATTATACAGGACGGTCTGGTGTATGAGCCCATCAGCAAGCAGTGTGGTCTACCCTTCCAGATTGACTGCATTGGCTCTGGACGTACTCTTCTACAGGTATAAAATTATCTTTATTTTTGTGTTTACAGGACTCTATGGTAATGAATAAAGAATAAGTACACTATTATTTAATGGCAAATTTTTAACTTTTCAAAGGAGTAGACAAATTATTATAATTATATTTCTCCCAAATTTAATTATTGTAAAATTTAATATAAATGGAAGTTAGGTTTTATCAGGATAAGATTGTAAATGTTAATATGGTTAAAATTTCTATAAATAATAAATATATTTTTACAGAATAAATTTTTTATCATAATTTAGATAGTGAGGACCAAGGATTGAGGGTGGGGGGGGGGGGTTATTTTTATATAATTTTTCATATTATAAAATTTATTTATCATTGTCACTACTTTATCCTCTACAAATTTCTCTAGCAAAGGAAAGTTTTATTATCTAAATCTTAATTATTTAGGAACCACAGCCAACAGGAAACTGCAAGCGTCTGAATGGAAAGTGGGCCGTTGCTGGCACATGTGATCAATATATTGGTATGCCATCTAATTATATTATTTTTTAGTAAATCTTAAATTCTATAATTTGATTAAGTAAATAAAATTGTTTTTGTTCTGTCAATTTTCGGACGCAAATAGTGATTTGACATGGTAAGGTACGTTGTCGTATCTGTTTTAAAGCTATTTTCACAGATTGGAGGTCCTACACTATTTTTAAAAACTTTTTTTTGTGTGACAAACCTTCTTGGGAAAAATCTTTCTAAGATCAATATTTTTTATATATCTCAACCAAATAATACTAATACTAAAATTCGTTCTAGACTGCACCAGTGGTGTTGAAAGATTGGTGACCTGCCAGAACCATTTGGTCTTCGATGATGCTTCAGGTATGATTCTGTTGTACCCCATTCAGTTCTATTTTTTCTAACTCATCATAATCCATATTAAACTAGAAACCAGGTGTCTCAAGTCCAAATTGTTCGATTAAGATTCTAATCTAACCCGTTCAGTTTCATTAGCCCAACTGCTAATTGCAATTTTGCATAAATAAAGGTAAGTTCCAAACTATAGTTTTATGTGCCTACTTTGTATAATTAATATTATGATCTGAAAATTGTGATCATTTTGAAGCCAGCAGAGCTGGGTGTATTTCTGACTCTATATATGATTTCATCTGACCAACTCTTTATAAATGATATATTTAGCAACTTCATAGTTTCAAGTACCCAAATTTCTTTTACATTTAGGAAATTGTGAGCACCCTGACGCTGCTAACAGAGCTGGATGTACTGCCGAGGAACTGTATGGCTTCACCTGCCCCAACTCTGTTGGACAAGCCAGGTAAAAGATTTTTATTTCTCTCTTGTATGAACTGGTATGTTTTTACTTATGTCTCTAGGTTTCGTAAATTATTAATCCTTTATATAAACAAGCTTTGTTTTGTCTCTAGCGAAGGATCTTGCTAACTGCCAAACCGATGTGGTTCTCTTTTACAGTAAAGCTTTGTATAGTGCTAAGTTTTATAACTATCCATCCTCTCTAAGAAAATTCTCCCTAGAACAAGATTAACCCACAAACTTTTTTTTCCTCACATTTTCTTTATAAAAATTTGAAGTAACTGGTCTTCTTCCCCATAACTAGAGAGAGCTAGTAGTTAAGAAATGTGCAGTTATTTTATGAAGCTTTCCTTCAATTTACTTTACATCAAAATTTTATAATAAATGTCTAACATTTAGCTTTATTTTCAGCCAGTTTAGGTAAGTGAACATCATTGGAAGGATAAATATAAATTATTCTACAAATTTTTCATTTTTTACAGATTTTTTAAGTTTTAAATTAAAACTTCTATTAATCCCATAATAAAAGTAATCTTAAGTCCTTAGAAATTCCAGCAAAATAGCTATTCTTAGAAACTTTATTTACAGCATTTCTAATAAGTGGAAATGAAAATTATAATTTTTTAAAAGTAGACTGTTTCTGAAATTTAGTGTTATTTCACCTACTCATGGCTGACATTTTGACAGTGCAAGCCATCATTAAAGTTTTTTTTAATCTTAAACAATTTATTAGATATGCTGCAGAATCTGACTGCAGAGCCTTCTTCACCTGTGGAGTGTACACCAACTACCACCCTAGACTTGGTAAATATTATTTGAATTCCTTGATTGTAGGACTAATTTTTTAAAGAGAATCTACCTCTGCTTTAGTCTAAAGCAAACATTTCTTTCGTCTGCTAGAAATGCTCCTTCTTAGATTTGACGGAAAAAAATCTGGTCATACTGGTAATTTAGATATAGTATGTCTATTGTTTATCTAATTCAATTTTTTCCTTGTGTGCCCCTAGAGGGTTCTAGGACTGTAGCCACTAGATGAAGATAAAATACAATATAAAAAATTAAATTTAAAGTTTGGTTCATATTTTAAATTTCCTTTCTTTCAAACTGTTTAACAGGTATTAAATTAATGTTTTGATTTAGGTGGTTGCCCAGTGAACAGTGTATTCAACCCCTCCAGCCAGGCCTGTGACCAGCCAGAAAATGTACCTGGATGTGAAGACTACTATGGACCTGCCTCAAACTAATTCTGATTTTATAATTAGAGACTTCTCATTTTACTTTTTATGTATTTTATACAATAAACTTTAGCATTAATTATAATAATTGTTTTTGTTTAATTTCATAAAACTAATTGGCAAGTATTTCGTTTTTAAATTTCTAAAATATAATACGTTTAAAGACTTTTATATGTTATGGGTTATTTATGTTCTCAAATTAATATAAATTAAGATCTTCGTGGGTTTTGTTGTACACTTACAATAGCGACGCTACAATATAATTCCGAATTTCCGTCTGAAACTTTTAGAAATTTTACTTCTGTAAACGATTGACTGCTGGTATTTAATGTTTATATTCTTCTGGAGCATATTCGACTAAAATATCCATGGAGGTCAGACTTCTGAGGAGACTATTTTTTCGTCTAAAACGTTTTGGGGAAAATGAGATTGAATCTTTAAATTTTCAGTGAATAAATAAGTTAACCTTCTTCATATTTTACCCCGTTTTATTAAGATTCGTCAATTAATTAGGTTGCTAGATAGATTCCTACATTTTAAGTTTTCACAGTTTTCTCTACTCTTATTCAAGATAGACTGCTTAAATTTTCAGGGATTGAATGAATTTAAATTCTGCATACTTCTTTAAAGTTTAATTATGTTGCTGGAACGATTCCTAGATTTTTAAGTTTTTATGATTTTCTTTTTCCTATTTCTGATAGACGGCTAAAATTTTCAGGGATTTTTGCTTACTGGTTGGGGTGCTAGATTGATTCCTAGATTTTAACGTTATAATATTTTTAAGGTTTAGAGATTTATTTTAGTTAAATGTTTTTTTTCACAACACTGCTCTATAGGCATTATTTTTTCCGATTGTCTATCCATAATTTTTGAGCTTCGCTACCTATGGATTTTGTCTTCTTTGTTTTAACAAATCATTGGTGATTATTTATTGTGTGGGTAAAAACAATAAAGGTACTAAGAAAGAGAGGGAATGTCTGATTGAGCCAATAGGAGAATCGCATCGGTACATACAATTAATTTCATTGGTTGAAATTTTGTACACATTTCGTTACGAATGCATGTTTTTTTTTCATTTCACACATAGTTAAAAGTCAGCTGTAAACAGTATATTTTCTTAGTAGAAAGCTTTGCGGAATAAGAATTAATTGCCCAAAAATTTCGTTTAAATTTGAAAGCTTAGTAACGAGGTGGATTCTTAAAAAAAAAAGTTAGGCTGGCTACTCGCTGGTGAGGCAAAATTATTTTTGTGAAAAATCCTCCAAAATCGAATAAAAAAATTTACAAAAATTAAATAAAATCTTAAAAGGGTTATTAACATATGATTTTGTTTAATTTTTGTAGATTTTTAATGTGCTTTTGGATGATTTTTCACAAAAATAATTTTGCCTCACTATTGAGTAGCGAGTCTATAATTTCTTAAGAATCCACATCAGCTTGAGTCGAAAGTAAACAATACTTTTGTCTGCTAGAAATGTTCCTTCTTAGATTTGACGAAAAAAGGGTTCAGAATATGCTTCTATTCTTCTATTTCTATTGTAAAAACTTCAAAATATATTTGCAAATTAATTAGTATCTAATCATTATGTTCCTTTCGTAATATCTTTTATTTTTTTTATGCTTCATTAAAAAATTATTTAATAAATTATATAATTTTATTTCTAAATAAATACATATACAAGAGGTCTAAATACATTAATTTAAAAAACATTTTAATTTTAGATTACAAAAATTAATTTCAGGTATTCTTGCGTCTTTTTATAGCTTTTGATTGAAAAAAATACTATATATTTAGAGCTGCTTTTAGAAATGTTTACAAGAAATAAATCTATGATTAATTTTCTATTTTACCTTTTATTGTTTATGTTGCTGAGTAATTACATTAAGAAAATTGATTTAGTTAAATATATATTTATCTTATTTTTTAATTGTCTTCACTTGTAAATGACTTTTGTTACTAATAATATTACTTAAATAGTTAATTCTTTTTATGTAAAATCTTTTTGCCTCTTAAATTAAGATTATATTGAAGAATTTTGAGGAAAAGGTAAATGAATTGAACAAAATAGACGGACAGGCGCAAAAATAACTTTTAGAAGCTTTTCTATTAAAAGTGTAATATTGATAGGGAAGGAAACACACAAGAGATCTCTAACAAAATTATTTTTGATTGTTGAATTTTAAGCAGCGCAGCTACTTTATAACTAATACTAGCGGCTATGCCCCGAAAGGCCTTTCCAGACAGTTAGTAAAGAGGGGGGGGGGGGGAGATCGTCCCTCCACATTAAAATTCAATTTTAAAAATAAAAACGTAATTGTTTTGGGAAGGGAAGGTTAGTATTCTTCTAGGGATGATTTATGATGTAATACCCTCGCTCAAAATAAATATTAACTTCCCCTGCACCAATGAGAAGTTTCACTGTAAAGGAGAACCACATTGGTTCAGCGGTTAGTGAGATCCTTCACTACACATCACTCAGACAGACATCATGTTACTTTAATGTAATGATTTATTGGTCTTGATTAACTTGTTTAGGCTGCCTCTTCCAAGAGTTCCAGGCTGAAAACTGCTGATATCTGGAACAAAAAAAATATCGTTAAAACATTTATGAAATAAGCAAAGACAAGTGTCCCATCATAGAAAAATTTTGGCCCCCAGCCATAATATGGTTGATTTATGAAAAAAAATGGCAAAATATTTTTTCTGTAATGCAAAAATTGCGACGGTACAAGCACTTCAAAATTTTAAGGCCCTCTTATGGAGTACAAAAATTCATTGTATCAGAACTATGGCTTCATAGTGCTCCAAGGAAAGGCCTTGAGGAGTAGAATCAGGAAACTTTGTCCGTTTCAACATATCTCGTTCCTAGCCTTAGAAATGACTAAAAAACCAACATTTTTTAGAGTTCATTGAGAATTGTCCAATTTGTTGAGGTGTTTTGAGATTTTCTCAGGCTAGGAACAAGATATTTTGAAACGGACAAAAGTTCCTGATTCTACTCCTCAAGGCCTTTCCTGGTAGCACCATGAAGCCATTGTTCTAAAAATTTGATGTCAAAAAAGTAAAAAAAATTAACATGTTTAAAATGAACATACGGACATTTTGGTAATGACTATAGAGTTGCTACGCTTTCTAAATAGTAACTAACTACAACAGGAATCACCATGCAAAATTTGGAATCGATAGGATAATTCTAACATGCCTAAATTAACGAAACGAGCTAACTCTGACGGACTGACGGAAGGACCATAATTATAGAAAATCTTTGCTTTTAAAAATACCTTGTATAGCCGTTCTGAGCTGCGTCTGAATAAACTTTCTTGGCGTGTTCTGGGATTCTGTTCAGAGTTTCTGCTATCTGAGCTATTCCTGAAACAAAAAGATCGGGTGAATCATTCCACATATTTCATTTTTTAGACAGTCTTTCTATGGAAAATTACAGGATTAATATTTAGTTTCTTCTCGCTTTTTACGTTCTTTAAAAAAATATTATATAGATTATTTTATTGTTAACAATAGTTTAATATTCTTCACAGATTTTTTTCTTTTTTAAAACCGGATTAGAAATGAAATTATCAAGCAACCTGACGGAAAAACAAACAAAAAAGAACTAAGGTTTCGTGAATTTATAAAGAATTTTTTTCGTGTCCCATGGGCTACTATACAGCCAATAAAATATTCGAAATTGCCGAAGATTAAATACTTTGGCTTAAAACTTGTTTTTGATGTAACTGAAGGGAAGTCGGGGAAGGGGGGGTGTAAGGGAGCTGTGGGGGAAATTTTCACTTAGAATTGTTTATAAGAATCACATTCCCTTTTCCTTGCGTGTTCAAACCTTGTTTTTAGGTGGGTTGGGGGGTATAAATTCCCAATAATTTCTGAGATATTTTAAAAAATGGTACAAAATCTTTTTTGCTCCCCCCACCCCCTCATTGGTTAATACCGTATACGGCCTTTTATTACCTGTATACATATCTTGATTTTCCAAAAGGATAGTTGATGAAAATATTTCATGGAGGCTTGAAATTGCATACTGAAGATCATCTCGTATGTCCTCCCATGCGTGCTAAAACAACAATAATTTATTTATCGTATGGGATGTAAGAATAATGCTTTGGCACATATTGGTGATAGAAAAATTGTGTTGTGTGTGTGTGTGTGTGTGTGTGTGTCTGTCTCTGCCTCTCTCTCTATATATACCTATTTATCTCCTGTTTATATACAAAGGCATTTCTCCTTTCTCATACTAAAGTTGATATAATTGTGTCGGCTCTAACTAAAGAAAGACTAAACTATATAACTTTTGTGTCACTTTTGAGGAAGACGATTCCTATATGACGTCATATAAAGGGAAAAGAAAAAGGGAAGGGGAAAGTAAATCTCTTCCAAAGTAATGGGAGAAAAGGGAATTGTCTTCCTTAAAAGTGACACAAAAGTTATGTAGTTTAGTCTTTCTCTTATAACTACTATTCATTCATGCTAAAACCACTGGTAAATAATATTTTCAAAGTAATGTATTTTTTCTGTTTTATTCTGGCAATACATAAAAATTAAAAATACGATGGCTCTCTATGTTAATGTTAATATCTCTCAAATTTAATTCTATAACTTTTAGAGAAGCTTCATATAGTTCCTATTAACTAAAATATAAAAAAAATTGCATATATCCGCTGATCAATGCATAAACCAACAAGTATAAAAAGTGCAATTAAACCATCTTTTCAAGTCAAGAGTTAGAGGTTTTAAAAATTAAAAGTATCCATTAGCAATTTTTTGTTGTTGGAATTTTCAATAATTTATTGAAAATAAATATATTAGTTAAAGTTTATAGGAATAAGATTAAATATAAGTTATAAACAATTAAATTAAAAAAAACTTTTTTTTTGTTAAAAACTGCTATTTGGCATCTCATGCATTATAGTTGGAGTGCTTTCATTTCCGCATAAATATCACATCACTAAATTATCAGAGCCAAAAATTATTACAATAGCACAAACTACCCCCTTCCCTTTGTAAAATAAAATAACTTTTCTACCCAAACAGCATATCTAAGTTATTAATCATTGAATATTTTTGCAAATTTGAATCACAGGGCGGATGTGATAACTTGCGGAAGTGAATACACACCCTTTAACTTCCTTTGGGCAAAGCCACTGTTCCGTTTATTGTGAATGTTTGTTGTTTGTGTGTTTAGAATTTAGTGTGTCTTTTATTTATCTGTCTCTTTAACTCTTGTTCCCTTTTTGATATATCCATTACTTTTTTTATATTATACTGTACATATGTCTTCTTTACTTATCTAAACACCTTATTTATGTTTCTTACTTTTGCCTTCTAATTATCTATATCTCCTCTCACTATCTAAATCTCTATCTCTATCTATCCAGCTATCCAGTTGTAGGCCGCTCGCTGGCTCAAAAAACATTGGGTAATTTATTGAATTGTTTGGTCCCAAACTAAAAGAGTCCAAACTTTTTAACTAATAATTTTATTCTTGAGATGGTGTAATTTTGCTTATTATTATTGGGGATTTACATCAATTTATTTTCCATTGTCTTATCTCCTAATATCATTGAAAAATTAAATTGACGGACGGAAAAATTAAATCCCAATTCTGGAAAATCTTTGCTGTTAAAATTAGCCATAAATCCTGAACAATAGCAATTCTTTGTGCCAATTTAAGTATTTTAAAATCAGGGACCAAGCACTTGAAACCTTAAATCTAATCTTAAAAATATTGAGTAATATAGAAGTTTCCTTGAAAAGAACAGACCAGTCATCGGACCAGTCATCCCCAAAATATTTTGTAAAAAACAAAAACAAAGTAAATTCCAATAAAACCCTATTCTAATAATATTTTTTTATATTTTTAATTTGTATATATAGGATTATATAAAAATTACTATTTGTTAGCAATTATATATTTGACAAATAGACCGCCTTTTTTTTTGCAATATAGTTGATTTAAATATTGCCATTAGCCTAATTAGAATATTATACCATGTTGTCGATTGTTAATCAGCAAATAAAATTTTTTACTTAAGTTTCATAATTAATTCTCAATTCTATCATGTAATTCCCTTGATACTGATTGTAAAATTATCAGTTAATTGGCCAAATGACCTTTCTTTCTATAATTATCCAAAATAAATTACTTTTTAGGGCAAAATTTGGTGCTGTGAGTATTTCATAATTCACCATTTAACTATCCGCGGAATACTGTCTATAATAAAAGGCGATAAAAATTCTCTAGCTTTATGCTTGAAAGTATTAAGGTTATGATACTACTAGAGGCCCCTAGGGTACGTAAAATTGTTTTATTTTCAATCTATTTTAAAATCAGCTTTTTACCAAAAATATTTTTTCGCCAATAGATGGTGTTAGTTATGTTTTTAGCTAACTGCAAAAATGTCCGCAGGGCGGCGTTTTTTATTTCATTTTTGTGGATTTCTCAGGGGAGGGTGGTGGTACCCTCCCCCAAAATAGTTATAAACTTTCCCGGAACATATGAGAAGCTTATCTGTTAAGGAGAACCCGATCGGTTCAGCGGTTAGCGAGATTCTTCGGTACAGACAGACAGACAAACAAACAAAAAAACAGACATCCTGTTACTTTATTATAAGGATTATTTCATATTCTTTATAAGTAAGTAAGGCCAAGAAAATTTATAGTATTTGGCCCAGAATAATTTTTTGTATGCTTATCTAGAAATATAATAGTGGACGTTTTCGTCAATATAACAAATTAATAAGTGTACATTAATTAGGAAGATATCTGAAGAAAATCTATTTTGCCTCTAAAATATCTTCATTACTCATAAATGATTGTGACGAAATTTATTGTTTTCTGTTTTTTAAGTGTTTAAAAAAACTAACCTTAATTGAATCGATAATGTTTTTGGTGGCTGCCAGCGAAACTCCTCTCTTGCTAACCTCTTCTTCAATTGCCTAAAAACGAGGATGACACCATATTTAAAAGCGAAATTAACAAATCAGAAAGCCATTCAAACGAATATTTACTTTAAAGAATTGAAAAGATATGCTTCGCTGAAACATTATGCCTAATGGTCCTAAGAATCAATATTCCAAAAATCACGTGAACAAGGGAATTATATCACAAAATATTGATTTTATGGAAGCAAAAAAATCACCATGTTTGAAATTGACATACGGAGTTAAAAGTATTGATTGTACCCAACTGTTACAGGAATCAGCATACAAAGTTTGAAATTGATAAGTCAATGCAAACATGCCCAAATCAGACGGACTAACCCTAACAACAAAAAAGCTCCTTTCATTAAAATTATCAATTTTTAAGAAATAACAATAGAAAGCGAATTAATAAAAGTTATTCAGCCGCGCATATGCCACCAAGAAGCCGCATACTGCAAAACACTTTAACAATATACACGTATAGGCAGACCAGGTGAGTTATAGAGTAGATACTGACTGCTCAGAGGAATCATCACAGAAAATTTCAAAATCCTATCTCACTTATAAAAATTAGATGCTCATTTGCATGAAAATCTTCACAACAAATTTCAAAATCTGATAATTAGTTAGGATGAGGCGATACAATCAATACGATATGGACAGATGGACATAAATAGGGACAAACAGCAAAATATAGAGTAGCTACGCTACCAAGATCAAACCTGAAACATTTCTTCTTTAACTTGAATTAGAATCTTGTCAATTTTGGTGAGCAAAGCTACTCTTGCTGTCTCGCTTCTTCGGGCCTAAATATATAAACAAAATGCAAATTTTACAACTTTTACTGAGGGACAATAAATTAACCTTTTAATAATGGCGTGCCCAGGGTTTTACCAGGTGGTGTAAAACCTTCACTCTCCGAAAAGAGGCATGTCGAAGGAATAAAGACTCCATATCGATAAAATCAATTTTAAGGGGGGAACTCATGGAAAAATAGCCTAAAACTTGAAAAGGATCTACATATATAAATAGCAATCTTTCTTATTTGATACCATTGATTATGGATTACGAAGATCAACTTGATTCCCACATTTTACTTGACAGGTGAAATATTCTTTGAAAAATAAATTTTCTTCGAATACAAAATGTATGCCAAAATTTCTTGTCTTTATTCATGGAGGAGGGGGATTTTGGACTGTAAAATAAATATAACCCGAAGTTGTCTAATTCTTTAGGTTAAAACGATTTGTCGTATTTGATGTATTATCCCTTAAGATACAAGACTTTTTTGTTT
Source organism: Acartia tonsa (assembly GCF_053477335.1). Taxonomy (NCBI): domain Eukaryota; kingdom Metazoa; phylum Arthropoda; class Copepoda; order Calanoida; family Acartiidae; genus Acartia; species Acartia tonsa. The sequence goes on from NC_137272.1 coordinate 22,913,352, forward strand.
CAATTATTAGGTATATTTTGTTTCTGTATATTTTATTAGTCACTTTGTCTAAATTTTCATTTTTTCCCATAAGAAATCAGGCAAATTTTATTGTACAATATTTTGTTAGGAAAGTTGGCAATTTCCCTTGAACTGAAAGTGTATCATAAACAAACTTTTAAAGAGACCCCTTATTTTAGGGTTGTAGTAAGAGATAAAAATCTTTTATTTTGCTAACCAATTATAAAAAAGTGTCAAAAGTACGATTTAAAAAATATTGTTTCCAATACTATATGTATCTAATTTCTCTATTTCTTTTCTTCTGTAAAATTTCAGAAACCTATCTAATACATAATAAGTCATATTACAAATCTAATAAACAAAATTATCCCTTTTATAGATTAATATGATGGGTAAAAAGTATGCTCAAAATACAACGTTTAAAAGTCGGTGAATTGCAGAAAATTGTTTATAAACTTTATAAACTTGGTATTTATTATTATTAACAATCCAAAGTCCTACCATCTTCGATTATTGACAGACAAAAATATGAGCTCTAGATAAGCTTTGCTTTAGAAAAAGTTAGAAATTTTGATTTTTTTCTTGACACTTTTTTAGGTGACTCAAATATGAAATAAAACGGTTCATTTTGTAGACATTTTATGTCACACATAGCTAACCCCTTGTTTTTGTAACGCAGCTACTCAATAATTTGTAGCTGCCCGTAAATACAAATGTCTGTCAGAGGCATTTAACATTAAACTTCTAACTTTGAAATTAATTTTCCTAATTTTACTTATTCCATACATTTTTATAAACATTAACAGATAATATTACGTTATTAATTGTTTTAGAAGCTGCGCTAATTATGAAGTGGGTATTATTGTTTTACGTTGAATAGATGCAGAATTACAAAATTAACAGGAACAAAAACATCCAATAGTTATAGATCATACAGAGAGAAAAGGGGCAATGGGCAGTTTATTACACTTTCTCCAAAGTTTTTTAATAACGCTGTCTTATTTGTTGTCTTTACAACTTTGGGAACTTTTGATTGGTAGGTTAATTAAGTTGAGTGTTCAAACGTTCTAACCACTTATTTTACGCTAAAGAAGGGATAATTTTGTGTATCATCACTAAGATGTACACCAATTTATTTGCCATTGTCTTATCCTTTTAGATCCCTGTAGATCATAGGTACAACCTTCTTACAAATTCAGAAAAGCATTTTTTAAACTTTTCATTATTTCCTTATTGATGACAATATCAGCAAGGGTATAATAATCTCATCTAAAAGTTATAGAAATTCTTCAACCATGTAAATTAAAAAGGTCGGGAATAGTCCTTTTCGTGGAAACGCCCCTTAAGGGGCGATTCGTCGTATTTTTGAAATGGCTTTTAATATATTATTTTAGGTTAAGTTAGGTTATACCAGGTTAGGTGATTGCCCCGCAGGGGTTAGGAATAAGAGAAAAGCTGCTCTGAAAAATACGAAGAATCGCCCCTTAAGGGGCGTTGCCACGAAAGGGACTACAACAAAAAAGGTCCTTTTCCATTTATCTAGATATATTTCGAATTTGATAAATTCATTTTTAATAGTCTCTTAGTGAAGTGACTCAAGCAAAGATAACATTTAAGCAAATTCATTTCTACCGACTGACATACCGACAAAGACTTGGATAGTTGCTTCGCCCCTGTTAAAGTAACAAAGCAATGTTGATTACGAGATCATATAAAACATATTTTTTCGAAACAGCCAATATTTTGGTAAATACTCTACAACCTGTCTGTTTGACTGTCTATTATTCCCTTTATTCTTTAGATTGATTAGGTTAGGAGAAAATGCCTTGGCACATTTACATTTAGAACATCCAGTCATAGTCTGTGTCATAGACGTCCAAGGAAGGGGGGTAATGGGTAATTTTTTCATTTTACCCCTATTTACCCCTACCCTGGGGGTGCCCCAAAATAAAAAATCTCTAATGAAAAAAATTTTTGCGCGCTTCGCGCGCATTTTTAATACTATATATTTCAAAAAAAATAAATTACCCCCCCCCCAAAAATTTTACCCCGGGGGTAAATTTTTTTTTTGGGGGGGGGGTAAACTAAATTTACCCCTGCCAACAGATTTAAGGGGGGGTAATTACCCCCCCCCCCCAAGCAAATTTTACCCCCGGGGTTAAAATTTTTGGGGGAATAATAAAAATTTGGGGCGCGCTTCGCGCGCCATTTTACCCCCCATTAAAAAATTTTTACCCCCCCCCCAAAAAAAAAGCTTGGTCGCCCCTGGTCTGTGTCATCATAGATTTGATTGTAATTAGGCAAAAATCGGGGAGGGGTTATCCCCGAACCAGTATGATACCTTTAAAAAAAAAAATAATACTTTTAAAAAATGAAAAATAGTACTATATTGCAACTTCAATATTTTTTTCGTATAAATGTACAAACAAAAAAATACTACGACAAATTATAAGTAAAATTCAGGCATATGGAAATAAATAAACAGAAGGTAAATAAATCCTTCCCCAATTAGCCTCGCATAAATTGGATAACATTTTCCCCATATATAAGGTGATGAAAATCTAATAATACAGTTTCAATTTGATTGTATCCTAGAATGGTTTTAGATAAAGGCTTAGGATGTTTTAAGCAATTTTATGTCTCTCCACACCCCTCAGAATAAAGAGCCCCTTTATGTTAGGGGCAAATCCGCAAGTATATACCTATAATCTGTTTTCTTTTAAACTTAAGCAATCATTTTATTTTCTGAACCATTGCCATCCCTGTATCCCTGAGTAAGATTGCAAGTAGTTGGTAGGTTGGCATAAAAAAGGTCACCCAAATAGGTCACCACAACTACTACTCAGCTTCCAAATAGGTCACCACCGCCACTTGGCAGACACGCTTTGTGCCCTGCCTCGTAAATCAAGTAGTAGCTCCTCTAGTAGGTTTGGCTGTATGTCCATCTTGTCTATAATAAGGGTCGGTCCGTCCGTACGTCCGTAACGGATAGCTTTTTTCGTTAATCTATGCATGTTAGAATTGTCCTATCGATTTAAAACTTTGCATGATGATTTCTGTAGTAGTTAGATACGATTTAGAAAGCGTAGCAACGCTATAATCACTACTAGAATGTCGGTACGTCCATTTTAAACATGTTGATTTTTTATCTTTTTAACAGCAATTGTTTACGTGATATAATCATCCGATTGATCTGATTTTTGGAGTACTGATTCCCATTACAATAAGGTACAATATTATAATCGAATCATTCCTATAATCAAGTCCTAAAAATGTCAATATGTCCTCAAACAGATATCTGTATTTAAGAAGTTTTGCAACAATTTTAGGTATAATTTTGCCAAAACTTACATATTTATATTTTCAGTTCTGACACTCTACAAAAGTTAATGTTCGTCTGTCATACCATTTCAGAGCTTCGCTTTTATGGATGTTGTCATCCTTGTTTGGTTGGGAGGGTGGTGGTAACCTCCAATGAAATAGTTATACACCTTTCCAGGACCCAGGAGAAGCTAAACTTTAAAAGAGAAACATATTGGTTTAGCAGATCCTTGGAACACACAGACAGACAGAGAGCGCCCTCTTCCTAAGGGTTCTGTAATCTCTTTAAATTAAATCTCTTCAAAAAAAATGGAGAGTTACTTTATAAGGCAAATTTTTGCTTTCTTATAAAAATATTGAACCTAAAAATGATTTCTTGTTAGGCTAATCAAATATTTTTTCAAACAAAGCAAAAAAATGAAAATTTCATTGAAATTTTTTTTTTGTGTGTGAAAGTCTATGTCAAAATATTTTGCTTTACAGAGATGGGACAAAGGTTGATAATATAATCTTCTTAGAGTTTTTTCAGTATGAAATTATTGGGGATAAGAAAACTAGAATTGTAGATTAATTTAAATTAAAAGTAGAAAATGAAAAAATAGTATTTATTTTTTCGAGCTTTGTATTGCATAAAAAAAACTTTCAAAACAAATTCTTTAAAATTCTGAAACTAGAATCAAATGTGTGGAAACTTCACACTACCTTACAAAATGGTCATTTACAAAAGCTTATCAATATGGGGCTATTTTTTTAAAGAAACACTAGTAAATTTAGTTTTAAGCAGTTTTTGTCAATAATTAAAGCAAAATAAAGCATACATGTCTTTTGTTGAAAGACAGACGGACCGACCGGCAAAGTAAATTGTATACTGGATGCTATAATTAAACACTTGGAGCAAGATTTTGTGCTTTTCCTTGAAATTCTTATTGAGCATAGAACCCCCCATATCTATTTAATAAATGGAAAAAAGGGGTATGGGGGAAGAGGGGGTAGTTTTTCCCCTATGCTCAACCCATATTGGGATCTAACCCTGCAAAGCTACCCTAAAGTAAAAAACACATTCCCCTCCTCCTTATTTTTTATTTATTTAAATAAAAGTGAGGGGGCTCTTGTGCTCGACTAGGTACATCAAGGAAAACCTGCCAAGATTCTAGCAACAAAAATGTTTGAACGGAAAAGTAAAATATTTTGACTCAAAACGTTATCTTTCAAAAAAAAGGGTTTCGTACATTTCAGTTAAAATGTATATTGTATACAAATATGATTATGTGAAGCTTTACTAGGTGTCTCAAAAAATGAGCCACGTGACTTCATAATAATGAAGTAGGAAGAAAAACCCATTAAAAAGAGATGGATAATCCATCATTTTTATGACATCACATAGCTGATTTTTACGACACTTTAAAGCTTCTAATTATGTCTATAAGTAACGCAACAAACACTAAAAAAACAAACACAAATCTAACAAAAACTCCTATTAGTTTTTTTTTGAAAATGCAGTTGAGAATGAACACAGTAATAGTGTCTGACTGATTATGACGTAACAAAAAAAAATTAGCCAATGAGAGGCCGTTATTGACCAAAAGTAAAATTTATAGTGGCCTCTCATTGGCTAATTTTTTTGTTACGTCATAATCACTATTACTGTGTTCTTGAGAATTTGTCTAACAGTCAATATATCCAAAAAGCGGTTAAAAAGCAGCCAAGAAGCTGTTTTGTTTGACAGTCAATTTTAGATCCATGTTGAAACATGGCAGGTTAGAAAATCTCATACAATTGCATAGAAATCACATTGGCATCTGTGTAATATTTGTTGTAATGAAATAACACTTCAGAAAAGGGTTATGTTATAAGTTAGTTTCATTTAACATAACTCATATGAAAATATATTCAAAATAATATAAAATTGTTTTAAATAGAACATACTAAGTATGATATAAAGAGGAAATTAAAATGATAGTTCTTAAAAAATTATTTAACTATGCTCTCTTAATCTTTGCGAGTTATAAAATAGTAGCGACTGCGTCCCTAGCATCTAGGAGGGAAACAGGAAAATAGACTAAAACCACCATAAAACTTAAATTTATAAATGAAACTATGTGAAGCATCCATAAAATGGATAACTCATTATGTTCAGTAAATATCGAAATATTAAGTTACAGGCAAAAAAACCCTTATTACTAAAGTAGGATATGGAAAATTACGTTTTCCGTAACCGAAGAAATTCTATATTTGGGATGTTATTGTATCTACGCATGTCAGTCCGTCAGTATGACAAGATCGACGGATAGCTCTAATTGCAAATCTTGTTAAGGGATCTTAAAGGATAAGACAATGAACGATAAATTGATAAACGCCAACAATGATCATAAACAAAAGTACTCCTTCTGTGGATTGAAATTATTGGTCGAAAAGTTTCTTCAATTTTGTCATCCTTGTTAAAAAGCTTTATGATGAGCATTACGAAAAAATCTTAATTTCATTTTTCATGGTAGTCAAAAACTTTTTAAAATTGACATAAAAAGTAATATTTCTTTTTTTGGAGGCAAAGCTACTGAATAGGACTTTAAGGTTAGTATGTCAGCAATAAGTTAAACTTTATAAAGCTTACCTGAAAAGAATAACAAATACGTGATAGCAATGTACGAGATATTCGAAAAAAACTTACTTCTTTATATTATAGGATAAAAACTATAGAGCTATGCACTTTGGCGTATGCTATGGCACATAAACTTATTTTTACAGAAAAATAGGTAGGAATAAGAAAATGAACGACAATTAATGTACAAGCCCATATACCCAAATTATAACAAAATAATAATGAACTTATTTAGGTGATAATTACCCCCACAAAACTTATAAACTCGTTCCTTAATCCGCTAGCTCAACATGTTTTTGGGTTAATTGTTATAGTTTAGTAATTTTTAGTTTGTGCAAAGTATCTAAACTTTTCCACCACTAATGTTAGGTCTATTTAATGTGAAATGACCTATCATTTTATCCCTGCTAATACAAGAACTAGAATTCTTACTTTAAGGCTTATCAATCATGAACAAATCTTTAGATCTAAATAGTAACTATTTAAAGAAGGTGTATCAACTTTTTTTTTATAGCTAGCCGGTTCTTTTAGTAAGTAGTAGATGTAACATTTTTCATAGAATTCAGATATGCAATCGGTTTTTTTGTAGACCTCTTATTTTTTAAGTAATATAAGTTTTTAAAAAAAAAAAATTAAGTCGATTTTAAGGTACTAAAATGCAACAAAAAAATGAAAGAAAATGGCCATTATGAACAAAAATAGTAAGATCTTTAATTTGACACCTTACTTTTTCAATTCTGTCAGGTAATTATTGAAAAAATCGATTTTTTTAAACCCACGAGTATAAAAAGTTTGAACTTAATTTTATTATTTCACAGGTAAAAAAATATGGGTTCATATATACCTTTAGAATCAGAAAAATATTACGAATTCATTGTAAGCAAAATTGAAAAAAAAAGTTTACAATATAGTATATAAACTACAATAAAAGGAATTATATGAAAATATCATATTATATTGTACAGGCAACGTCTTAATTCTTGAATTGACTATAAAAATGGGAAGGGGGTAAAGAGGGGGTAAAGAGGGGGTAAAAAAGGGAAGACGATAGTGTTGCCTGAACAAAAAATACAATTGGCCATTTGTTTAATTTTTAATTTTTTTACTTTTTTTCAATTTTGCTTACAATGGATTCGTAATATTTTTCTGATTCTAAAGGTATATATGAACCCATGTTTTTTTATGTCTGTTAGAGAAAATATTTAGGTCTAAAGTTTTTATTAAACCGAGGTTAAAAAAATAGATTTTTTTAATAATTACTCAACAGAATTTTAAAAGTAAGGTGTCAAATTAAAGATCTTACTATTTTTGTTCTTACTGGCCATTTTCTTCTTTTATTTTGTTGCGTTTTAGTACCTTAAAACCGACTTAATTATTTTTTTAAAAAACTTAAATTACTTAAAAAATAAGAGGTCTACAAAAAAACCGATTGCATATCTGAATTCTATGAAAAATTTTACATCTACTACTTACTAAAAGAACCGGCTAGCTATAAAAAAAAAGTTGATACACCTTCTTTTCAAGTTTTAATTCAAATTCTAGTTTTGATATTTGTCATGATACATATTGGTATCAATATCATGTTTAAAAGCAAAGCTTTTCTATAATTAGAGTTGGTCCTATCGATTTCAAACTTTGCATGATGATTCCTATAATAGTTAGGTACGATTTAAAAAGTGTAGCAACTCTATAAGCGATACCAAAAAGTCCGTACGTCCATTTAAACCCTGTTGTTTTTTAACCTTTTATACGACAATTTTTCATGTTATATAATTATCCCATTCATCTGATTTTTAAATACTGATTCCTTTTACAGCAAGGTTCAATGTTATAAGCGAAGCATATCTAAAATTAAGTCACAAAAATGTAAGCATGACCTTAAACAGTATCTGTGTTTAGGTAGTTTTTAAAACCTATTTACTAGCAATTTGTTTACATTGTATGCATTTATATTCTTCTTATTAATATCTGACATTCTACAAGTGTTAATGTTCGTTTGTTCTATTGTGTTTGAGCTTCTCTTTTATGAATGATGTCATCCTTGTTATAACTAAAAAAGAAAATTACTTTCAATTATTGCCTTACAGGCAGACAAATTGAGTCATATATTACCTTTACTACTAAAATTGAAGTAAAATTGTGGAACAGTTAATTTTCCTTATTAAATGTATGAAGAATAATGAAATAAAATGTGTCCATATCTGCCTTCAGGCTGAGATTAAACAATTTTTTTAAAACTTAAATTTATTATAAAAAAGTAAAACAGTACAGATATAAATGTCCATAAGTAGCGCAGTAATAATATCTAACACTTTTTTCATTACAGGGGAACAGTATATTTCTCTGGGATAGTCCTTTATATTTAGTAAGTCCCAAGGTAATAACATCCAAACTATTGCAGACATCCAACCCTTTGATTTCACTACCTTTGTCTGAAAGTCAAAGCTGTGCATGGTAATAAGTTACGCATATTCCAAGGTAGGGTTTTTCCTTTACACTTTTAATTTCGCGCATTTGACATATTAGAAGTAGGTACAACCTTTAACTTCTTCAGATTGGTCTAAGGTTTGAAATTTTCTCGTTAAATGTAATAGTTATGATTAGGTATTTAAAATCTTCCAACGAAAAAGAAACTTATAGTAGCCCGAGTTTCTTAGTGGTTGGACATAAGTAGGGACGAGACACTTTTGTATAGCCACTAGGGCCAGCTTAAGCTCCACCTTGTGGCACATTATAACTTGATACAGAGAGCTACTAATGGGAGCTACTACTCTTAAATGTTTAAAAGATATACATTTCCGTCATACCTTACTTACAGAGTAGCTTCACTTTTAAAAAGGCTTATAGCTATTTACTGCTGAAAATACTAATACTAAAATAATACTAAAAAAACTGCTAAATTGAGAAAATACTAGTTTTTAAGCCTGTCTTTAAAATTTCATAGCACAGTTTTAAAATGAATTGTTTCACACATGATTTACTAGCATGTTTTCATTCATATGTTTTATTTACCGAAGGGTTAACCCTGTTAATCCTATTAAAGGACAAACATTACTTTATCGTTCATTGTCTAATCCCATAAGACTAAGATCATTGCCTTATAATCTAACCTAGAATAAGCACGTTTATAAATTGTCAATGTCAATTAAAAAATCAAAATACGAAAAATATTAGGAAAATCTGTTTAAGGCCATCTTTAAGAATTGTATGTGAAAGATACTTGATATTATAAATACCTTAATCGAGCGTGTATAATTCTTCTTTTTAAAAAACGAAGCTTTTTCACACGTAGGCTCTGTCCGTCAGTCCGTAACGTTTAGCTCTTATCGTTTATCTATGCATCTTAGAACTGCCCAATCGATTTTAAACTTGACATGGAGATTCCTTAAAAAATTTTTAATATTTATAAGCACCTTCTAAGTACTTTTCTTATTCCTTAAGATGCTTTGGCAGCAAAGCTATTAAGTTTGTCCGTCTGTCATACAGGATAAAAACCACAAGTACGTAAAATATCAAAAACCTTTTTGTTTTATAAACAGATTACACATATAACCATATATTACAAAAGCAAACACAATCGAATCTATAAGTAGCGCAGTTATATTAACCCTTCAAATTGATATTATGGCAGTTATTGTCAATAAATCATTCAATATAACATATTCTTTAATTAAACATAGCATTTAGTTTATCTACATTGTAATCGAGAGAGACAAACAGACTTGATTATAGAGTAGCTTTGCTCCTAAAAAACACAGTGAATAATAAAGCAATATTTGCCCTTAAAACATAAATCCCGTAAACACGAACAAATATTCAAAGATTTTATTTAGTTTTTTTAGTTAAAACTTTTATTTACAAAGCAATTTTGCCTGATATTTACGTCTACAATATAACCAATATTTGGCATTAATACATAGTTCCCTATAACACAATAATACGCCACTTGTCTTAACCTCTTTTCGAGGAAGCTTTGTGTTTATCAAGTTCGAAATTAATTCCTTATCATTATCCTAAAACTAAGCGCAAATGTCGTCTTTTTTTGGCTTTCCTTTGATAATGTAACGCGGCATGGATTGTTTGTATATTTTGATGCGCACGTTCGTTACTTTTGAATGAGATATGAGTGTGTGAAGATTTCGGAGAACAAAATTGGGCCTATCATTGGTCTCATAGTGTGTGAACGACCCTAGTATATCAGGGATTTGAAACCATAAGAACTTCAGGTAGAATTTGTTATTTTTATTAAGAAGAATGGTGTATAGGACGATTATATGTAGTTTTAAAAAAGGCTTTAGCCAGCTAAACATGAAACTTAATAATGATTAATATATGTTTTAGTTATTTTTATGTGCCTTTATTTTTGCATTTAACAATGATTTATTAAACCAAATAATTTTCCTTTAAAGCCAAAGTTTCCAAAGATTCTTAACCGTAGAGAAAAATGATTTTAAAAAGCAATTTAGATTACGTGGTTATAAATAACTGGAATTATGAACTAATTGATTTTGTAATTTCAGGACTTTGAAATAATTTCATCAATAAATCTATATTCAAACCTGCTGTTGAAACTTGATGGTTCCTGGTATTGGGGGTTTGTATGTTCGCCAACAGATCTCGTGAACTTCCCGCTAATTCGAAAGTCAAGCTCAACCAAAGTGTCATGGTTGAGACAATTTCAAAGTATCTGATGAATAGGCGTTAGCATTCATCAAGAGATCAATAGCATCCAGTGAATTATTGATGCAATAAACTGTGACAATTTTTCTGTGAAATAAGTACCTAGTGAATCATTATGCCACTAACCAAAAAGCAGAAAATTGAGCGAGCTATCGCTATTGGCAGTGAAAGGCTAGAAGTGTTTGACGAACAGTTAAAAGTGTTTTATGACAATCTAAAAGCCTGCCAAAGTTTTAGTTCATGTGAAAATGTGAATGTAAAATCAATTCGTGACATTTTTAGTGAGGTCAAGGACCAATCTGACCTAATAAAAAGTCTAAAACCTGCCGTGGAGACTAGTGAGCTGCGCGAGTTCAAGCGTGATTTGGATGAAGCTAGTGAGCAGAAATCTGTTGCAGATAAAGTTTATGCGTCGTTGGAGCAGTGTACAAAAATTCTGTACTGGCTTGACAATGATTCAGACGACGCGAGGTCAAGCACTGTCGCCAGGAACCTCGACGTCATTGAGAAGGTGAAGATGGACATGGGAGTGCTTAAAATTTCCGTGGAGTTGCGCCAAGAAGTACGTGATATGTACCGAAGGCTTAGAGAGATGGAACGTCGTTCATCTAATCTGGATGAGAGTGGGACACCTGCCATGCTCTCCAGAAGTATGTCTGCCGTGGATATTCGGAGTTCCAACCCGCAGTATGGGCGCTGGGACAACAGTTTGTTGCCGTCGTTCGACGGTACTGACACGGATTACCCAAACTTTAAACAGGTCTTTAAAGATCTATGCTCTGGTTATGGATTTGCTGACCAGAGGTTAAGTCTGATGTTGTGTATGGAGAAGGTGATAACCAACCCGGAACTACGCAAGCAAGTGTCAGCGATTAGAGATCATAATGAACAATGGTCGTTTCTTGATCAGATGTTTTTATCAAACACTCGCCGGTTCATGAGGATTTTAACCAAGCTGAACAAGATGAAACCTGTGGATAAACCTGTGGACGTGGTTAGCGCAATTGCTACCTTCAAGAGCATGATGCAGGAGGTAGAAACCATCGTTGGTTCTGCAGCTAAGGATTACAATCACCTAACTCTTATTCATATTTTTAAAGACAAGTGCCCTGAAAGTTTGAGAGAGAAAATTATGATGGAGCTAGGTAGCATGAACCAACCAAACATCCAGAAGATTGTAGAACTGCTGGAGAGGACCAGGGGTGCCATGTTGGCCGGTGATATGTCCTATGACACTAACGCCGGCAAGAGAAATCGTGACAGAGCTGCTGCCGCGCAAGTATCTGGCCGCAGCGACAATAAGAATGGAAAGGCTGGAAAGGACAAGGCTTCCAAGTGGAACAGTGCATGTCCTGTGGAGAGCTGCAAGGAGAAACACCCGATTTTCCGTTGCCTCACGTTTAAGAAGATGGATGTGGTTGACCGAAAGAAAGTTGTCCAGCAGAAGAAGTTATGTGAACTCTGCCTATGTGACGGCCATACTGCTGACAAGTGTAATAAATCGGATAAGCTTGGTGTTTGTGGTACCAATAATTGCGACAGATACCATTCTAGGTTACTCCATGAGGCCAGTGCTGGTGTGAATACAGTCTACAAGTCAAGTTCTGCACCCAGCCCCTGTACCTTCTTACTTCAGTTAGTTCCTGTTGTAGCACCTGGCGGCGGCACCTGCCACGCCACTGTGATGTTTGACTCTGGGGCAAATTTGCCACTTGTGTCTGAGAAATTATCCAACAAGTTGAAGCTGAAATCTACCGGCAGATATACAACTATTTCTGTAGCTGACGGCAGTGAGTCTTCCTGTCGCAATGTTGTGTTTTATCTGAAGGATAGGGACGGCAATTTGAGGGAGTTTGAGGCAGCTGTCATGCCTACCCTCGGCGGGGCCAACGAGATGCGCTCGGTCCACCCCGAAACTGCCGCCGAGATATTTAAAATGCCGCCAGAAAGGTTTACATATATTAGTGGAGGCTTAGATATCATCATTGGAAATACACATCCTGACGTGTTTCCTTCAACCTACCAGAAAGTGGGCCAGTCTATGTTGTGGCGAACCATTTTTGGTAGTGGTTTTATCTGTACGAGTGCTGACGGTGGAGCTGGAGATCAAAAGTCGGCTTATAAGGCTGTCAGTGTCAGTGGAGGCACCTTGCCAGACTTTCTGACGTCTGAATTGTTTGGCGTACAGCCGCAGGCACTTTGTCCAGGATGTACTGCCTGTCAAGAGTGCAAGGCTATGGCCGACGGCACTACCTGGGACCAGCGTGAGAGGCAGAGGATAATTGAGGCAGGTTTAACACTAGACTTGCAGTCCAACAAGTGGACAGGTCAATATGCTTATATTGAAGATCCTCACACTTTACCCTACAATGAGAGTTTAGCCCGCAAAATTGCTGAAAAGGATCGTGCCAAGATGGTCAAGGAAGGTACCTATGGAATGTATGTGGAGGTATTCAACGACGCCATAAAAAGAGGCGTTTTTCAAAAAGCCACGCCTGAAGAATTGCAGTATGAAGGGCCTAAGTCTTGTTCATCAATAGTGGTTGCCTTCAAGGAGGATTCAAGTTCCACACCGATGAGATTGTGTGCAAATAGTTCTCTGACGTTCAAAGGTACCAGTTTTAATAACATAATGCTGGGAGGCCCGCCGCCAATGCAGAAGATTTTTTATCATTTGATGCTTTTCCGCGGTTACAAGGTTGGTATAACCGCGGATATTTCCAAGTTCTATAACTCTATCCTGGCCACAGAGTTCGACAGCCAGATGAAGAGAGTTTTATTTTCCCCGACGCCAGACGGTCCTCTTGAAATTTACCTGACTAAAGTTGTGAATTTTGGCGAGTTAGCTGCGGGAAATTTGGCAGTTACAGCCCTGAAGTTGACGTCCCGCCTGTTCGGCGGAAAGAGTGAAGCAGAGGTCAAGGAGATGTATGGAGAGGGGCAGATAAACGGTAGTGAAATTGTTGCTAAACCTGAATTATGGAAGGAGCCACAAATACCTACCTACCCTGATGAGGAATTCAAGTTACCTCAGATTCCAGTTGCAGTCAAGCTTGAGAAGCACAGCTTCATAGATGACGTTATTTCGGGAGCAGGATCGAAGCCAGAAGCCAAGGAGATGATGAAAGAGGCCGACAGAATTATCGGCAAAGGTAGTTTTTCCTTCAAACAAGTCATTTATTCTGGAGATGATTGCCAGCCTACCAAGGTTCTCGGGCTAATATGGAAGCCAGCCACCGATGTGTTGTCCATCGCCACAAGAGTCAACCAAGATGGAAAAGTTAAGGGAAAGAAGGTGAAAGAGGATGCTGATTTGTACAACCTCCAGGATGCCTTGGACGAGAATCTGACAAAGAAGATGGTCCACAGGTTCGCCGCCCAAACCTTTGACCCGATCGGGCTTTGCAGCCCTATTCTGTTGAGAATTAAACTTGTCCTGCGGAAAACATGTTTGCTGAATTTGGGCTGGCAAGATTTCATTCCAAAAAGTCTACGGGATGAACTTGTTAAGTCGCTGGAGGACAGAGCTGAGGTCGCTAAATTGGAGTTTGACCGTTGTGTGGTCCCGGAGGAACCAACTGGCCTTCCATCCTTGATGATGTTTTCGGATGGGTCATCAGAGGCTTATGCATGTAATGCATATTTGAGGTGGCCAACTAGACAAGGATTTGAAACGTTTCTGCTAGCCACCAAGTCAAGAGTTGCGCCGGTCAAATGTGAATCAATTCCACGCCTTGAATTGATGGGGTGCCAGATGTCCACAAGGTTGGCAAAGTCCGTCAGAGATGCCCTGCCCTTTGATGTTGTCAGAGTGATGTACTTTACTGATTCATCGTGTGTTTTATCACAAATAGTTTCCAACAGTGCTATGTTGAACACTTTTAATTCTCATCGCATTGGAGAAATTCAATCTGCAACCAACAAGGATGACTGGAGGTGGGTCCCGGGGACACACAATGTTGCAGATTTGGGCACCAGAAGCACCTGCAAGGTATCAGATTTGGGACCAGGTTCCAGGTACAGATTGGGCCCAGAATGGTTGCGCCAGGATGAAAGCGCGTGGCCGGTGAAAACTGCCGAAGAAGTCAAGCAGGTTTTACCCCCAGAGGAGTTGAATACCAAAATGGTTAAGTTATGTTCAATGAAGGTTGCCGGAGAAGCCGCTGAAGATGTCTTTAGGTTTAAGCACAGGAGATCATTTGGACAGGCCAAACGTATTATGGCAGCTGTCCTGCAAGTTGCGAACACCTGGTTGAAGAAGCTAAAGAGCAGACAAGAAGGTAAGACTACAGCCGCTGGTAGTCATGTAGCAGCCGCAGATTCTGTGTACAAGCCGTCTTTGTACAATTTTATGGCGGCGGCGGAACTTTTCATTGTGTCATGAAGCCAAGAGGATGAGTGGATAAATGACGCTAAAGGCAATTATGCGTCATTAAATCCATTAGTGCATGAAGTATCATTGACCTGGCCTGTCGTTGGTCCCGGAGGAAAGTATGTGACCAGGGAGATGAGAATCCTTAAAATGGTTGGTCGTGGAGAGCCCGTCATTGACGCCATTACTGGTGGCCGTAAAATGATATTTGAAGACATGCCAGGTTTAATAATTTTGGAGCCTGGTAATTGGTTAGCTGCTGTTTTTATGAGAGAAGCGCATGTTGAGCTTCACTCTGGTGTCCGTGGAACTTTAGCTGAGAGCCGCCGTTGGTGCTGGATTGTGAAGGCAAGGAGGTTGTTCATCATGGAAGTGAAGAAGTGTTGGCCCTGCAGTGTTGAGAGGGCCAAGGAATGTCGTACTACCATGAAGGATGTGTTACCTGACAAGTTGGTCCCGAGCAGGCCTTTTGAAGCTGTGCAAGTCGACCTGATGGGTCCGCTGGTTACGAGGAGAGCTGCCGCCAAAACGAGGAGTCAGACAGCAACGAAGAAGGTGTGGGTGTTCGTGGTGGTCTGCAGGTTCTCAGGGGCGTTATGGTTAGATGCCTTGGAAAAGTATGATACCAGCAGTATCCTGTTGTCCCTGCGCAAGTTGGAAGCTGTTCATTGTCTGCCGAAGGTCATAGTAAGCGACATGGGCACACAATTATCCGGTGCTCGCAAGGTTTTAGAGCAGAAGTTGGGCAGCCAGGTAGAGTTTTCTTGGTCTCAGATCCCGGCCCGAGCCCACCATTTCATTGGGCAAGCTGAGAAAATGGTGGGATTAACCAAGAGATTGCTGTCCAAGAAGTTGGTGAATAGTTCTGTTAATTTCAACGAGCTCCTGGTGCTGTTGGCGGAGGTTAGCAAGTTGATGAATAGCAGACCATTGACGATAGAAGCTGCGAACGACGTGGAGAATTGGCGGCTGATTACCCCTGGCCAGCTGCTGGGAAATGTTGACCGCCAGCCGTTGTGCAATGTAGCGATGAAACCGGAGGACCAAATTTCCTCCAGGTTGAAGTTGTTAGAAGATTTATCTGCCCAGTTTTGGACTGCCTATCGCCAGGAGATCCTACCGAAGATATTACGGATGTCCAAGTGGAAGGATGAGATGGCGGAGCCACTAGCTGACGGAGATATAGTTCTGGTTACGAGTACCAATCCGCTGATGAGATGTTTGAGGATGGGCCGAGTGACGAGGATTGAGGATGGGAGAAAGACTGCAAGAGTCTTGTTCCGGCTGACAGATAAATCTCCCCTGGAAGAACATGCTGTATCAGTCAGGCAGTTGTTAAAAATTATGATTAATAATTGATTCTTATTTTATGGAAATTGAGATTTTTTTAGTAAAAAAAAGCCACATTTTTCATATGCCTATTTTTATGCATAAAATAAGAATCAAATGAAATGCGATTAAATTTTATTCTAATTCATATGCTCAAATTTAATTTTATTGAGTTTAATTTCTTTTCAAAAGTACAATTCATTATAAAACTTACCTGAAAAGTTTAACAAAAAGGAATAAATGTGTCGAGGTTGCGTGATTCGATATTTATTCTAAGAAAAAAAATCAAGTATTTTTTAGCAGATTTTTTTAAAAATTATATATGAATTTCAATCAAGTAAAACATTTTTTATTCAGATCAAGGAATGATTGAAAATTCATATTTAAAGTCTCATATTTTTTTACAAAGAAAAATTGGTATTTTTATAATTCCGATGAAAATTCTAACGAAGATATTATTATTTTGCTATTCTTTAAGTATTAAAAAGTTTTATTGTTGATTAAGATATTACAGTTCTTATTCATTAGGTTTGAAAAACTTTCTGCCCAAGGATTTTGAAATATTTTTTCTTACTACTCTTTTGATGCTTAACAAATTTAGTTTTAAGTACCTATAAATCTTAATTTTCTTGTCTAAGATTTATTTCGTTTTATTTTACCATTATTGTTTACATTTCAACCTGATTTCGTAGGTACTTATTGATTTATTTATAATGATTTATTACCTATTGATTATGAAATGATTATTATTTAGTATAGTTGTTATATTTACAACATCATGATTAATAGGATTATCTATTTTAGGATTGTGTATGTGATCTGTGATTGTCATGTGCATGGAATGTTGTATGGTACAAACCAATCCCCATCCTTCTATCCTAAAATGTGAGGTATTATGAGTCCTAGTGAGGGGTATGATATTGTGTATGCATTTCACGGGGTTTCATTTAGTTAGGAGCAAAATTGTCACGTTTTCGGGATGTGGCCATTCTCATGTGATTATGGTGAGTTGAGTTTAGTGAGAAATGTTGCTAGTGCTCAGCGCAAAAAAACCTTGAATCTCGTTAAGGAAGTTAATTTGACTTTCAAACGGGGGGTGTGTCTTAACCTCTTTTCGAGGAAGCTTTGTGTTTATCAAGTTCGAAATTAATTCCTTATCATTATCCTAAAACTAAGCGCAAATGTCGTCTTTTTTTGGCTTTCCTTTGATAATGTGACGCGGCATGGATTGTTTGTATATTTTGATGCGCACGTTCGTTACTTTTGAATGAGATATGAGTGTGTGAAGATTTCGGAGAACAAAATTGGGCCTATCATTGGTCTCATAGTGTGTGAACGACCCTAGTATATCAGGGATTTGAAACCATAAGAACTTCAGGTAGAATTTGTTATTTTTATTAAGAAGAATGGTGTATAGGACAATTATATGTAGTTTTAAAAAAGGCTTTAGCCAGCTAAACATGAAACTTAATAATGATTAATATATGTTTTAGTTATTTTTATGTGCCTTTATTTTTGCATTTAACAATGATTTATTAAACCAAATAATTTTCCTTTAAAGCCAAAGTTTCCAAAGATTCTTAACCGTAGAGAAAAATGATTTTAAAAAGCAATTTAGATTACGTGGTTATAAATAACTGGAATTATGAACTAATTGATTTTGTAATTTCAGGACTTTGAAATAATTTCATCAATAAATCTATATTCAAACCTGCTGTTGAAACTTGATGGTTCCTGATATTGGGGGTTTGTATGTTCGCCAACAGATCTCGTGAACTTCCCGCTAATTCGGAAGTCAAGCTCAACCAAAGTGTCATGGTTGAGACACCACTATCCTTTAAGGTAGGGTGGAAGAAGTCAAGAAAATTGTCTAAAACCACCAAAAGACATATAAAAAGTTACAGCCACTTTTAACTAACAACTTCTGTGATTTTTACCTTCAGACAAAAAAACCTTACTACTTCATGTTATAGCAAGTAGAACAATGATAGTCTGACGTTCAGTTGCGTGCGGAAGGGAGATGGAAAGGGGGGAGTCCCAAAGGACATAATTCCACTTTTTACCCTTTTCAACCCCAACCCTTACACCTGGCAAATGTCTGTGCACGACACTAATGTTGATATTTTGTAGCATAAAATTAAGACAAATTACATTAAACATTAGAGAGAACTAAAACTGATTAAAATGATTGGATAAATGTCCCAATTCTTACTTAAATCCCTCTTGGTCATATATTACTGACCATTTCGAGTGTGCATTTAAAAACCGTAAAAAAACTGCGAATACTTTAATATTTTTTTTCTTTTTTACTTTATTTATATAACTTATCATTATTAAAATAGTGCTGCAATTAATTACAGCTGATTGATTTTATCTAAATGGACATTAGTCAAAGTAAATTTCAGGAAATACAGCGTTTTAAAATATAAAGCTTAAATTCTCTATATTTTATTTATGATATATTGTTAAAACACTTTTATATTTTCTTTGTGTATGTACGTTTAAAATGTGTTTATGGATAAAATGGATTTTTCAAAAATGGATAAATAATTTCCATTCTCTATATAAATATATTCTACAGAAAGTAAAAATTTAATATTAGAAATATTTTATAATATTTTGGGGGCGAGGGGGTTGGATGAATAACCTCATCCTCCTTAAATTAAAAAAGAGTATTAGACTCTGAAATATCAAGCTATATTTTTTTTTATAATTTGCTATTATTTTTTATTGTACCCCAAAAAATATTTTCCATTATATTTTACAATTCATTGTTTCTAATAAATTGTCATAAACAAGACCTTTATGGTGGGTTTCAAAGTCTGTCTGCCATCCAATTATGACAACACAATAGCATTAAAACGAATAGATAAATATACAATAACACGTAGACATTATATGGCTGTAGAACCTCACCCAAAATCTTGGTATAAAACCGTAATTAAGAGATATTTGGACGATTAAATGATATATTAAAGTAGCTCGAGGCATGTTTTATAAAATTTAAGGCCAAAAAAGTATTTTTTTTGTGGCTTGCTTTGACAAATTTAAACAATACTGGTCTATAATCTTAATCTACTAGAATATATACTTGCATTTTAATATCACTCAATCGATTGCATACGATTTTCTTTATTCAAACGATTACAGCATATTAAATAAGCTATAAAAACAGTAATGTAAAGACAAATAATCTAATCCAACCCCCAACAAAAAAATGTGTACTGAAAGTTAATCACTTTAAAAATTTAATATATCTTCTATTGTCCTATCCATTGCATGTATGTACAGTACAACCTAATAAAAATTCTCCATAGAACTCTTGTGTCTATACTTTGGGGCAAATAGTGGTATAGTCTCAAAAAAACGGCCCATGGTCAAAGCATAATCCACCCCTTTATTGTCTACTTAAAAACTTATTTATTTAAATAATTAAAAGATTCTAAGACTATCTGTGTGTCCATTTAGATCCCACTAACTATTGAACTGGATTTCTGTTTTCTTTTCAGGGATGCCTTATATAGATCAATGAAACTATATATATATAAATCATTTTTACCAGGGAGGAATTGGACTGTATGTATATTGTAAAGGACTGAAATTTACAATTTCCCTCACTCGTTGGCTTCGAAACTATGGGTCCTTTTTTCAAATCTTTATTGAGTTTTAAAACTAGAATGCATAAACCTTCACACCTATGAACTTTTTATTTTGAAGGGGTAATTTTGTTTCCATAATTTGGAGCGTACTATAATTTATCTCCATTGAATTATCCCTTCAAAATTATATTTAAAAGGATGCCTAAAATTGATTGAAGCTAATCACAAAGAATAGTTATTTCTCGCATCGTATTATAAACGGCTTTCCGCGGATACAGAATGTACAATTACAAGATTAAAACTAGTTTTTTTAGCCCCGAGGTGCCGAAGGCACCGGCTAAAAAAACTGGTTTTAATCTTGTGATGGTACATTTTTATATTCGTAGAAAGCTGGATATAATTCGATGCTAGACATAGTTTTTTCGTATGGATGAGAACCGGTTCCTATCCACCGGATTCGAATGAATACGAGAAATTGTATTACCTGTAGCAGATGTAATATTTCTCTGCCTTGTGCTCCAAGTTCTGTCGTGGGAAAGGGAGAGTCCAACTAAAGATAAAAAGGTATCGTTAGGATAAAAAATGTGATATTTGTAGGAATATCTATCTATTAATCTATCTACAAATCTACACAAGCTACCTAAATGTATAATACAACCACACAAATGTAACAATTTTTTTGTACGCTTCGCGCACAAAACATACAAATTCCTTTCATTAAATTAATTTGAATACACATTTAGAAATAGGTTTTTATGTCATGTATAATTTTCTTATTACCCCCTAAAATTTGCCAATTATCAACCACTAAGTTATAAAATCTAATTATAAAATGTCTATGCCTTTCGCTAAAATCCTCGAAAATTAGGTATGTGCAGGTGCACTTTGTTATTACTGATCCCTTTTCAACACTACAAAAACATCTATCAAATATAAGTAACTTCAACACCAAAAACCCCCCTTCCCCCCCCCCCCAAAAAAAAAGTCTCTAGGGGTTGGGGGATGTCGTTGCTTCTTGATGCCAATCCACCATAAAAATCAAACCGGAGAATATACCCTCTTGCCAGGGAGGTTATTTTTTAGCGCTTTTCAACCAACCCGCCCTCAGCCCTCCTAGCCAAAACTATCGTTCTAGCTACCAACCTGGAAGCAATCCGGATGAACAAAGCATACAGACAGAAACAATTCTAGAACAGGATCCTGCTCAGATATAAAGTTCTTCAGAACATCAATAATAACACCAGAATCTACTTCGTTGACGTTTCCAGCGGAGCGCACTATTGTTGTTATAACATGAGTAATATAAATTTTAAATGGAAACATATAGAGAAAAATAGTTCATAAAAAAATCGTTCATAAAAATAGATAATAAGGAATTAGGAATCTGATGCTTTACCGTTAAGTGACAACTGAGCACAGAAACCCCCATATTATTTTCGAATAATATACAAATAAGGGAGTGTTTTACCTATGCCCAACCCCTATGGTAAATTACTAATCCGGCGGTGTTACCATGTGCCTTATTATAATCTAATGTAAAGTAAAAACACACAAAATCTACTTCCTTCCCCTTATTTTCAAGTTACTTCAAAATAAAGAAGGGGTTGCAGTACTCGACTAATCACTTTCAGGGAAACTAAAACATACTCAACATTTTTCTGTTTTTCTGGAAATATTTTACATATTTGATTATATGCAAAAGTGAAAGAACAATTATTATTTGAACTCATATTAATTCCTGTAGTAATATCTTCATTATTAGTATAGGAGAAATCATAATCCGCTAGAGCTGCCTGGATCAAAGCAGACTCAATTTTGGGGATTTCTTCTTCAACTAGTAAAAAAGACACTTTGCTTAACTTTTGTACTTGTAGAGTGGGATAGCTATGTTAGTTAATATTTTAGAATAATGATTTCTGAAACAATTAGGTACAATTTAAAAAGAGTTGCAGCTCTAATACCCTCACCAAATATTCTCATATCAAATATATCATTCAATAAGAGAAGCATCCTTAGAATTAAATCTACACCCCTATGGTAGAAATTACTAAATTGCAGTAGATAATATACAGGAATAAATGAAAACAAGAATGTCAAAAAAAAGATAAAAAAGTTAAGAATTTTTATAGAGAGAGCAAGAAGAATTTTTGAATAAAAAATGGATTTTTTTCCAAAGTAGTTGTCCTTGTAAACTGTAAGAATGAAGCATTTAGCTTTGGATGGACGGACAGTTGGACATTCTTGTACTTTGCATTATAGATATAAAGTGTCTAAATTTTCCTTGAGAATCATCTTCAGTGGTATACAGGTCGTCCAATTCATCAGGGAAAAACGAGGATTTCTTCTCATCTAAAAATAAACAGGGATGACAACATCCATAAGTAAAGAAGCACAGTAAAGATCATGGTTTGTCATAGGGACAAATTGATTCAAATAGCAGATTTTTTGTTGTAATAAGTAAAAAATAAATTTACATAAAATTAAAAAAAACCAAGGTATACATTTGTTTTAGATGTTTTAATTGATAGTATTTGTGTATGAATGACAGACCAACGGTTTAAGTAAATTATATACCGGATGCTCATTGGCGTAGGGAATCTTCACTAAATATTGAGCCGTCTATCTAGAATAGCAGCAGTGAAAATTAAGTAGCTGACAGACGGAAGCACTGACGGAGATTTCGAGCTACTAAAAGTCATACCTTGATAGTAATCAACATAATCATTATCATTTTTCTCCTCTTTTTGATTCTCGATGGCAACCTTTGTACTAGTAACAAAACCATCCACAATTGTATCCTCTTTATTCACTTTCTCCATGTCTAGGTCAGGAATTTTTACTATAATAACAGGACTTATACTGGCTTCGCTAGTTGTTTGAATTTCGTGTTCATTTTCGTCACTGTTATGGTGTTGATGAGGCATTTTTGGAATGTCCATTTCGAAAAAGGTCATTACATAGTCATTTATGTTTGAGGGTGCTTTGGTGGAAGGGGTTTCTAAGTCCATCTGGGGGATTTTTAACTTTATCTTCTCAGCAATTTCTTGAAAATACAAAAATTAGGAGAATTTTATTTCTACTGGGAGTAGTACACAAAAAAACTTTATTCAGAATACTTATTTTAGGTTAGATTAAGTGGGATCCCTACCCTTATTTTAAAGTTAAATGCGAAAGGGGTGTCTGTGCCGCAAGGAACTTTGAGGTAAAGCACCGATTTGGTTAAGTAGGAGTTGGAAGCAGAGAGATAGAGAGGGGGGACAATGGGCTGTTTATTACACTAGTCCCCAAAATTTTACAATAACGTTTTCTTATTCGTTGGATTAACAACTTTGGGGACTTACACTAAATTTGATTGGTTGGTTTATTAAAATGAGTGTTCAAACCTTTCTACAGAAGGGGTAGTTTTGTGTGTTGTCATTGGGAATGTGCATCAATTTATCGGCTGTTGTCTTATCCCTTTAGATCTCTGGGTTAGAAGTGCTTCATGGGGGTAGGGTATCTCAGGATTAGAACTACACAAAATTGTTAAAGAAACGGATTTTAAGTCAGGAAGCTAATGTTAGTTGAAATAATCAACACTACTTTCCTCCCCCCCCCTCCTTAATTCTACATAAAGTTTCATATTTAGACAAATATTGATTTACCGATCATAGTCCTTTCCATGATTTAATCCTTTAAATGTATTAAAAATAAAACAATTATATGTTTAAAATCTACTTTAGATTAAATACAGTTTAATAAATCAAGATTTATATCAATTGTTTAAAATAAAGAAAAGTTACTTTCAAAGATAGCGAAGCTTTTCCACTTAAAAATCTATAACACAAAGTAGTGCATGTAAGATCTTAAGGGATATGACAATGGACGCTATTTGAATTACATCCACAATGATGATCAACAAATTTATGCCTTCTCCAGATTAAAATTATTGGTTGAAAAGTTTTGACATTGCTCTTTGGGTACCAACCAATAAAAATTTGTTAAAAGTACCCAAGGATTTATGAGATACCTGAGTTATAAAACATTGGGTACCAGTGTAATTTACAGTCTCCTCTCTCCCTGATGTTAAACCAACAGACATACCGACTTATAGTAGAGTAGCTTCTTAATAAAAAATGAAAACCTTGGGGCAAGTGTGTGGAGCCAATTTGTTCAGAATCTGAATCTAAAGAACTGTCCGTGGTGAATTTTTCTTCAGAGTACAGGGCAGGAAGACTGTCCGTTGTAAAAATTACGGCGTCGTCGTTCAAGGCTGTTTAAGGTGTTATATTTTATTCTCTTGGATTTATTAGAAGCGAAGCTAGTCTGTTGCTTAGTTATGTTGTATGTCAGTCTTTCAGTCATTTATTTAATAATTATTATTGTCCTTTTCATAGATTTTTGCTTAAAAACTTTAAAACATGGCTAAATTTTCCGATTAACATTACCTTTATTGGATTTTTTATTAGAATATTTTTTTTCTTAACTTTTGACTTTGTAAAACATTTAAAAACATAAATGCTTTGCTATCCCAACGAAAGGAAGGATTTTAAAGAAGGTGGAGGTTAATTTATAAGCATTTTTTGTAAATAGAATTTGTATATATTACAAATTAAGTTAACATACGGACGAGCGAACTTATCATACTTATAAAGTAGCTCCATTACTAAAAATTGAGATGCTATCCAGTTCAGAATAAAATATACACCCCTGCCATAAGATGCGTATTGGTAAGAACAAAAGCACTGTCGTCCAATGGTTCTATCCCGTCTTTAGTAAACATTATGGCGTCAAAACTTGATTTTGTGGGTTTTTCAGATGTCGTTGTGCCAAGTTGCTCGTTCTTGGTTATAGTGTAGTCGCCATCTTCGAAAGTGTCATAAAAACTGAAAAATATAGATGATCAATTTTGCTAAAATAATCTTATTACATTATTAATCTTATCCTATTTTTTCAGGGAAGTTTGTATTAGTCCAGGACAGGTATAAGGCTATTTTACATATCCACTAGGATACATATGGCACAAAGATAATATGCAAAATTACTTTTACAGGGGGGATGGGACAGGGCAGGGGTAAGAGAGGGACAAATGAACAAGTTTGTAATAGTATAGGACAGGTTTAAGGCTTTTTTGCATGGGAATACATCGCCTATTAGGATATATAATATATATGGCCCTAAGAATTTTTTATACGGTTGGGTGGTGTTATGGAGGCAGTACTAAACTAATTATGTGATTATATCAATCTATCTCTTTATTTCTATAAATCAATAAATCAATCTATCTTTCTGTTTCTATCCAATCGAATTATCTATGTACATACCTGGAATCGTTGTTTTCTGACTCATTTGTGAATACAATAGCAGAATCTTCTTCAGTTGTTAGATCAGCTTCTTCTATTTCTACCTCTTTCTCAATAGCAGCTACTATATCCTACAAATATTTATTTTCCAGTATAGCTTCGAAACCGATGAATATTCGATGCATAAGAACCGGTTATCAGACACACTGAAAATTCATGAGTTGAACCTGTTTTTAGAATCAAGTAATTGGACAAAGAAACATAAATTATCGCGCATCTGACATAGTAGCGGTAGATAAAATTATCAATTTTTAGTCATAATTATAACTTTGAAAATTTGAAACTTTTACCCTAAAAGCTAAAGAAATATCAAGAGTTGTATCTTCATTATTTTCTGTTGTTACACTTTGCTCATTATCACTGGGTGTTTCATTTTCAATGGTGGCATCAGTGGTTGATACTAGATTTTCAACTGTAGTTTCTTCAATAATGTCTTTGACTATTGTTAATTCTTCTGCTGTTGGGATTTCAAAATCATTAACTTGTTCAGTTGATGGATTTTCATTTTTAATTATTTGCTCGGTAGCAGTTTCAATAACTTGTTCAGTTGCTGTATTTTCAGATTCCATAGCATTTTCAGTTGGTGGTTTAGATTGGTTTTGTCTGTTTTTGACAAACCGGTTTGTTAGCATAAAAGAATAGTCATCTTCGGAATAATCAGAATTCAAGATGGCTGAATCATCAAACATGGCCGACTCATCCAAACTGGCTGACTCATCCAAGATGGCGGCATTATCCAAGATGGTGGATTGTTCCAACATGACTGATTCGGTTGTAGGGTCTTCACTAGTTATTTCATCCTGCAAAAAAACAACTCTTTATTCTTATTATCATTTTTCTATGAAAATTTACCATTTTACATACAAAATGCAATTCTTTTTTCAACAATTTGCATTTTAAAAAAGCATTACCTTGAAAATTTGTTCAGTTACAACTTGTTCAATGTTAGTTTCAGTTGTATCAAGTTTAGGAAGGGTGGGGACAAGAAGGAGGGGTTCAGTGGTGACTGCCTGCAGATCATAGATAAATAAAGAGTCAAGTATCGAGTTTTACTCAGACAATGTCTATTCTGAAGGAATCTTAAGAGATAAGACAATGGACGATAATTTGATGTACATTCCCGATGTTGATAAACAAAATTGCCCCTTTTTATAAGTTCGTACAGTGCTAACTATCAAGATATTTAATATATATAGTACCAAAATTTGTAAAGCCAACGAATGAGAGAGGGTGTTTTTAAAGTGGCAGTTTAATTTACATTTCAATGTTCCCGACCTGACAATGAGTTATTAACATATTTCTTGCGAAAAAAGGTATTTTAGGCAGGTATTGTCAATCAAAAACTTAATTAATATGTTTTATTTGTTATGTATGATTTTTCTATGCCTCGGGTTCAACTGTTGTGGTTGTTAAGATGCTCTCATTGGCTGCATTAGCCTACACAGATACACAGTGGAATATTGAATAAATAATAATAATTTGAACATAAACGATAATATCCATTTCTATCCCATTGTGTTCCCTTTTAAGTTCTTAAGAATTGACAGTAAAAATCTCTAGTTATTATTAAATTTCAAAAATCCCCTTTTACATATTTTTCGCACTGTGGAATTTTTCTTAAATTCCCGATTTTAGCTAAATATTTCCACTGTGACCTGTGCTTCTGTAATGGTGGGGGAGTCCAGCAGAAAGTTAAATTCTCTATCCAGACCTGTGGGGACAGGGACTGCTGCCTAGATAGATAGATAGATAGATGACCTTTATGAAAATGTACCTTTATTACAAATGTATTTATGACAAAAATTACTGAGCCGATAGATAGATCGTTAACTACACACACAGACATCCAGTTACTTTTATTTAAGGATTCCTTTGAAGAAAAAAATATTTAAGGACAATAAAATTGCAACACTAAAGCAAATAATTAAATTGTAAATGATAATGATAGTGCTAGTGATTTTTCTCGCAAAATTTTGTTGGTTTCAATTAATTTAGCACAAATAAAAACATTTGTTTTCTAGAGTAATAAATGGAATTTAGTAACTGCTATTTTTTTATATTTCCTACAGAAAATTTTCTGTTTTACATTGTTTTAAACATTTATAGAAACGGCCAGTAAAGGTCAAAAAGTGATTTTCTAACTTTTATTTCGCATCGTTGCATTCCCACTGAGTTTTTGGTTTTTATTTTTTTGTCCTTTCTTCCTTTTAAATTTCTTTTTATCTTGTTTCTCATTTTGAAGTGATTTAACAATAAATAAAATTACTTGGTAGTTTTTAAACCATTTTAAACAATCTACTAGTATCAGTATATGTCGATTATGGTCAGTCTTGTTTTCAATGTTTGTCTTAAAAGATCTTTTACTTTACAAATTACGCCTCTCACCTCACTTTCAATTTAAGTTTTTAAAGAATAAAAATGTGTGGTGGTAACCCCTTCCCTAGCCAAAAAAAGTTAAAACCTTCCTAGGACCTATGAGAAGCTACTCTGTAAAGGAGATTAATGTCATATCAGCGGTTAGGGAGATTCTTCGGTACACACAAAAAAAACAGTCTCACGAGCATCCAGTTACTTTTATACAAAGAAAATAATCAAGATAAGATGAGATATATATCCAAACTAAAAAATCTCTCAAATCAAGCATAGTTCCGAATTCGATGAATTTTTACTGTATTAAAACCAGATCTAAGCCTTACGGAAAAAATTCTACGAAAAAGATATCTATATTAGATAAGTAACTATATCTAATGGGAAGATTAATTTATCTTTTATTTACCCATTCCTCTATCCAGGATTTATTATCGCTTTGCAAATCTATATTAAACTTGTTATTTATTTTATTTCTCAATATTTTTTTAAAACAAGGATAAATATTTCCATGTATAAAATGTATGTAGAATAGAATTTTTTACTTATCCATTAATTTACAAAATAATTAAATGTTATGATCATTGAAAGTTAAATTTTTTCAATTTGCATTTTTAGTTTAAAGTGGCTTTGTCTTAACCTCTTTTCGAGGAAGCTTTGTGTTTATCAAGATCGAAATTAATTTCCTTATTCTATAATTCCAGTCAGAAAAAATGTCGTCTTTGTTTAACCTTCCTAAAGAGTTGCGGCATTTGAATATTGTTTATGTTTGGGTCTCTCCATGTTACTTTTGAATTATATGTGTGTGGATAAAGATTTCGGAGAATTGAGTCGGGCCTATCATTGGTCTCAGAGTGCGTGAATAACCCTAGTATGCCAGGTACTTAAACCATAAGAACTTCAGGTAGTTTTTTCTTCATTTTATATAAATTGTATGGCATATAGGACGGATTTATTAAGTTTAAAGGCTTTAGCCAGCTACACGTGAAACTTTATTATGATTCAAATATTATGTTTTAGTAATTTTTATGTGCTTATATTATGCATTTAACAATGATCTATTAAACCAAATAATTTTCCTTTAAAGCCAAAGTACCCAAAGATTCTTTAACCGTAGAAAAAAAAAGATTTTTAAAAAGCAAATAATATTGTGTGGATATAAAAACTGGAATTTTGTATTAATTGATTTTGTAATTTCAGGACTTTGAAATAGTTTGTGTCAATAAAACTATACTCAAACCTGCTGTTGAACTTGATGGTTCCTGGTGTTGGGGGTTTTGCCTTGTATGACTAAGATCTCTAGAACTTCCCGCAAATTTGGAAGTTACACTTAACCAAAGTGTTATGGTTAAGACAGGCTTATTAGGAGAAAAAAGTAAGATTCTTTGACATTTTTGTAGTATTTCCAAAATGCCTCAAAAATATTGTTTTTCTCAAATAACCCGAAAATAATTTTAAACTAAAAGAAGCTGCGCTTTAAAAATGGTGGCAAATTTTTAGGTGTTTTTCTTAATAATTTGGCATATTCATTAACAAGCCGTTATTTTGTTAAACATTTGTTTAAGTTTGATAATTAATTATGGAAAGTAGCATAGCTGCTCTTTAAGTTACTCGTGTAAGTTGGTTTGTAGAAAGCACTAAAACATAAAACAATTTCTTTACTATTTTATTGTTTATATTTTAAGTATTTATTGACAGGTAAACCTGGTACCAGAAGTTTCTGGTACATGGAGAATCCTATTGGTTTTATTGAGTATTAACTTTTCCCTTTAAAATCTGCAATAAATTTTACAGCATAAAAGTATTAATAACTAACATACTTATTGTCGACTGATAAAACCCTCCAAGGACCAATGAGAAGCTACATTGAAAAGGAGAACCCTATCGGTTCAACGGTTAGCACAGTGATGATAAAATATTTTCTTTCTTTGATATATGTGGGATATCGGGAAAGTCTTTTGTGTGACGTTATAAAATAAGTCTAAAAGGGAAGGATGAGAGGATAAATGCGAAAGGAAACTCCTAAAAAAGAGATGTATAATAGGTGTATTTTTATGACGTCACACAGGACACTTTCTGCAAGTGTTTCTTTCGGATTAACGCGGTAGGGGTAGGAAGGGGTGAAGATTTTTTTAACTGCCATTGTCTTATCCTTTTATCTCTAAGTAATTACACATTGTCTAAACAAACTCAAGGCGTTAAAGTCATCTTCTGTGTGCCCACAAAATAAAAAACGTTCATAAATAGCGAAGCAAAAATAAATCATGGATGGACAATCGGACAAAATGAATTATAGAGATGATATTCAGTCGATATGAAAAGCAAAAAAGAAAGAAAGAGAATATGCAATAGCATTGCGTTATGGACAGACTATTGGACGGACGGACAGGCAAAGTAAAATATATGATAGCATTGTACAATTAATATTATGTTAAAAAACTTCTTTCGAAAATTGGCTTTTAGTATCCTATTTTAGCAGCTGAAGCTGCAAATTGTAAAAACATAATATATTTACGCCGCGGCAAGAGCGGCTAAATGTTCTGTGCTATTGTATAGTCTTTAATCTGTGTTAAAATGTATGCACAACTCTCTATGTTTGCTTCTATTCTAATAATTAAGGTCTTACCTATAAATTCAGGGATGGTACAATGCAAAATAAATTTATTCTAGAATATTACTTTTAAAAATAATCGGGGGCTGATGTAATTAAAGACAGAAATGCTCAATGAAAATTTTAAGAAAAGATAAATATTCTATACTATTGTCTAATCCCTCTGTTACTATGAAAAGATGCTAGATCAAAATCTTTTTAATGACTGTTTAAAGTCTAAAAGCATCTTTTGGGAATTTTCTTTAAACTGAAAGTGGACTACAATTGAACCGATTTTTTTATGTTTATTTTTGGATAGGTTAGTGTTGGTTAAGTATATAAAGGTATGGCGCGCACCGTTAGTCTTGAAGTCTTGGGGGTCATTTTATAAGATCCAAAGGCAGGGACTAGAAAGGTTTTTTTTGTCTACTCGTCCGTTTTCAGGAATTTACCCATATTTTTAACATTTAGGATAAAGACTGAATACTAAGACTCACTACTACTATGTCAGACAAATGAAAACTAGACTACCTGAATACTAAGACTTACTACTGTTACGTCAGACAAATCAAAACTAGACTACCTGAATACTAAGACTCACTACTGCTATGTCAGACAAATGAAAACTAGACTACCTGAATGCTAAGACTCACTACTGTTATGTCAGACAAATGAAAGCTAGCCTACCTGAATGCTAAGACTCACTGCAGTGCTCAGAAATAAAATGATCATTTTTGTACACATTTTTCTAGCGCTCAAAACTATCATTCTATCATCTCTGAAAATAAATAAAATTAAATATAGTTTATCTAAAAAAAATTCTAACAAAACACCTATGCTCTCAGTATTAAAGGTTTGAGATAACCCTCTAAAATGGATTAAAACATACCCCAAAAATATAATTCCTTGAAAAGTAAAACATAATCAGATAATTGTTTTTCTTGTCATTTATCGTAAATGACCTCTATCTAAATTAAGGTAAAAGGAGAGAAATTAAAAATATGCTACGATACTAAAACTAGAAGTTAAGTGTTAACCAATTACGCAGTGATATATTGGGTTTCTCAGATCTAAATGTCATAACCAACAGAAAAGCGGCCATTTAAAAATCTAATATACAGGGAGCAAAGGGATAGTGAAGATTTAATTATTCTACTACTTAACAATTATAGTAGTATACCAAAGGCAAAAATACTCATATAAGAATCAGGGGAATAATAATTATTCCTCCAATAATCTATCCCTGGATTCCTGAAATTGTGTATGGATTAAAATTAGTTCTCGTCTCTATTGATGGTAAAAATGGTTTGAATACATTTTTGTCCAATGTTATCAGATTAGTGTAAAGTAGCAATTTTGTTCATCTTAAGTATTGTCTAGTAACCGTTATTTTATGGTTGTCATACTTCACATTTTACAATTATGTACATCATTTATAAAACGTACACAGGAATATAGTGTAAGGACCAGTTTTAATTTAACAGGGGTGTGTTTTTTTACAACATGATACCCCCCCCCCCTAGCTAATTTAGTGTTGTTTTCTAGATCCTTGTCAAGGGGAACACTCCCCCCTTCTGCACGCTTTTTGAGAGAACAATGTCAATGGATATACATTAATCATTTTGGCTGTCTTAAACATTTTGGGCTACAAAATGTAGAAATGTAGAAAATGATATTTAAGATTTTAAGGCAAAGGTCTTGAAATCAGAGTTTCTTCTAAAAATCATACACTTTTTATACTAGAAATTCAAAAAGTCAACAATTCCAGACGATGTCAAACATATCAGTAAATTTCATGTTGAAAAATATTTTCTTGAATGAAGATTATAAATATCAAGTTTTCCAGTTTTATAAATAGATTTTACATTTTTAGTGAAACAAATTATTCATCAATAAATTTTAAATGTCAAGTTTATTTTAATCCAGAGCTCGGCAGTAGATTATAGAAAAAATAGATAGATTGAACTGGTTAAGAAATCTAAAAAGGGGGAGGTAGGTAGTGCTAAAATTACGTAAAGGTGTGAGTTTCAAGGCGTAAAAACAGTAGTAGAACTATAATATTCACTAAATATGTGTATTCCTTATTGAAAAGAATTATAGACAATTTTTAAAAAAAGTTAGTTCAAGTTAATTTTTTAGTTTGGGGTTTTGAGAGTTTACTATGATAAATAGCAATATTGTTTCAAACAAAACCTCGCAATATTCCATGCTTTTAAGTAAAAAATTCTATAATCTAGACATACATTATCAGTGTTTTACAGAAAATTTTAAATAATAAAAGATATTATTTTGCTGGTAAAAATTAAACAAAACTTTTAGCATGCTTTAGTATTATGGATGTTTCATCAGATGATTTTTTTATGTAGACATTAAAATAAATTCGAAGATTTTTTTCATTTTGTTTGAAGATTTTCTGAAAAATATTTAAAACAGTAAAACTCAATATTCAAGACAATCGCCAAAACTTTTTAGTCTGTGAAAAATGTTTATGTTTCCATTACTAAAAAAATAAATCTTTCACATAAAATGTTTAATGTATTAAAAAATGAATTTTTAGTCAACCTGTGATAAAAGTAAGGGATATAAAGGGATAAGGCAATTGCCGATAAATTGATGTACGTACAGTACACACAAAATTATGAACTCTGTAGTTTACAATTGGTGATTGAACGGGTTGGACAGACATAAGACATTCAACCTAATGAACCAACCAATCAAAATTCAATTAAAGTTCAACAAAGTTTTTGAGCCAACTAATAAGAAAACGTGAATATAAATCTTTTGGGCCTAATGTTCTAAACAGCTTAATGTCGCCTCCCTCCCTGGATAAAAGTATTGAACATTGCAAGTTTGCATGCTATGTTGTAATTAACTGCTAATGATTTTAGAGGATAAGTATAACGATAAACAATTATGAAAATGAAAAGAGCCTCGACTTTTTTTTAGGCTAAGCTACATTGGATTTTCGGTTATAGTTCCTTTTCGCGACAACACCTCTTAAGGAGCGTTTAGTCGTATTTTAGCAGTAGCTTTATTTAGTAGTTAATTTTAGGTTAGGTTTGGTTATGTTATCGGTTAGATGATTGCCCCGCAGGGGCTAGACATAGGAGAAAATCTACTGTGAAAATACGAAGAAACGCCCCTTAAGAGGCGTTGTCACGAAAGGGACTGTACCCGATTTTTTTTGTATGTTTTTAGGCTATTTCTATCTTAATTCCCTTCGTATACAGAGCTCCTAGATGCTAGGGGCGCAGCTGCAAGTATTCAATATGTTAAAATTTTCCAATATGGCTTTGAAACCGATTAATATCCGGTTTTGAACCGGTTCTCGGCCATAATGAAAAATCATGTATAGCAACGTTGTTTTTGACAACTTTCTACGAATAATCAAATAAAAATCGTAAAATGGATTCTATTTTTTTAGCCCATGCCTTCGGCCCGTCGGGGTTAACAGTACTGGAATTAATCTTATAATTTTAACTTTTACTATCCGTGGAAAGCTGTCTAAAATACACTGCGATAAATAAATATTCTTAATCCTTTTCTCTCTATTTTATTATGCAACTTGACTTAATTAACAAATTAAGATTAAGAAGAGGGGAAAAATGTAGATTTAAGTTTTAACAGTTAATGTAAATTGAAATTTATTAGATTAGATTTAATCTACATTTTTAGAAGCGTAGTTTCTTTACAGCTTTTTTACTATTTACTAATTAACACATAGATTTTTAAATAAAAAATGGGTTAATCTCTCGTTTAATCCTAATATATAAAGTAGTGCAGTTTTTCTTCTTCTGTAGCTTAAGGTTTCGAAGCGATGGAGTTCTCTATTTTATAGAAGCTTCAACTAGGTCCCGGGAAGGCTATTAAATTTTTAGTATTTCAGTGGTTTTATGCTATTTTTCTGCTTTTCAATACAGATCTACTAGATACTTGTAAAGTAGCTAAAGACATTTAAGAATTTAGGGTCTCTTTACTCCACTGGGGATTGTAGTTATATTAAATATTCTATTTCTTCCAATCTAACCCCTTTCAAACGTCCCAGCTGTGCTTTGAATCTTTAAATATATATTTACTTGTCTAATTTTCCCAGCTTCGCTTGCAAAGAATTTTCATCCTTGTTTACATAAAAATAACATCATTTTAATGCTTTAATTTTGCAAGATAAATTTTCACGCAATCTTAATTAATGTCAAGGAATATTTAATTTTCAAAGTATTGGCAAGTAACGAATTTTTATCCAGTAAAAATTGTTATGTCTAAATTAATTTACTGTAAAACTGTTGTGCTGTTATCTATTCAACAAAATAGGGTTTTAATAATAGAGGCTATGGCTCTTAGAGGCACTAGAGAAGCCAACCTTCCATTTCAATATCATGTTTTAGACGATGAGAGAGAAAAAATTGTAGTAGAATTTTATGGTCGATTTCTCGTGGGAGGGAGGAGGTACATTCCCCAAAACCCATGAGAAGCTTTACCATAAAGGAAGAAGTATATTGGTAGTTAGTGAGATCCTTCAGTGCAGACATACATACAGACACCCGAACATATATTAAGATTGTAATTGAAAATGTTAAGATTTATAATTTTTTACTCCAAACCAATTTATAAAACTTATAGTGTAGCTTTGCCCCTAAAAATGTAAAACCGTAGGCATTTGTTAGAATAAAAAGTAGGGTAATTTCTATTTAACCGAAAGTGGATAACACACAAACTTAAATTTATTTAATCAGTAATTTTATGAGTTATAATTTTTTGGTACGTTAATATGTTAGAATGTTATAGATGTTAGCACAAGGCAGGAGCTTTTTTTTTCAAATAAGAAGTGGTTTGGGGAGAAGTTTGTGCCCCACTAATCGTATTAAGAAGTTATGCAAAACTAGATTGGGAAATAAAAAATGTGGCAAAAAGTTAACATAAATGTTCAATTTCAACCCACTTAACTTCTAATTATATAAATATTAGCAAAAACTGTTTAGATATGGTTTAAACTTAAAATTATTTTTGAGACAGCGTAAAGTGGCACCAAAAAAATAACGCCATACGATAAATAACCAATGAGAGGCCAATATAAATTTTATCATTGGTCAATTATAGTGTATACTGGCCTCTCATTGGTCAACTTTATTACATGACGTCATTTTTTTGGTGCTACTTTACCCTGTTCATTATATTTTAATTTAATTTTCCCCACCTTAACCTACATTACTGCTATTATAGAGAAGGCTGATTTTTTTTCGAGTGAAAATTCTCTTGAGCATCTACTCTGTAACATAATTGGTCTGTCAATATGTCTATAATTTTAAAGTGGACACATAATGTATTTTTCATTGTATTCTCCCTCCCTGATTTTTGAGAATTAATGATATTGGAATTTTGAGTGGGTTTAAAATGTCAAGGAGTAAGAAAATCCGCTAGTAAAACAAATAGGAAAACTAACAGAGAGAGAGAGGGGACAATAGGCTGTTTATTACACTAGTTCCCAAAGTTTTTAATAACGTTTTCTTATTCGTTGGATTGACAACTTTAAAGACACTAGTGAATTTTGATTGGTTGGCTCATTGAGTTGAATGTTCAAACGTTTCAACCACTAATTTTAATCTCCAGAAGTTCTATTTTGTGTATCATCTTAGGGGATGTACATTACTTTATTAGCCATTGTCTTATCCCTTTAAATCTCTGGAAAACAAGGATGTCAATATCTACAATAGCGAAACTTAAAATATCAGAAACAAAGTAAGATTGTGCATGTTTTGATGTTGCAAATATGCAAACACAAGTAATTTTCTATATTAGTTGTTAATATTGAGATGTTTTACTTTGAACTGTACTTTCCCTAACAGCGCCTAGCGAGCAAAGAACCCCTCCCCCCTTTTTTGAAATAAAATAAAAATAAGGTGGGGGAGTTAGTTTATTATTTCATGCTTAAACTCTGCGGGGCAACCACGTACTCTATATAACCTAACCTAATCTGAATTACAGTATAACACATGAAAAACTCTATCTTGATTTCTTTAAGTTGAAAATACGGGGCGGATGGGGTTTTTGTGCTCTGCTGGGCACTTTGAGTGAAACCACCCATTTAACTTCTTCCCATAAAGTCAAAAGATCAGAATTACAAATCTCCTTATTTTTTGCGGGGGGGGGGGATTGATTAATTTTAAAAAACTGAGGTCTTTATGAGACCAATTTTTTAACTTCTAAGTAAAACATCCGTGAAAAACGGAGAAATGAAAAACTTGTATTTGTCCTAATTTGCTTAGTTTTCAAGCCAAATAAATTATATGTTCCAGTAAAACACCAAATATTTAAACAATGGCCGAATTTTTCGGCGCTGCTACCTTATATCTAGGGTAACCGTTTGCCCCTGTTAATATTTTTTTTATTAGTGGCGTAGCAATAGCAATTAAAAATTTTAGTAATTTACTTGAAAAAAAATTGTTCATAATCGCTAGTTGTGTAACACTTTTTGTACGATTGAACGTACGTATGAATAGTTGCACTGATAAAGTAGTATAAAGGTATTTATGAATATTGAATATAGCTAAAAAATGTTTGTTCCCCGCTTAATTGTTAGAACGTAAAGACCTCCTTCCAGATTCCACGTTTAAGGAAATACGAGGAACGTGTGTTGGTTTTATCTACATTATAGATTGATCAGTAGGCAATTTAAAATTAATGATTTGGTACTAGTAGGCATGCATAAGCTATTCTACAGACATGCCTTGTCCGTGCGTCCGGCTGCTCTTAAAAATGAGTTTTAAACTAAAACACTTTTAATTGTATAGAAGCTTTCAAATGCCATATCCTTTTTTTATAAAGGTGTAAGATTTTTTGTTTATTTGTCTAATTGGTTCTTAACCACATATTCGATTGCGTTCTGCATTTTAGGTAAGCTTCACAGAATACATAAGTATTGGGATGGTTTTGAGCTATATTTCTGATATTATTCTACTCCTTCGATACAGATGCTAAGGGCGCTGCCACTAGTGAAATAAACAGGTCTAATATATAATATACTCCTAGTGGTGAGAAACAAAGTAATAGATAAAGAATTAGATAAACATAAATAAAGGTCATCCATTTTGAGCTGTGTGTTCACTTTCGTACATTTCTATATTTACAAAGTGATTATTATTCACTAATTAACACAGTTTTTTTGTCTGTAGCTTAAGATCTCAATGTCTACTGAAACGATTGAGTTTTATTTTTTTAGGTAAGATTCACTTATGTCCAGTTCACAAACAACTTTTAGAGGTCGAACGATTTATTCCGTAGGTCAACCTAAACAAGTAAAACTAACAAATGCCTTTATAAAATCGGTCAACGTAAATCTTCTTTAGGTCGACCTAAAATTTTC
Organism: Acartia tonsa; assembly: GCF_053477335.1. Classification (NCBI taxonomy): domain Eukaryota; kingdom Metazoa; phylum Arthropoda; class Copepoda; order Calanoida; family Acartiidae; genus Acartia; species Acartia tonsa. The sequence goes on from NC_137272.1 coordinate 22,950,911, forward strand.
AGAGGTCGACCTATGTCTTTTGTGAACTAGGCTTTAGCTTTTTAAATAGTTTTAGGCTCTTCTTTTTTGAGATTAAGTCTTGGGATGGTTTTAAGCTAGTTTTCTAGCCCCTGTCTTTTTAATTTTCTCAAAAACGGCTGCATTATAGATTTTATTGAAAAGTGATTTGAAGTTACCTAACCTTGGGTAATGAAATGCACTATGTCCCAATTTAGGTTTTGACACAAAAGTCAAAGCACCTTCGAACGCACTGTGGCAAGTCTGATGATTTGTTATAATTGGCGGAAGTGATTGCACACATGCACATTTGCATACACTTCAATAATCGATTTATAATTATTTGGATGTTGCACAACATTTTCAAGTGCGCACATAAAGTGATGCGCCTAGCTGGCTATAATAACGATACACCCATCCAATCCCTTTTCCCCCTCTCCTCCTACTGGATGAAATAACTCATCAATAAATGAGATCCATATTAGAAACCTAAATTGACGACAAATTTTTCGCTGTCAATATATCCACATATTCTATATCCATTACTCCAATAGATCACATTAAAATCTTTAAAAACTTGCCACTCAAATATTTACATGGATCTGTAGGGATAGACAATGGATGGTGAATTGATAAACTAAATACACTATCTTTAGATGAGATTATTGGTTAAAAAGTCTGTACACTTCCAGTTTGGAACCAACCAGACCAAATTGAATAAAAATACCCAAAGTTTTGAGCCAATGAATGAGATAACGTGGTTATAAAACTTTGGGAACAACAAGTAAGACATTGGGCATTTGAATGTAAATTACACTGGTATCCAAGGTTTTAAAACCATTTGGGTTACTTTTATTGAATTTAGTAAAGGTTAGCTTTAGACTAGTAGAGTCCAAGCTTTTCAAACAATAAATCAAATTTACAGAAGTGGTAATCTAGTTTATCATTATTTGGGACATTTATCAATTCATCGTCCAGTGTCTTTTCCCTTAAGATCCCTGTTTTAATAAAGTGAAGAGATAATAAGTTCATTCTCAATTGTCCTACAGATTTATGAAAATCTGCATAATAAATGAATAGACGGTTGATAGGTTTAAAACTAGTATATCCTTATAAAAAAGTAACAAGATGTCTGCGAGTTTAACTGTCTATATGGTTCACCTTCCGTGAACAAGATAATTCAACCCTCCCCCCCCCCTCAAAAAAAATAACCTCCACAAAAATTTGTTATCTCCCTCCCCTCCTTTCATCAAGAGCCCCTAGATACAATATTCCCAGATGTAAAACTAGAATACTAATAAAATTATATGACTGAATATAATATATTAACATATTTATCCCTGTTTTCTTATAAATTCAAGTTCTTTATAAACTATTTATTCCATTTCAATTTATTACAAAAAAATAACCTTTTTATCGCATTAAAGCAACTCTATGATATTTTTCAGGAAAAAGCTTTATAGAGGAACAAAAATTAAAAGAAAAAATATTAAAATTAGCAAGGCTTCATAATGTATTTTTTAGGCGGTTCATAAGTAAAAACACAATTTAAAAGAGTGCCTTTTAATTGCTAATGATTTAGGTGATCCTCTTGGCTTTTGGCCAATAATCGGTCTTTCAATAACCTCGTACGGGCGAGGCTGCAGTCCATAACACCAAACAGACAATCAACTCTTTGATTGCACGACCTTTTCTAGAAGTCCTAATTGTAATTTTGCTCATTGGCTGTAATCATTAATGATTTCATTTTATGCATTTTCTCTGTTGTTATGGATATTGTTATGTTTATCAGAGAAGGAGGAGACATTGGGTTGTTTATTACACTTGTCCACAAAATTTATAATCGCGTTTTCTTTTTTGTTATCTAAACTTGAATTTTGCTTATTTGGTTCATTAAGTTGATTGTCCAAACGTTTCATCCACGACTTTAAATCTACAGAAGGGATAATTTTGTGCATCATTATTAATGTACATATATTTATTTATCGACCATTGTCTAATCCCTTGAGATTCCTGCATGTTGCTAGTTATGTGAATAACATTATGCATTACATTATGAAATGAATGAGCTTACATTGCTAAAAATGCAATGATGATTTCATCTCAGAGGACAAGGGAAACATTTTGATAATTCTTGTCAAACTTTAAATATTTGCATAATCAAGTATCTCATGAGGTAACCCAAATCATGTACAAAAATTTAAGCTTTCTATATATTAAATTTATTGGTGGAAAAGTTTGGACACTGTTAGTTCATAAGAACCAATATAGCCTTTGATAAAAAATTAACGTTTTTCAAATAAGAAAATATTTTTAGGGGAAGCGGTCTCCAAGTGTTTAATTTAAAAAAATATTTATATAGACATCTACTATTTTTTGGATAATTAAAATAAAATTGAACCCTTACAGATTTACAAACAATAAGTAGAGTTATATAGGTATCATTAGCTAGGTTGTTCCAACGCAGAATTGGGCTCCCCACAGGGGCTAGTTGCTGGTAAATATTTTGAACACAGTAATAGTGTCTGACTGATTATGACGTAACAAAAAAAAAATAGCCAATGACAGGCCGTTATTGACCAATGGTAAAATTTATAGTGGCCTCTCATTGGCTAATTTTTTTTGTTACGTAATAATCAGTCAGACACTATTACTGTGTTCTACAAGGACCTATGAGAAGCTACACTGTAAAAGAGAACCATATCGTTTTAGGGTTTAGCGAGATTGTTAGGTAAAGAGGGAAAGACACAGATCCTGTTACTTTTATATAAGGATATTACTTTATTTAGAATCCCCTTAAAATATTTTTTACAAGCACCTAAACCAAGCATATTGCTATAAGGAAGGGAGTGTGGCATTTGGCTGTTTAATACACCAGTCCCCAAAGTTGTATAATAACGTTTAATTATTCGTTGGCTTAACAACTTTGTATTGATTTTTTTGGTTAGTTATTTAAGTAAAGTGTCTATTCGTTTCATACAGTAATTTTAACCAAGAGAAAAAGTAACTTTGTGTATCATCATTGGGAATGTGCATCAATTTATTGTTCATTGTCTTATCCCTTTAGATCCCTGCATTGCTATAGCAATAATCAAGTTTGCAAAGAATACAAAGAGATAGAAATCTTAATTTCATAACTTGAAGAGGAGTTTATTTACCATTAACATTTTATTCTCAGTGTTGCTATTCTATAATTAGGATTTGTCCGCATATTATACTTATTTTAAGTAACAGTCTGTCTGTGTGTACCGAAGGACCTAGCTAACAGCTGAACCGATTTGGTTCTCCTTCTTAGGGAAGCTTTCGATAGGTCCTTGGAATGTTTAAACTTTTGAGGGGGAGGGTACCATCGTCATGCTAAGAGAAATGCATCAACTGAAAGATGGTCTCCCCTATTTTAACTATTTTGGGGGAGTGAACCCCTAGCCTCCAATGAGAAAACGACCCTACAAAAAGATATATCCCCTTTCCCCCATCTATTGACACAAAATTAAAAATGTTATTAATAGCAAAGATGTTTGGTAGCTTGTTATTGCTGCGCTTCTTCTAAAAACATGTGTCCTTGACAAAATTTAATGGATGAACTTTTATTTTATATACTTGTTTAGATATTTATCAAATAAATAAATAAAATAGTTGTCTTCTTGAAGTAAGGGATACAGGGATAGTACAATGGAGAAAATATCAATTTCTAACTCAATTTTTATAATTAAAAGTAAGCCTTTGTTAACATGTTGTAAACATAATCTGTCTATTTATTAATTTATCTATCTGTTTATCTCTATGTCTGTCTATCTATCTGTCTATCTATCTGTCTATATATCTGTTTATCTATCTGTCTACCTATCTGTCTATCAAACTATAGTCACATATAACTAATATAAAAGCTTAAAACATCATGTTTTTTTTCATGTATTGAAACAATCTTCAGTTACTATTATCTTTAAATAATTCGATCAAACTATAAATCAATCTTTTTAAATGTATATCAATTTATCTATCAATCTGTTTATCTATATGCCTCTCTGTATAAATATCTGATACCATATTATCTTAATGACTGCTTTTCTTTGTTTGTCTGTCCTGTTATCTGGTTGTCCATCTGTACAAATGTCCAATGTCCATCCCTTTGTCTGTATACTTATCTAGAAATCTCAAATTGCAAATGCATGTCTGTTAGTTTTTGTCTGTTGCTATATTGGTCTGTAGGACTAAATCAAGTATTATCAACTTGATCTTATTCTTTTCTCTTCGAAACATTAATATCCTCTGGATTATAACCTGTTCTCAGTCATACTAAAAATCATGTATAACATCGTATTACAAACATATTTCCACAAATGTTGAAATAAGAATCATAAAATTAATACCAGTTTGGACCCTCGTTGTAAACAAAACTGGTTTTAATATTATAATTTTTATTTTAATATCCGCGGAAAGCTGTCTATAATTTCTCTCTCTGTCTCTTTTAATTCTGTATTTTATTTCTTAATTTTCAAATTGCAATTATCAAATTATTAATTATCAATTTAAAATACAATATCTAATGATACCTTTTAATGACATAATTTAAGATAAATAGTTTTGACATAACTCCTTCAATCGCCAATGTGGGACTATAATCCCCCCCCCCTCCGCTAATGCGCAGATCTTATGGGATAAGACAAGGAACATGGTGTTTTTCCCAAATTATGATAAACAAAATTGCCCTATCCGACCCTTACATGCTAAGGGTCTAACAAAACTGGTTTTGATTTTACGATATTACCTAACCATTCATGTTGCGAACCTGAAAAAGTATGTGCCATGACACGGTGTTGGGCCGAGATTCGAACTCATTTCCTACCTAACAACCCATACGTGTACTCCACAATTGGGAGGGGTTGGTTATGTAGTCAAAATAAGGGGTTCTACAACAAGTTGTGTAAGATAAATAGTTTCTAATCGCTTTTTATATTGTAATTGTTTCAAATCATGTATTTATCAGGAATTAAGGGATAGAATAATGGATGATAAATGGTATTCCCCATACATATATAAGTAAAAAACTTGGTCTTTGGTAGCAGAGGAATTATTATCGTGAATTTAGGGTGCTAATATAGTCCTTCTGGTCAGGGGATATGATGAGTTCATTATTATATTAACCAGCTGGGATAAATATTTTGTCAGAGAATGCGAGGAACTCTTACAATATTCTATTATCATTCTCACTGTGTATTTTTACATTATGATAAGATAATAAATAATATCTATTATAAAATTTAAATTATTGTAATAATAATGTTTATTTGATAGCATTCTATAAAATTGTTAATAAATCTAGCTATTATAAAAACACCATTTTAAAGTCTTTATTTGTGACAAATCTCAAACCAATGCCATCACCAAAATATAAAATTTCTTATGCTTTTGTAAATTACTCTGTTATATTAAGGATCTTAATTTTTTGCTGTTTTATAGTTATATTTAATAAAAGCCTGTGAAAGTCCAAACAATGAATTATTTGGTCTATCATTAATTTTTTATTTTCCAATCTTAATCAATTATTTTCAATATAGTGTCAATATATTTATTACCTTCTTGATAAGACTTGGTATAATTATTTATTTTGTAACTACTGTAACTACATTATAAGTCAGAGAGGTAGGGGACATTTGACTGTAAACAACCCTGGTACCCAAAGTTTTATAAGCAGGTTATCTTATTTATTGATTGGTTTAAACTTTAAGTGATCAAACTTTTCAACCAATTAACATGTGTAGTAATGTATTTTGTCATCCTTTTGGGATGTACTTACATTATCTATTGTCTATTCCTTGAGATACCTCGTTATGAATATAACCTAAGGTTGTTATATTTATTTGATGTAAACGATCATAATGGAATTTAGACCCAATAAAAAAGTAGAATTTTATCCACATTTTAGGGTTTATGGTTATAAGTTAAAAGTGTAAACTTCAATTTTACAAATCTCATCTTTACCCTTATTTTAGGGGGGTCAATGTCCTAAATAACCAAGTAGAGACACTTTTAATTTTAATAATGGAATGGCATACAGTCTTGCCTTATTGATATAAAAGTTGTGAGTCTAAAGTTTACATTTTTATGATCTTTGTTTGTATCTGATTTGTGTACAATGTATAAGTCAAAACTACTTATATGTTTATTGCATTAAGTGTTTTCAAAATGTAGCAAATATAAATTTAGCAAAACTAATTAAAGTGTAGGATTCAGTGAAACTTGTAAACTGCTAGAACGATCTCTTAACATTAGAATTCAATGTTGTGCACAGCAATTAACCAGGGGTGCGTGTGTTACCATTAAAGGGCGATATAAGGGGAAGACAGGCCTTCCCAATTTCCAATTAATAATGGGTCAATTAATATTGTTTGCAGTTTTGTTTGGCACCCCTGTATTATAAATGAAACCAAGGATATTAGCCTAGGGGTGGTTAGTTAGCCACTAGTTAATAAGAGGTGATCTATCACTTCCACAAATGTAATAAATAATCATACTAAGTTATTATTACAGCACAAATTATCCCATATAATTTGCTTCAATTTAATTAATTTTGCTGTCATGTCTTTTTTTGGCGAAAATGAAACAATTTGCGAATATTTTAAATATGCAAAAGTGATTGCACACCTTTAGTCAGTATTGTCCAGAATTATAACAATATTAAAAGCAAACCATTTAGGCGCGTTTACAGGGTTTTTCCATTGGTACCCTCCTACATCCCTAAAAATATATTGTTTTGGTTTAAGTTTAACCATCTTTATTTGTATATCAAATAAAAGATGAATTTATTTTAGGAAGTATTAATTTATGAGAGGGAGGGGATTCTTTTCAACCCCCTCCCCTTGGAATGGCATAAAACCTTCCCTGGATCAATCAAAATTTTTTAACATCTGTGAAACAATTGTAAAGCCGATCACGAGATCTTTTGGGACATACATATTACTACTTTTATTAGAGGTAGAATGAGAATGTTTATTATTTAAAACAATGCTATATAATAATAAATTGCCTATGTTTTTTTAGAACTTTTATTGTTTACTCTACCAACCAGGGTTGTTGGTCAGCCCCCTGCAGTTAGGTTATAGTAGCAAAGTTGCTCTATAACTATTAAGCTATTGCATGTATGTATGTCCATCTGTTCTGAATGGAATATTGGACCGTAAATCATAGTGGTACCTATAGATTTATAAACATGCCCATTCATTGACTCAAAAACCTGGAACTTTTTTCACCACCAGTTATCCGGTATCTTAAGAGATATGACAATGAACAATTATTTGATGTACATCTCGGATTTGGGTGAACAAAATAACCCTTTTTGCTAATTAAAATTATTGGTGGAGAAGTTTGGACACTGCTTGTTCGAACCAACCGATCAAGTTTTAATAAAAATACCAAAGGTTTTGAGGTCAACCAAAGAGAAAACATGTTTATAGCAAAATTTAGTACCATCGTAATTTACAGTCCAATGTTCTCTTCCCCCTGACAAACTATTTATAAAGAAGGTGTATCAACTTTTTTTATAGCTAGCCGGTTCTTTTAGTAAGTAGTAGATGTAAAATTTTTCATAGAATTCAGATATGCAATCGGTTTTTTGTACACCTCTTATTTTTGAAGTAATTTTAGTTTTTTAAAAAATAATTAAGTCGGTTTTAAGGTACTAAAACGCAACAAAATAAAAGAATAAAATTGCCAGTATGAACAAAATAGTAAGATCTTTCATTTGACACCTTACTTTTTAAATTCAAAATAAGAGGTCTACAAAAAAACCGATTGCATATTTGAATTCTATGGACCATTTTACATCTATTACTTACTAAAAACACCGACTAGCTATTCTAAATAAAAAGCAAAAAAGTTAAGACACCTTCTTTGAAAATGTCTGTTATAATAAAGTCCTCATAAAGAAATAGCGACAATGAGAAAATAAAATTATATTTCATTAACCATCCCTATCTCCTATTGATACATAATCATCTATAATTCCCTTTTATTTTAATAAAGATAGCGTCCATTAAACTAAAATATTTCACATATTTTACTTAAAAGCCTAAATACTAAACTTCTATCCATTGTATATGAATACTAAAGTAGCAAGATGTGCGTATATTTGTGTTTGTATGTCTTGTAAGATCTTGTAAATGCCTGACTCAGTCAATGGAGAGACATTTTAGACGTTTGTTTAGTGAAATATGTGGCCTAAAAGTGTCAAGAACTGACAAATATAATCTAATTTGTCTTAATTGTGCTTGCAATTTTAAAGGAGTGGGTGGATGGGGATATGGACTTCAAATCACACAGGTACCCAAAATTTTATATTTTTAAGATTATTCTATTCTGTAGCTTAAAAACTTTGGGTTCTCTATTAAATTTTGAATTTTTGGTTCCAAACATTAAACCAATAACTGTAATTTACAGAAGGGGTAACTTTGTTTATCATCATTGTGGATGTGTATCAATTTATCTGCAATTGTCTTATCATTTAGGATCTCTGTCTGATTTATAAAAGAATGTCAAACAATATTGACAAAGTGTTTATGTTGATCTAATATCAGCCATAAAGATTGACAGGGCTGATCATGCAAAGAGAGGGGACAATGGGTTGTTTATTTCATTGGTCTCCAATGTTTTATAATAACGTTTTCTTATTTGTTAGACTTTAGTGATTGGTTGGTCCATTAAGTTGAGTATTCAAACGTTAGAGCTAATTTTAATTTACAGAAGGGGTAATTTTGTGTATAATTATAGGGGATATATATTAATTTATCGGCCATTGTCTCATCCCTTCAGATCCATGCTGATTTTATCTTTCCCTCTGCCACCCAAAGTTGAACTATTTATGATTACTATACCATTCCGGTTTTACAATTATCAGTAACAATCAGGGGTCTTAAGGGGATAGAGTTTAACTTAAAGTCGACAAGATAAAACATTATGATAACCGGTTCTACCCCATCCCTTATTCTCTTTCCCACCTTCAGATTGAAAGAGTGACGCAAATTTCAGACCCCAGATTTGGCGATTTGAGGAAAATTTATCTTTATATTATAGCGAATTAGATAATCTAGCAAGCATCACTTTTTTCTTATAGAGAAAAATAGTAAATCAAACGGCGAAAACTGAGATCTGAAATTTGTGTCACCCATACAATATGACGCAAAACGCATGACCGCTACGACCGTGGCATTATTTTAAACCCAATCCTTATGAAGAAAATGGATGACAAACTGATGCAAATTGGTTTTTGGAACATAAATTGATAAATAAATCTACTACCCTTTGTTCCTCTTATATCAACAAGCTGCATAAGACAGAATTTTACAAAAAAAAAAACATGAATTTATTGTTTACTAGCGGATAAGCCCCCTAGAGGCCTCTAGTGGCACTTTAAATGTTTTTTTTTATATTTAAATATGTCTATGTTGCGTTTGACGCTTATGTTTCGTTGAAATCTCTTTGTTAAATCGTAAAACGTAAATTATTTTTAGATTTTTTTGTGATTTCTCTTTGGAGGGTGGTGGTACCCTCCCCAAAAATAGTTGTAAACCTTCCGGGACCTATGAGAATCTACCCTGTTAAGGAGAACCCGATCGGTTCAGCGGTTAGCGAGATCCTTCGCTACAAACAGACAAACAAACAGACAGACCTCGTTCTACTTTGTATTATAGATTGTCCTATCCTTTTAACTCTGACGAATAATTAACATATGCGTAACATATATATTTTATCGCATTACAGACAGGTTTCCTAGGATAGTAAAATAATTAAATTTAAGATTTATTCCAGTTTTGTGAATGTATCAAATTCTGTCTTATGTAGTTTAATTATATTGGAGAAAAGATTGAATTATCTTCCCTAAACCTATCTCTAATTGTTGATAATTTTGCTAATTAAATGAATAAATTCCCACTGAATAATTATCAAAATACTACAGACAGTAAAGATAATGGATATAGAACATACGTGGATATTATAACAGGGGAAAAACTGTCGTCAATAACATGGATCTCATTTATTTTTTAGTTCGTTCGACCAGTTGGAGGGGAGGGGAGGGGTAGGTTGGAATCGTTATTTTAACCCGCTGCGAGTTTCACTTTATTAGAGAACATAAAAAACTGGTGTAGGATCCAAGTAATAATATATCCATTGTAAAGTCAGACATTCCATTCAAACTAGGATGAAAACATTCAAAGTAATCAAAATTAGATTTACAGAAGAGTTCAGCCTTTTGAAAAAAAAATGTATTGCTTTTTCATGAAAACAAAGAAAATCTATAGAACTACTTGAAATTCTAAATGAAAAATCAGCTAGATAGAGATATGTCTGAATAAATTACTATATTTAAGTAGATTTTATGATGTTCGGCTATGTTTTACACTTTTGTGTATTTTCCCCTAACTAAAACATGCAATATGCATGTAATCTTTCATGGATTTCTGCAATTAATATCCATGAAAGATTACACCCCTCAGACAATACAAGTACACCCCTCTTATTGTCAGCAATACACACACCTCCACACCCTTCCATTTTGGTTTTAAGGGGATGTCAAAAATCATAAATGGGGCTTCGCACACCTCCATGGCACCTCCTGTGGACGCCAATGGATAGATAGATAGATATAAGACCTAAGACGTGTGAACTAATTACTATTGAACCATGATTCCGATTAAAAATATTCCATTGTCTCAAATTTTTCTCTATGAATGTTTTGCTGAAATTTTATTGAAATCATGGATGCGGGGATAGTCAAATAGCATGTAGATAATATTACAACATTGACAATTTTGACAGGGGAAAAATATGGATTAACAAGTGAAATCTTCTCAAAAAATATTTATTAGTGTAGAAGCTCAATGGTCTGAGAAATCTTAACATGAAATTTTAGACTTCTATCTAATATAGCAGCAATAGAAATCCCTTTACTCCCATGATTAAAGAAAGTGTAGGAGAAAAAGAGAAGCAAGATTTGATACTAGATTTTAAAATTAATGGCAGACTGAAGTATAATATAATTCCCATCTAAATCCAAAAGTTTATCTTAGATAGGAAATATTAGGTTTTTTAATCTGTTGCTTTCACTCAGTGTATCTGTTGAGCGCTAGTAACTCCAACCCTTATTATTTAATATCCCAGCGGGGCTGCTCAGTACGCAGTATAACCAATCCTAAGCTTACCTAAAGTAATAAACAAACAATCAAAAACTCCTCCTCTTATTTTTAATTTATTTTAAAAATAAGAGAGGAGGGGTCTATCAGTGCTGAAGAGGGTACTTTTTGTGAAAGAACCGATTAGCTTCATCATTGTATAATATATTCAAATGTAATAAAAAACGATTAGAAGTAATATTAAGCTATGGATATTATAACACTTGTTGAAATTGGTGGATATATGAAAAAGTAGTCAGAAATTACAAGCAAATGATTATTAATTATCCATTGTTTTTCAAGGTTTCAGCATTTTTTAAGGTAAGCAAATTTGTCTTAGATTTGTAAAAAAAATTTCGTAAAAGTATCTTCCTGTCAATTTGAAACTTTACCTTTTGATTATCGCTAGAGATCTTAAGGGATATGTCAATGGACGATGATATGATGTACATTCTCAATTTTAATAGAAAATATTAATATAGATAAAAATAGTTAGTGGAAAAGTTTGCACCAAACGATCAATTTCTAATAAAAGTGTCAACGTTTTTAGCCAACGAATAGGAGAACGAGTTCTGAATAATAGGGTAACCGTTTTATTTAAAGTCCATTTCACCCTCCCTCCCTGTGCACATTCCTAATCATGATAAACAAAATTTTACCTTAGAGTTTAAAATTATTTGTGCAAAAGTTTGGTCACTGCTAGTTTGAACCAACTAATCAGAATTTATACTTTTTAAATCAAACAATAAAGGAATGTAATCATATAACTTTGGGTACCTCTGTAGTGTATAATTTACAGTCCAATGTCCCCTCCCACCCTGGTTATCATGTTACTCTAAAATTCGTGCAGAAACAATAAATAATCAATAAATTTTGCCCTATTATGATTATGTAGTTATATATGTGTGATTTCAATTTAATGAATAAGTTTTAAAAGTAAAGATGTGCCTGTACGTTCGTTACAGATTCATGTGAACGTTCATTTATTTATATTAAATGTCCTATCGATTTCAAACTTTGCATAGAGATTCTTCTATAATTGTCAAAATTCTATTTAAAATGTTGATTTTAAAAAAAAGAATGTATTAAGCTACATAAATGCTTCGCCTTTTAGATTTAAGATAAAACATATTTTAAAAGTAAATGAATCTACTTTACTATTCGAAATGTCTATAAAAATTCACATTTGAAAAAATGGATTTTTTTGTGCTACCATAAAATTCAGATGTATAATTTTTATATAAAGACTCTCATGGTCGATGAGCATCTACTATAAACCTTACTTTATTCATCCGTAAGTCGGTAACACTATAATAAATTTATGGGCTATGATGATAACAAAACCTAACTCTTCTATAGATTATAATTATTGGTTATTAGACTGGCCCAAAAAAATATGAATTTTTAAATCTTTACCATATTAATTTGCGGTTACCTTGAAGTTGTTACCGGCTCAAATGTAGACCTTTTAGTGAAAATAAGACCTCTCTGCAATGAAAATTGATCTCGAAATTTCAATCTTAAGCTTTTTATCAAAAACTTCATATTTTCATGATTTTGACAAGAAATAATTAAAGAACTGCCAACCTAAAATAATGTAACAAGAGTTCAAATATGAAGCAATTATAAAAAGTAGGCAGAACCGCCATTCCTGCCGAATAATTCCGAAAAAACGTCCAACATTGTTTTATTGAAATTGATAATTTGTGTAAGAAATTGAACTAAAACAGTAGCTATTAGTCTTATGAGAAGAGAAATGACTAAAAACTCTAAAAAATATACATTTTAAAGACATAAAATAGGAAAATGTGTTTTTAATAAATTTCATGGCTCAACAGACATTATCGCCAATAAAGAGACAATTTACTAAAATAAAAAATTAAATGAAGGTAAAAAAATATGTAATATACTTATTCTCATATTCAACTTTAAAAAAAGCATACTAATAAAAAAATTAATATTGCAAAAACTAATTTGATTGTTTTTTATTAAACCAGGAATAAAGAGTAAGGCTTATCTTTAATTATTTTTCCTCAATGATTTTGCAGTATGAATTAGCTTTCCCAAATTATTGTAATTGTACAAAAATAAATTTTTATACTTTCTTTCTTTTTATGTTTATTCCTGGTGATTTTAATATTTTATTTCAATGTTTGTAAACAAACAGACAGAAAATTTAATGTTTTGCTTTATATCTGGTGTAAGGCATTCTTAATTTGGGGAAGTAAAGGTGAAAATAAATATGCATTTGACGAGATAGCAATAGATTTTTTCTTAAAATCAATTATATGGTTAAAATCTACAAACAATACATAACCTATTTTTACATTCCGCACATTGAAAAGCGATTTAGACCTTCATTTGGGCCACACTATTGGTTATACGCAGTGTATATATAGTTTGAACCAGCCAATCATGATTCAATTATAATTTTAAACTAACGTATTAAATAACATGATAACTTTGGTTATCAGTATTTACAGTCACTTGTCCCACCTCCCCCCCCCTTCATATGAAAACTAAAAAAATATCTCGAGGTTTTGGGGGTGGGGGATAGTTTAATTGTGGTTCACTATACAATTTAAAGGATATTGTCAAATGTTTTTTCTAGTCCTTGATAATTATAATTAATTTGAAGTGCAAAATTGGACCGAGCTTTTATTTGTTAAACTAATAGAGTTACTCAAGAGAAATATTTTCCAAATAGGCCAATAGGAGTACACTGACGGAACATTCAAGAGATCTCATTGGTTGAAATATTTTACAGATCTTGGTACGTAAGGGCATATTTTTATTATGAGTCAGATATAAATAGTCGCATATCTTTGGATTAAGCTTATCCTGGGTAAATTACTTCGTGTAAAAAGTTCTTCCCTCGTATAATGTGAAGAATATGACAAATCATACATATAATAATTTAGTTTTGAAATTCTTTTAATACATTTCGCTTTCTAAAAATAATATCGTATAATAAATTCATCTAAAATTTCGTCGCCCGTACCTCGTATATAACTGTATCTGTCTGCAAAAATTACCTTTTTAATTTTGACGAGAAGTGGGGTCAGCTGAACTATCTAGATATACTATGTCTATTATTTAACCAGAGGCGCACTTGTATTGTCTTATTTCTATAACCAGACATAAATAAATAACTTAGTATAATTTTGCAAATTAGTAGCGGAGTAATAAAAAATAACATATTTTATAAATAGAAGCTTTTCTGTAATTAAGGTCTGTCCGTAACGGTTAACTTTTCGTGTAGTGGTTAGCTGCTTTCGTTAGTTTATAATTTTTTAGACTTGTCCTATCGATTTCAAACTTTATTTTGCTTTCATGGATGTTGTCATCCTTGTTTAGATAAAAAATGAAAGCTTGAATATTGGATTGAAAAATAAAGGTATGTCTAATAAATGTAAGTTTCAATCATACCACTATTCCTTTTAGTTATCTTATTCATTAAATACTCATGTAACTTATCAAAAACTTTAAAATTGATATAAGCTAAACTTCTCATTAATAATATATTTTTTTAAGCGATGGCTTTCTTTTCATCGTTAAAGGCATTATCATAATTCAAACTCCAATGAATGATGTTTGTCTGTCTGTCTGAAACTTAAGATTTTGGTAACTGTTGAATTGATTGCACTACACTTTTTAGGGAATTTGGCTACTGTTTCTGAGTTGGTTTAAAGAAATTTGTCTTGAGGGTTAGGATACCCCCTAACAAAAAAATACCCCCTCCTGCATTTTATTTTTTGCAAAAAACAAGGTTATGTATTCTTCCTTCTTAGGGCGCAGGTTAGTAGCGAAAACACTAGTATAGTACGAAGTAGAACGGCCTTCCTCCGTCTGTTTGCCCGGATGAAGCTCTTATACCTGGTCAATGGTTATACTAAGGATTTAGGCTATTTGCTTTACGGTTGAAGGAAGTCAATCATCCTTAAATATATGGCCAGTAAAATTATATTTTGATTTAAATATAGCTGCCAAAAACCTTCTATTAAGTCTCGGGGCGACGTCAATATTAACATTTATAACGTGCTATCTAAAGATGCATTAAAAAACTTGAACTATAAAAACGCTTTCTTTGCCAACAAGTTTCTTATCACTATATATAAATACGTAGTTTTAAGGACATACTATCTTGACCTTTATAAAAAGAATTAAAAAAAAACATACAAATTATATTAAATGTATATCACTAAAAAACTAAATTTCTAAATAAAAAAAAACATTTTAAAAATTCACTTGTTGATTGTAACAGAAACTTAAAGAAATTAAAGTAAACTAATCAACAGCATTTGTCCAACTACTAGTTCCCACCACCAACATGCTCCCCTTCTTCCCCCCCCCTTCCCCAACAGTTGTTGCAGAGACCGCCACAGCTCTCCGATGAAGTTGTAGTAAGTACCAACAACAGAGTTGCGAGCCCTAACATAAACACATAATAAATAGCGGATATTTTTTTCCAGGTTGGCTTCTAAAGCGATGGATTAGAATTTGTTCTTAGCCATACTGAAAAATCATGTATGATATTGCATTATAGAAAATTTTTACAAATAGTGATATGAACATCATTAATTAATTCCATTAAATAATTAAAATCTTTCATAAAACTATCGGCGGAAAGTTGTCTATAATAAGATAAACAATATCTAATACATGCATATAAGTAGTTGTGGCTTCGACTCTAGCCTCTAGAATTTATATTTCTTAGTTTTAGAATACTGAAAGAAAAAGGCTATAAACACCTCAAGAAAAGTATAATGCTTCCTAAAAGCACAATAAAAAATACTATTATTTCATCAAATATTGACTGAAAAGTTACTGGCAAAATAGTTATACGTTTACCCTACTTTTAAAATCAATTGCAATTTGATGTTTTCTTGTAGTCTATTTTGTTAGGGACCTATCTACACCAATTTCTTATAAGCGTCGCGTCGACGTCTTTTTCTCCCCTTGTTCTATCCTTCCCATTTTACTTGGCACCCCCACTTCCTTAATTCCCATTCCCTTTTCCTAGTCTTTCCAAAAGTACCCCGCTAAGCAACACTTAAAAGTGACCCTTTTATGAATTTGCCGGCTTTCCAAATAATAAAACATAGACTATTTTTGTTGTAGATAAAAAACTTTTCGAGAGAAAATTATAAAAATGATATAATAAAAAAATCAAAATATTAAACTAAGCAAAAATAATAAAAATCTATGTCTAGTGTAAGTTTATAACAAAATTGGTTGAAAATATATTTATATTTTTGTCAATGGATTTAATTTTGACCAAAGATAAGAGAATGATAGTCAGGGAGGTGGACATTAGACTGTTTAATACACTAGTCACCAAAGTTTTATTAATATAACTTTTTCGTTTATTTAATTTTGTGTATCATCATTGGTGATGTACATGAATTTATCTTGTCTTATCCCTTAAAATCCCTGATGGTAGTAAAATCATTATACAGATAGTTCAAAATATAGTAAAAAATATAAAGATAAAATTATACATACAGATTTTTATTTTTGTTAAGCAAAGCTTTTCTATACTTAGGGCGGTCCGTACGTCCGAACAACCGTCCATCAGATCATAACGGACAGCTCTTATTGCAAATCTAGGCATGTTAGAGTTGTTCTATCGATTTGAAACTTACCCTGATGATTTCTGATACATTTAGGTACGATTTAAAAAGTACGAAAATCAATTTTATGATATTTTTTAGCTTTTTGAAAGCAATTTTTTTTCTGTGATATCATCTTATTATCTTGTGGTATACATTTTGAGCTTTGCTCATGTGGACGTTGTTATCCTTTTCACATGATGCAAAAACAAGAAAACCCAAGAAAATGATATGTACATAAAAATTAAGCAATGGTCATAATTGTATGACTAACAAAATTTCTGAAAATTTTTCAAGTTTTTTTCTGATGTCATAGAAATTTTTTAAAACCAGAGAAAAAAAGAAAATGTACATAGTAATGAATTTTAGATAAAAGTGATGTATAGAATGATTGAAGGGAGAGGGAGAGAGATAGAGAGAGAAAATGAGAAAGAAAGAGAGAGAGAGAGAGAGAGATAAATGAAAAAAAGAGAGAGATAGGCCAAGAGAACAAGGGGAGAGAAATAGAGAGATAGGAAGAGAGGGCGATAGAAGGAAAGAGAGAGAAAAAGGAAGAGAAAGAGAGAGAAAAGAAGAGAGAACGAGAGAAGGAAAGAGAGAGAAAGAGAGAGAGAGGGAGAGAGAGAGAGAGAGAGAGAGAGAGGAAGAGAGAGAAGAGATAGAGAAGAGAGCCAGAGAAAGAGAGAAAGTAGAGAAAGAAAGAGGAAAAGAGAGAGATAAACAGAAAGAAAAATATAATTGATGGAAAGATAGAAAAAAAATAAAGCAAAAGTGATGGAAAAAATAAGAAAAGACAAATGTATTGTAAAAAACGTCAAGAAATTCAGACAGACATACAGTGAAAAATTATTGTTTTTTGTTTGGTCCAGTTTAGTGTGGGAATTTAGTTCAATTCGTGAAATTAAAAATTATTGTTATTGCTTTTGAAGCTTGAAAGATGTTTTTTTAGATTTAAGTCTAAGAATAATTTTATGCTGTTTTTTCTGCCCCATCTTACCCCTTTGAAGACAGAGTCCCTAGATGCAAGGGGCGCAGCTGCTATAGGTAATTTTAGAATATTAAGGTGCTTTTATTTCGTATCCTTTTTAGCAAAACTATGATATGGTGTCTAAGACATTTTTCATATATCTAATCTATTCCCTATATTCAAAGAATTTTATTTAACCCTTACAGATCGGGCCCTAATTCCCACCTTAATAGATCGGGGAGGGAGGGGGAGGGCTCTAAGAGCCCCCCTATATCTCAGCTCCTGTTACAGATAGAGACGTAAAATTTTTTTCTGGTGTATTTTTAGAGAAAATTACTTTTTCTAGTTATAGCGGTCAGACCGCTCCTTAGCCGCTTTTTAGCAGCCAGCCGCTAAATATTATAATAGCTTTAGAGCGGCCAATTTCAAAGCTAGGATAACCAATTTTTAGGATGAACTTTTATTTTTTATATTATAAAATTACTGATCATCTCCGAAAAACGGCAAATAACGGAAACCGCCATTTTCGGTTGTTACGGCAGTAAAACGGCGGTTGGCGGCGCCAATTAATATATCCTTTTAAAATCATCTCTTGCCGACGTATAATTACTAAACTTAAAAAATCATGAATTCACAGCTCTCAATCTTACTTACAAAAAAATGACATTATAAAAACTAGTAGGGGGGCTCTTAGAGCCCTCCCCCCCGATCTGTAAGGGTTAAATAAAACTAAAGGAGGGAAGGGTAATAATCACCAACTTTCAATAGTTGTAAAATCTCTTATAATTAGAAAATTAATTCAAAAGAAAATTTTAATCTCTAGAAATGAATCAAAAAGAAATTAAAAGTTCTCGTTGATTTAATTTTTAATCTTTATAACGTGTATTTTAGTATAGCTATACTTTTTAGTTGCAAAGCTAATCTATAATTTACTTTGTTTTTAAGTCTGTCCGTAACGATAAGGGGTAAATATGCTTTTCTCGGCTTCCATGTAAGATAGATTACTGATTTATTGGTGAAGATACCCCTCACCAAATAGCATTCAATATACTACTTCATTGGTTCGTCGGTCTGTCAGTCTTAGTACAAATAGATTTATTTATAAAGGTTTCGTGATTTTTATCTCTTTTATTTTTTGACTGCAGAATATTTAATCCTTAACTCACTTTGTCCGTTTTTTCTATCCATGATTTTTTGTCCTTGGCTAATTAGTAATTCTGAATGTTGGCAACCTTGTCCTAAAAGCTTCGCTATTATTGGAAACAGCGTTGATTTTTAGATTAATCTTTTTTTTTACCTTCTTTTAACAGCCCAAAATTAAAAACATTAAGTGTATGTAAAAACTTTATTACACTACATATATAAATATGTAGATATATCTTTAAAAAGAAAAAAAGACCAATTTTAAACTTGAACATATCTATCCCAAAAAAGTAAGGCTGTAGCTACTACAGAAAATACATTAATAGTTATTTCTCGTATCGTATTATAAACGGCTTTCCGCGGATATAGAATGTACAATTATAAGATTATAACTAGTTTTTTTTAGCCCCGAGGTGCCGAAGGCACTGGCTAAAAAAACTGGTTTTAATCTTATGATTGTACATTTCTATATTCGTAGAAAACTGGATATAATACGATGCTAGACATAGTTTTTTCGTATGGATGAGAACCGGTTCCTATCCACCGGATTCGAATGAATACGAGAAAAAGTATTTATAGACTATCCTACATTTGACTTTTCTTATCATCATGTTATTGTTCCTCCACTTAAGTTAATATGACTAGGATGAAATCATTTTTTTCTTTAATTTTCCTATTCCTGTATTACTCGAGTAAAATTACCTAAAATCAATATGCAATATAAAACGATTGTAAAAGGTCAAACAAGGATGACAGCATACAAGTATATTGAATGGAGATTTTAAGCTTCTAAAATTCTACTTAATTTTCCTGGGAATTTTATTACAAAATTAAGTTAAAACTTATAATCAAAATAGTTCAAAACTAAAATTATATAACGAATTAATGAAATTTCTACAAATATCATAGTGTTTTACTTTTACCAGATTATACCTTAATGTTACAGTAATCACTATACAATTATGAGAATAGAACATGCCAGAACTATCCATTATGGATGGACCGACACAACCAAATGTTGTATAGATTTGCTTATAAAAAAGATTGATCGATTTAAAGAACAAAAACGTAGTGTTATTTAAACATCGATAAGAACTTATATTCTAAGATTTTAATTAAACTTTAATAATGTAGTATTTGGGTAAAAAAATTACTAATAAGAAAGTAGCAGGATGCTGTGTGTTTGTGAAGCGAAGGATCTCGCTAAACAGATATAGTTCTCCTGTACAGTTTAGTTTTTAAAGGCCCTAGGAAGGCCCATGTTCTGTTATGGCATATTTATCAAAATATTAATTTTTTTGTATAATACTTATCAATGTTTCTATGATTCAGGCTTCTATTCTTAAAGCTAGAAATATTTTGTAAATAAACCGGAGTGTAAGTTTCTGTACCAAAGATTTTGAATAATCATAGATTGGCAATATATTGTAAATATACCAAAGTGTAAGTTTCTGTACCAAGACACAAAATAGTCATAGATTGGCAATACGTTGTAAATATACCAAGGTGTAAGTTTCTGTACCATAGAACAGAATAATCATATATGGGCAATATATTGTATATATACGATAGTGTAAATTTCTATAACATAGACTTTGAATAATCATAGATTGGAAATATATTGTAAATATACCAGAGTGTAAGTTTCTGTAACATATATTTTGAATAATCATAGATTGGATATATATTGTAAATATACCATAGTACATAGTAGTGTAAGTTTCTGTATCATAGATTTTCAATAATAATACATTGGAAATATATTGTAAATATACCAGAATGTAAGAGTCTGTAACATAGACATTGAATAATCATAAGCTATTTTTGGGCAACCCCCCCCCCCCCAACCCCCCAAAAAAATCCCCCAAAATTTTTAAAAATTATGTTCGAAAATAGTGGGTGCACCTTCATTTTTTTATATTTTTTTTAATATGTTTGAAATAAGTGGTTGCATCTCAATTTTCTTTTATAATTACCTCTTGGTGTAAAGCCCCTAAAGGCTAATGGCGAATCCGCTAGTTGTAAATATACCAGAGTGTAAGTTACTTTAGTTCTATACAAATAACAAAAAACAAGAGAAATGTCCAATCTACAGAATACTTTGTAAATGGCTGATAAAGTTAGGCCTACGGTTAAGACAAGTTGCACTTTTAAGATTTTTATCAAAGTAGTTTGACATTAGACCATTTAGTTTTAGAAAACTCCTAAAAAATGATCCCGCTTGGAATCGAGGAGTTTTAAAAAGTTTTGACACATTATATTAGTTTACTAGTGGCTGCGCCCTGTCTTCGAATGGGTTAGAAGGGGGCAGAATCATAGCCTCAACCCATTCCTGGATCTAAGAGAAGCTACATTGCAAAGGAATTGGGTAAAGTAACACAAATCAGACAAACCTTTGTATTAGTAAATCTTTACTTAAAGTGCTCACATTGCATACTAGTTCTTTACGACATGTAAAATAGGAGAAATTACTATTTGATTTTTAGTCATTAACCAGAGATCAAAGGTAAATTGAACTATAAATAACACTTGTACCCGAAGTTTTACATTTGTTTGAATTTTAATTTTTGGTTTCGAACAAATATTGTCCAACCAACAATTGTATTCTTCAGAAGGACTAATTTTGTTTATCAACATTAGGAACATTACTACTTATATCAATTTGTCGGTCATAGTTTGAACAAACCCGAAGTATTTAGATACCTTTCTACGAATATAAAAATGTACAATCATAAGATTAAAACCAGTTTTTTAGCCGGTGCCTTCGGCACCCGGGGCTAAAAAAACTAGTTTTAATCTCATAATTGTACATTCTATATCCACGGAAAGCCGTTTATAATACGATGCGAGAAATAACTATTCTACTATTAAATAAAGACAACTCTAGAACCCGCCCACTATGGTCAAGTCAAGAGCACGTGGATTTCAACGATTTTTAATTCTATCCAAGGGACCGTCTTTGAGTTTATTTTAAAGATTTTTTTTTACACACGTGACACATACACACACTAGTCGACAGAAAAAAGCTGACAAATAGACCGATAGACAAAAAGACTATTAGACAGACAAATAGACAGAAACATAGACAAAATAAAGCCACATACATTGAAAAAATGACTAACATATAGACAGAAAATAGACAAATTATAAATAGACTAATAAATAGCAGACTGACAACCAGACTGATAATAAGAGAGAGATAGACAGACCAATAGACAAAGCAATAGACAGAGAAATAGACAGACAAGTATGTAGACTGACAAATGGGCAAACAAATAGATAGACAAAAAACATTCAAACTAACAAACTATAGACAAAACAATAGACTAACAAATAGTAGACTTACAGACAGACAAATGGACAGAAGATAGACAGGCTGAAAAACAGACAAAAAGGCAGATAAGCAGAAAAAAAGAATAGACTAATTATAGACAGAACAATAGACACACAAATAGCTTACTTACAGACAGACAAATACACAGACACATAGACAGACAAATAGACAGACAAATAGACAGACTGACAAATAAACAGACTAATAGACAGACAAATAGACAGACAAATAGACAGACAAATAGACAGACAAATAGACATAAAAATAGACAGACGAATAGACAGACAAATAAACAGACTAATAGACAGATCAACAGACATACTGACAGTAGACAAACAGACAAACTATCAGACCTCTATAGAATAACTGATATAAACAGATAGACCGATAGACAGATTGATAAAGAGACTCTTGTAAAAAAGACTAGTTTAAAAACAAGAGTTTCTCTTAAATATTAAATTAGTATATTCAATTACTACTTTAAACTTATCTCATAATAGTCAAAATTTTTAGCATATTTTAAATGCAACTAAGCTTTCTGTAATTTGTGTCAGTACGACATTTATATAGAATTATAGGCTTTAAATATTCATATGGTTTTTGTCTTATTATTAGCAGGGAGAATGTAATTTGGTACCAAAACTTTTATTTTAACCTTGTTATCTTATACGTTGGTTTAGGGAACTTTGTAAATCTTAATTGGTTTGTTCAAACTAGCAGTACCGAACTTTTCAACCAATAATTTTAATCTACAGAAGCTGTTATTTTGTTTCTCATCGTTGGGGATGTACTCGAATTAATCGTTATTGTCATATCCCTGTATCAGTGGTCTTGCTATTGGTCTTGCGTCATTCTTAAAACTGGGTTATGTTGCATGTGTTCGCCTTGGGCAAGTAAAACATGTTTAGCTTGATTATAACTGAATACTTTAGGGAAGGGAACCATGCTGGCAAGTAATTGTTTGTAAATTACATAATACGAAAGTATATATTTCTTTTGTAGTATGAGCGACAGACTGACATACCATCTAAGTCGTATACTAGACGCTCTTTTGTATGGAGTTTCTTGTGAAATTAAGGGGGATGTTGTTTGAAGGCTATTGTTGGAGGATCTAGTACTTTGCAAACTATTAGCTCCAACTTTTGTTCATCAAAAATAAACGTGTAAATCCATGGGGGAATCCCTTTAGTCTAAAACTATATAAAATTACAGAAAATGTACTAAGTAAAGTGTCTTTGCAAATGGCCAAACTTTTTAAAAACAAGAATGACAACATCAATAAAGCGAGGCTCAGTAAATCAATAAAGTCGGACAAACAAACATTAGCAGTTTTAGGTTTGCAGCACTTTTGATACTTATACTAAATCCAGGTAATCTGAGCAAAAATCAATTATTAGTTGTTCTTAATTGCTTATATACAAGAAAATTATTTTATACTGGAAGTCCTAATATTCAAAATTTTCTTATTGTTAGCTAATAGGGCATGCTATTAGAACTGTAAGCAATAGATGTGTGAGTTTATTGATAGTCTAGTTGTAGTGCACTTGGCTGTGCAAGGTTGAAAAGGCGGCTGGCTTCTGCGGTTCGTTAGAAATTGCGACTACATACATACAATACATAAAATAAATGTTTTACTTTTTTTGAAATTTTTATGAGAAGGTTTGGTGATTTTTTGAGAAAAAAAATAAAATTGCAGGGAATAATTAGGGATTAGACAATAAAGGACGAAATTTTTTTATAAATTCCAAATTATGATAAACAAAATAACCCCTTTATAGATTACATCTAATTGGTTAAAAGGTTTGGACACTACTACTTTGGAACCAAGCAATAAAAAATTTTGAAGTTGCCAATTTCCAAATTTCAATGTCTCCACTTCTCTGATATTTATTCATTTCATGGAATAGATTCTGTCAATTAAAAAAAACATATTTCCTGTCGCCTATACAAATGTGAATATATTCTTTTCCTTTCTTAACAGATAACAACTGCGTCCATAGCACGTGATGGATCTGTAATATGTTAATTAAAGATAAGGGTGGAGGCAGAAAATAGTTTTAAAATATCCAAAGCCAAAAGTCAAATGCCCTATTCCAATTCCAGGACCAGTAAGAAGCTTGCTTAAAATGGAGAACTCAATTGGTTCAGTCGTTAAAGAAACTTAACTCACAAAACAACTAATCTACTTGTTTGCTTCTCCCTCTACCACTTGATATCTACTATATGTATAAAAACAGATTTTAAATTCTTAAAATATTTATTTCATAATATAAATCAAAGGTCTATACAATCATTAAAGAAAGTCGTCTTCATTTTCATAAATGTCGTATTGAAATTAAGCAGCGGAGCAGGTAGGGATGGTCTGTTGAGAGTAGGCAACTCCACAGTGTCCTGTGCCCTTCTTCAGCTTGATGTAACCTTCCTCTCCCCAGCTAAAATAATAAAAATAGTAAATTTTCACTAAGAGTTATTGTTATCAGTGGTTAGGATAAGATAGGAAATATAAAACGCAGGTAAAAAAAAAGAGTGGAAAAGCCTCCCTAGAAAAATGTCAAGGTGGGTATTTATGCAGTAATCTAAAATAATATCGGTTCTTACTTCTAATCCCAAAAGGACCCATTAATGTAATAAAAGATCATCAGTGGGGTGTTAAAATTTCAAACCGTTTGGACATCCTCTCAAAATTCAAAACAATTTATGCATATTTAAGTAATGATTATATTTCCAGTATGGCTTTGAAAACGGTTTATATCCGCTGGATTAGAACTGATTCATAGCCATTATACTGTAAAAATCAAGTATGGTTTTGTCATGTAGGTAGACAATTTTCCACACATAACAATATTATTAAGATTATGAAATTTAAATATGTTTGTTATCAAGGATCTTCAGTCCCTCGGGGCTAACAAATCTGAATTAAAAATTTTACTATTCATGGAGAGCTGTCTGTAATATGATACACTAAACAACTATTTCAATACTTACTCAGATCCCCATGAGTTCTTGATGAGCCAGTAGTCTTGACCTCCCTCAGTTCCATAACCAACAACCAGAACAGAGTGGTTGGTTTGCCAACTACAATAATGAATTATATTAGCTTTTTATGTTTTGATTTAGCTTAGCTATATACTAAGAAATGTGCAGTAACAAAATATTGAAAATTATAACATAACAGCAATCAGGATCAAACGTAGTACTTCAGGTACATATTAAATTAATAAACGTTGTTATATTATATTCATATGTAGTCATCTAAAAACAGGTAATTGGAATCCTAATTTTTAAAAAATACATATGTGTATATGTAGCTTTAACTAAAGCATAGACTACTTGAATATGAATATACCTGCAATGGTCATGGTCAACAGAGTTACAGCAAGCATGATCAATCAGAACTCCACCACCATATGCACTCCAGTTGTGAGTAGCCTAAAACAATCAGTAAACAGCATAAGTATAAGAATTACATGACATAAGCTAGTTCTTGCCATTAAATGTAAGAGCAAGCAAGGACAAAATTATAATTTGAAGTGCTCCAATCACGTTGAGGTTTTCCAAGTCATGTCCAGTGCAGTTTATCCCAGGGATCAAAAGGGATAAGTCAATGGCCGATGAATTGATGTCCATCCCCAATGATGTTACACAAAATTACCCTTCTGTAGATTAGAATTAGTGGTTGAAACATTTGAACACTTAACTTAATTAACCAACTGATTAAAATTTACTAAAGTCCCCTAAGTAGATAAGCCAACGAATAAGAAAATGTTATCATTAAACTTTAGGGACTAGTATAATACACTGCATTGCCCATTGTCCCCTCTTTCTACGAGTTCATCCCTATTCTATTCTAAATCCAATTTTGTAGTCCTCTTAAAGGGACTGTGAACGAAAAAATATCTCATCAGATTATCAAACCTTAATATCATCTCATTCATATAATCTCAAAGATAGGGCAAAACGGGCTCTCGTTTCCTTAAAAACGGCTTTTTCCGCTGATTTTTACTATATCCAAGATTTTACATTCACACTCCCTTTATATTTCTACCTTTACAGAAGTAGCAACAGGACCAATCATGAGAAGAGACTCCATGGTAGCTTCATCAGCTCCCCACATGTTCTGGAATCCGGTAACCATAGCTTGGCTATGGATATTTCCATCTGTAGGCCTTAAACAAAATATATTAATATTTTTATACATTATATTATCATTAGCGGCTCCGCCCATAGCGTCTAGGGGCTCTAGATTTGAAGGAATATGGAGGGCAAAAAAAATAGCCTAAAACCATACCCCTACACTTTATAGAAATGTAATAGTCTAAAACCATCCTGAGGCCTATAAAAAGTTTTTATATAAAGGAGAACCACATCGGTTCAGCGGTTAGCGAGATCCTTCCCTACAAACAAATAAGCTTATTACTTTATATAATAGGATTATGGATAAATTTATATCAGAAGATATGTTTCTTACATGATATAAATGAAGATTACATAAAACGTGATTAAATTTTTTTATTATTTGCATATTGAAAAAATTTGTTTTTACAAAATATTGTTATCTTTTTATGTTTTTAGTTAGAGGTAATGTAAACTCTTTTTAAAAAAACATTTAAGTATTATCTTAATTTGAATAGAAATTTTGACCATTGATATCTTTTAGATTTCATCAATTCTCTTAGGAATCAAATATTTGCAAATATTCTGATTCATATTCCCTAAAATGAAACAACCGCCCTATAACCCAAATTGACTCTTACTTAATGATGCCTGTTGTAGCTGTATATAGTGCCCTAGCAAAATGGGAATAGATATCACTGCTTTTAGCCTACCTATTCTATTGACGTCAGGAAGTACCCTATACCCAATCTAGTTTCTAGTGGGTTTCTTTCTCTTTCTCTCTACTATGACGTCAATAGAATAGGTATGCCAGAGCGGTGACATTTATCCCCATTTCCTAGGGCACTAAACCCAGCAACATGACTGTTCTTTTGAATAAACCAAATATATTTACATGCACTCTCCAACCTTGCCAGAGTCCCCAGAAGTGTACTTGTATCCAGCCTCTTCCTGGTTCATGTTACCCTGGATGAAGTCAACATACACATTGGCCCAGGCACCCTGGCATCCGAAAGCCTCCCAGGTTCCCCTAAAAATAAATTTTTATTAGCGTTTTTGTTGTCTGAAACTAAAGATCACAAAATTTGCTAGTCCGAATTGGTCTTACATTACCTCTATCAACCTCTGAAGGAGATAGGCCAAACAATTTGTTTTACAAATAATATAGCCTAGGTTAAGTTCAAAAGAATAAGTATGCTGAATCTCACAATATAGAGAACAGGTAGATAAGATGAGTTAAAAAATTAAATTCTTATTGGTCAGATGGTTATTCAGAAAAATTACCAATAAATGTATGTTTTCTTATAGATATGAAAACTATTTAAGAAAAGAGTAGCTTTTACAATTTATAAATTAGTTGAATTAGATTGTAAAAGTTGACTTACATATCATCAGTAACTTGGTGATGGTAGGCGCAGTCAAGGAGATGTTGTTCAGAGAGGTCACCAGCTGCGGCATCCTCAGCCTAGGGTTATTTGTATTTACATAAAACTGGATTTCATTGGTAGCTACGTTCCTAGAGGCCTCTAGGGGCACTTGAGGGAAAGGGAGGATTAAAACGACCCTCCACTTTTAATCTTAGATTTTTAAAATGACAAATATTTTTAGGGTGGAATATTTGTAAACGAGTGATTACTCTTGGAAGGGTTGAAATACCTTCTCCCCATAAAGCTATACAACATCCCTGGACCTATAGAAGCTTACCTGGATCATGAAACAGGATTCAATACTGGCAACAGCAGAGAAGCAGGCACAGCTACCACAAGCAGCCTAAATAAAGACAACAGTAGGATAAAAAAATTTTCATATGCAAATTTAGCTGCAAATTTTCTAAAAGAGAGCTTTACCTGATTTTGACAGGGGAAACCTTTCCAGCAGAAACCCATTCAAACTCTTTAGGAGTAGGTCCCTGTATTAAATCAAAAATCATTTTTTATTCTATAGAATCTTAATCTTCTCATTTATCAGTTAATTTGGTGTTTCCCTTAAAGGGTCTAGCGAGCATACCATTTCCCTTATTTTAAAGTAAATTGAAAATATGGCAGTGGGTTAGTTTTTAGCATGTAAGAGTTTTACCTTGGATTAGGATCCGCAGGGATAGGAAAAAAACAATTGCACTCCTTGTTTTAAATTGATTCAAAATTGATTCTGTGCTCTGTAGGCACTTGAGAGAAAGCACCGCAATTGTTTATGGAAATTACAAATGATTATTCTCCTGATTAGCCAGTTTCTCCATAATCTCAGGGTTGAGAGTATCCTTGGCCTTGATGTCAGCACTCATAGCAGGGATACCACCTTAAAGATAAATATTTTTTTTTTGTTTCTACTAATTAAGATATCTTATATAAGATTTTTTTCTGTAAATTTCAAGTCCTTGAACTGTGAAATAAACAAAGCCTCCCAACCAATAATTAAAGAACTAAATCAGTTTTTACTGAGATCATGATAGACATACAAAATTTCAACTACTTTATGTAATTTAAATCAGTGGCTGAAGAGGTATTCGTCAGGAAGGTGTGTTTCTTTTGGTGACAAAAAGTGGAGGGCAGGACATCCCAATTTCAATTTTAAGGGGTGTGTTAACATCTGTTCAAGGAAGCTTATACTTTAACTTTTACTGGTGGTATTCTTTTGTAAAAACGGGAATTTGCTGCAGGCTTCCTTTAGGTTAATGTCATTAGTATCAGAGTTTCGGATCCGCATTGATTGTATGCGGATCCGGATCCGGATCTTCAAAATTTGGTCACTGCGGATCCGGATCCTTGACAATAAAAATAAAATCACCGAATTTTTCAAAAAAAATTTATTCTTTTATTCGAAGTAAAAAATACTTTTAATTTTCAAGTCTGAACCTAAACCTTAAAGATTGGCTCTCATCAAGAGAATGTCTAAGATTTTATATAAATTTAGGTAGATTTTTCCATTTTTCCCGCATTTTTTCGGATCCTTGCGGATCCGGATCCAGATCCGAAACTCTGATTAGTATGAGTTATGCTAACACAATTTAAAAATAGTTTACCTAGTCTCTTCTCTTCCCATTCCTGGATGGTAAGATCCATGTCGGGGTGTACCTTCATCCAGTAGGATTCCTTGCCTTCCGCGTACCTGCCAATTTCAAATTTTTTATCGTTTTTCGAAGTTTGACTCTTTGAGGAAAATGTAAAATTTGTAAAGCCTATGGAAAGTTCCATAGTTTTTAAAATAGAAAATATTTTAATTTACAAGTAAAGTTCCTACATCAGAAGTAATGAGAATTGTATGATACAAGATTAATGGCTGAGAACCGGTTTTAATCTGATTCGGAGCAATACTGGAAAATTTCTTACAGCTGGTTGTGTTCTTCCATTTTCTCATAGTTGATCAGAAAAACAGATCTAAATAAAAAAACTAATAATTCAAATTAATTCAAATTAAAAGTGTTAATAAGTTCAGTTTATTAAAAGATATTTTTGGGGAGAGAAAAGATGGGATTTGTTATTTTGGATGAAAAATGCCAGATATCTAAAAGCTCATAAAATTATTTTTTCCTGTGTAAGTTAGATGTTTTGTTTTGTGGAATTTTCTGCTTGCTAGAATCTTTAGGGAAAGGCCAAATTTTTTTTTAATTACCTTCTGAATTCAGACTCCTTGTAAGATGGATAGGTCTTGCCGAATTTTGTAACAAAATCCCCGAAGATCTCAGCCTTGTCCATGGATGGAGAGGCCAGGACGCCAGTGACCGCCAGCAGGCACACAAATAACAGTCTGGAAAATTATTATTTCAAGGAAAGGTATAACGAGCAACTGAATTAATTCAAGAGAAAAAGGGTGTTTTTTAAAGGTATTTAAGGTGTTTTTGTGCGTGTGTGTGTGGAGGGGGGGGGGGGGAGTACTTTTTTAAGTAAATTAAATGATGAAGGGAAAGATCATCAATTATTACAGGTTCATGAGCTGTTTTAGGACGTTTAGGATTTTGAAATTTTGGGGGTGGGTAGTGCGGAAACAAACTAAAATTTTATATCGACTAATTAGGGTTTGCATATATAAGTTATATGTAAAAGTAATCTTACATAGGAATATATATATCAATAAATAAAGATTTAGAATCAATTAAAGAAACCAATTGTGGTTAAAACTGCTTATTTTATAAGCTATAATATAAAAAAAAACATAGCTGTATGATTAGATTAGTATAAAATATCTAAGGTTAAGATTTTGAAATGATAATCACGAAACCTTGACAACTAACTATAAATACAAACGAAATTTGAAAAAGAAAAAAGTTGGGGTATGGGATTCAAATAATTGTCATTATCATTTTAACCTTCAACATAGATATTTTATTAATTCATTCAAAAACAATTTAAAGTTTTATAAAATATTAATATATTTTGTAGATGTAAAATTTTTATTTAAACAATCACAGAACCTCTTTATATTTAAACCAAAAGAAAATCGCACAGCTCCAATGAATTTCTTGGCTAGCCTAGAAGTTAGGACTTCCCTGTAGCCTTATAGATATAAATAAATATGAAAGACTTGGGTAAATCTAACTTCTATGCTTGCCTAAGTAATTTTATAGAATTTGGACCAATATTTTGTTGAAAACAGTTGAAGTTAAACTGTTTTTCATACCAATATCAAAATTTGCAAGAATATCATTACTGTAACTATAAGGTCTAATCGTAAAGGCTTATAGTTTCTATAGCTTTTACCAGTAAGTCAGTTTTTTAAATGTTGAAATTTACATTTCACTGAGATGATATGATATCGTTTGTTTGTCAGATAGTTTGTATGGTTTATTAGCCTCGCTTTTATGAATGCTGTCATCCTTTTATATGAATATCAAAATTTTATTAAAAAAAAAATATTCAATTTTACCTCATTTTAATTGGAAGTTGAAACAAGACTAATTTTAATTTATTATTATTATTTGAAAGATAAAAACTTTGAGATTAAAAAATACAAAAAAAACAATAATGATGATTATTAATAGATTCGAAGCCTTTTGAATAGTTACACAGTTAGGGCTTTAGGTTGGATGTTAAAGAAACGTGGTGGCGTAAACCGCATTTCAGAGGTTACCCAGGCAAATAAACAGGCTCAACTCAAAATCATTCTAGATCATAGGGGATAAGACAGTTGGCGATAAACTGATATATTCACCTACGGTTAAATAAAAAAATATACCTCCTTTGTAGATTAGAATTATTGGTTAAAATGTTTAAACAGTACAAGTTTGCATCCAACGAATATAAAACACTATAAAAGTACCCAAAGATAGTAAGCCAACGAATAAGGATAAAGTTAATGTAATACTTTGGGTACCAGTGTAATTTCTAGTTTAATGTACCTTCTGTCCCTGATATGAATGGAACTGTCCAATTACTCTGGTTAATTCCAATAAATAATCATACATATAATGAGTGGGATACTTAATGAAAAGTTTCACCAGACAAAAATTTGTTTTGCACTGCCTTATCTCAATTTTTAAAACAAATAAACAATATCTGTTTTAAAAAGTTATCTTTAGTCCTTGCAAACATAGAGTGTGTTTATGTATTATATGCTGTAAACATCATCGGGATTTCTCACATTTTTGTTGGCTCTTATCAAACAAGGCGGCTAAGGTTCATTATGAAGTTTCGCTAAACCAATAAGCATCCAGCATGAAGTTTTCTTGGTCCTTCACTCTACAAATACAAAATCTTTGTAAAGTTTTTTAAATTTTAAATTTCTATCATTACGTGTTCTTACTTTCTCTTTTCTCGCTCTTTTCATGATGTGCTCTAAAGCTTTTTCCATCCATGAACTTGCTTTGCCCTTATAATAGATGTCGTTATCTTTGTTTTCATTACATTTTACAGAAAAAATTAGTATGTATGTAGAAAAAGATAATTTCAAACTTCAGGAGGAGTAATTTTGCCTCTCACAGAGAGTGTGCATAAAGTTTTCTTCCATTGTCTTATCCCTTTTTAAATCCATAAAATTCTAAACGAAATACTTTTTGTCAACAAATTGAAATTAAGACACAGAAAAATTAGTAAAGTCAATAGATACCAAAAATATGTCAAGCTTAAATGTCAATATTTTATTATTATATTTTTTACAACAATTTCTTCCCCTTTTTGGTGGATCAGTTTATCGTAACATATAAATGATTTACCTTATGTATTTGTTCAGTAAATCTTTTAACTCATTTATAAGTCCACATATCTTTAGAATCAAACGTAGAATCTTTTTGCAACATTTTTAACCTTAGGTCGCACATGTTTAGCGCGCATTCGTTAATAAATTACGTCTCTTAAAATACTGTGTACAAGACGAACATAAACATACTTTTGTTGAAAGGACTGAGTCTCTTTTCTGGACCTAATAATATGAATTTCTTTTACACAGGGATTTAGCAATAGGACATTAAGCGATAAATCATACCTTTACAAAAATGTAATGTTTGAAATTTTTGCCTTTGATAATATTTGAGATAAAAGAAAGGTTTGTAAATTAATTAAATTATAATTGTTCCCTCCCTTTCTGGGTTTTTATAACCAAGAAATTTAAAGAAATAAGACAAAAGCCGATTAATTGATGTACATCCCCAACGATGATAGACAAAATTACCCCAACTATAGGTTAGTGGATGAAACGTTTGGGCACTCAATATTATGAACCAACCAATCAAAATTAATAAAAGTACCCAAAGTTGCAAAGGCAATGAATAGGGAAACGTTATTATAAAATTTTGGAAACTAGTGTGATAAAAATCCAATTACCCCTCCCTCCCTCCTCCCTGGTAATACCCCTGGAGTTTTGAAATAATTGATTGAATGTTTTCTCTTTCTAATGAGTAGGCCTCATGGATCAGGGATAGGACAATGAAAAAAAAAACAAATCCACCATTATTCTTTTATGTATAATTTTTCCTTACATAACGTCATAATACCAGAAGAATATCTTTATGACGGTAAAATGTCAGCAATGGACACTTTTTTTTATTTTTCATAAAGAGTCAATCTCTCATTTGTTTTGGTTTAACATTTACAGACTTTTGATGAAATTTGTTTGGATTGTGCAAACTAGCAATGCCCAAACTATTCCACAAATAATTCAAAGCTACATATATGGTTATTTTGTTTATCGTTATTTGGTTTGTACATCGTCCATCCATTATGATCCCTGTATAATTTGACATAAATATTGTAAAGAATGTAAAAAAAACACTACGATAGAAAAAAATGGGTATAGAATTAAATTAACCACAATTATCCTTACCCTCTCTGATATAACCCTGGGGGTAGATTGGCAAATATCAAACAAAAAAGATTAGGCTCCATCATAGTTCAGGGATATCAAGTACTATAACTTTATCAAGTACTATAAACTATTATCATTATCTTTTTTACAAAACAATTTTTTCAACTTTGGTGAAGTTTATATCCTTTCAAATAAAAGTCTATTTATAATATGGGTAATATGGTTCTATTCGATAGAATGTCCAGGGGCGTCCAAGCTTTTATATTTGAGGGGGGGGGGGTAATTTGGTTTTGGTGGGGTAAAATGTCGCGTGAAGCACGCCGCAAATTTTTTTTACCCCCCCAAAATTTTTACCCCGGGGGTAAAATTTGCTTGGGGGGGGGGGGGTTAATTACCCCTGTTGAAATCTGTTGGCATGGTTACATTTTTTTTTACCACCCCCCCCCCCAAAATTAATTACCCCTCTTGAAATCTGTTGGCAGGGATACATTTTTTTTACCCTCTGGTGTAATTTTTTTTTTTTTTTTTTTTTTGGGGGGGGGGGGGTAATTTAATAATGTAAAAAGTACCTACCTAATTATGAAATATTTAGTAAAAAAATATATTTTGTTGAAGCACGGTGAATCAAAACATTGAACTTTGGAAGCTCATCACGAATGAGTTAAAATACAACACAATCACAAAAGTTAGGACACGTTCTTTAGAAATTCTTGGTATGTTTCTATGCCCCCTTCCGCTTTCTTTGAATACATTGGTCCTAGACACTAGTATCGTAAAAAATATTTGTAAAAAATTAAACAAGTTATCGTCAAATGTTATCATGTATCTAGTTTTCCATATGTTTATTGTCAAAACGAAAAAAAAATGCTGAACAAAAAGTCTTGTATGTTTAATGTAGATAAATTAAAAAACAAAAATATTCACAAAAAAAACAATAAAAAAGATTGTTATTCAAACTTTATCAATTTTATGTAAAAACAATATGGTCAATACTGAAATTACAAAATTTAATTGGTTTATGTTTTATGTCACTTTTTATCCCTTCTGAGTAAAACACACATAACGAATAAAAAAGGGGGGGGGGGTGGAAGGTATTTTTTTTACACATAGTTGGTTGACCAAACTACCTGCCTAAAAATGCCTAGTACAAATATTAAGCTCCCAAAAAATATTGAATTATTATTCCAACCATTTAAGAGATCATATGGAGAATACCTACAGACACATAACTACCTATTTGAGTTAATATTTCTTATTTTTTCTTTATGTAGAAAAATAATTTGTACAATCTTGATCTCTTAAAATATTAGCAAGTATATTTAAAAAGTAAAATAAAACACCAATGTTAAGATAAATCTAAAGAGTATCAATAAAAAAGGATGACTACATCCATAAGTAACAACAAGCACAAAAAATCATTAAATAAACAAATTAAGTTATGGAGTAGGTATTCAGTAGTCATAAAAAGCAGAAGGAAAGATTAAGTAATATAAAATTTAAGAAAACTTTATAACAATACTAAATGTCTTTTATACCATGACCGACACACCAACGGACCAAGTATCTTGTATACTGAATGTCCTTTAATAGGGGCTGTAGTCTCCAAAAAATCTACATCCGAGCAATCTAACTTAAATAGAAGCCAAGGCAATGATGTTCCCTATAGCAATATAGACTGGAAGACATTATGAAGTAGTTTCGCTATTATAAAATAAAAATTCTTTGGGAATAGTCTCTTTCGTGGCAACGCCTCTTAAGGGGCGATTCGTCGTTTTTTTAAAATGATTTTTCTATAGGTTATTTTAGGTTAGTTCAGGTTCTTGCCCCACAGGGTTAGGCAATAGGAGAAAAGCTACTGTGAAAAATACGATAAATCGCCCCTTAATTAGGTGCGTTGCCACGAAAGGGACTATACCAAATTCTTTTATTAAGAACTAATTAGGTCAATTCTGAATTTAGTCGTCCATTTGTTAAAATCTAAATCAACGTAATAGAATTTGATAGGTGGTCCACATTTTTATCATGAATGTAAATCAGGGAGACAGGGATAGGA
Source organism: Acartia tonsa (assembly GCF_053477335.1). Lineage (NCBI taxonomy): Eukaryota > Metazoa > Arthropoda > Copepoda > Calanoida > Acartiidae > Acartia > Acartia tonsa. Next base: position 22,986,528 of record NC_137272.1, read on the forward strand.
CAATGAAGTATACATTAATCAAATCAAAATAATTCTGCCTTTGTAGCTATGCATATGAATTAAACATGAAAATTATGGCGGTTTCCCTCTAAACTTTAAGAAAGTTAGGTTTGAAAAGCCTCGCAGCGACACTATCCGGTAGGGTCCTCAGAGTTCGTGTAGTTTGAGCCCCCAGAGAGGCTAGAAATAAGTTTCTCTAAATTTAGAATGACAGATTTGGGGTATGCGGTGGTCAAGAAATAGCTTTAAGTGAAAACAATTAGAAAAGCTTTATGTAGATTGATTAATACGTTATTGTCCATTCCCTCCCTGATAAAATTAAAGAATGTCAACTATTTTACGAGCGTAGCAACTCTGTCATCCAATGATTTCAGACTTCACGTTTGGCCAATCAAAATGTTTTCAAATCAAATGTGTGGGGTTGAGAAATAATCAATTTTGGCGTAACTAAGCTTCTTGAGTATACATTTACAATTTTGTTTCAAACGTTATTTTCTCCTGTTTTTGTTATGTCATCCTTGTTATTTGAATATTGGTATGAAAAGATATTGTGTCCAGATAAAGTCAAAACATCACGCAGAGACTACAGATGGCCCGAATAACAAAGAGAAACATATCAAAGAGTAGAACTATCCTCTTCCCTCACTTATTCACTCCCTCGTTCTCGCAAAAGAAAAATTAAGAATACAAATTTTAATTCATCAGGCAATTACTACAGATGGTCCGAATAACAAAGAGAAACCTATTAAAGAGTAGAACTATCCTCTTCCCTCACTTAATAACTCATTTACTCTCACTCATAGAGAACTATACATATATGTTGCAGAGACTAAAGATGGCCCGCCTACAAAGAGGAACCAATTAAAGAGGAGAACTGTCCTCTTCCCTATCTACTAGCTCTCTTTTACTCAAAAACGAGTCTTTGTCATGGTTAAATCAAATAGAAATGGCCTGTTAAACTTCTCTTTGAAAAGTTATTCGATTGGACCACATGTATTATATATTATTTTGAGACTAAGTAATAGTAAATATAAGATAAATAATCATTTTAACTCCTCTTTGAAAAGTTAATCTATGCATATGTTTTTATATTATTTTGTCTTCCATTGACTTATCCCTATATCTCTTGTGGCGTAGTCATAGTAAAATCTAATGAAAAATAATCAATAAAAATCCTCTTTGAAAAGTTAATCAATGTAAATATTTTTGATTGGACCACATAGACAGAATATTTTCTTATCTAAATCTTGTCATTGGCAAAACAAAAACCTGATAAAATTTCAAATTGACCCTGAAATTAATACTTTGGAATTGGATTAGTATTTGATGGATTGATTGGTAGATATATAGAAAGATAGAAACAATTTAAGATAGATGGATAAATAGATAAAAAATACAGAAATGGATTACAAATCTTTCAATTTAGTATTCTATTGTAGATAGTTGTAAGTTTTTTTTATCTCTGAAGCTTAAGATTTCAATAACTTCTGAACTGATAGAGTTCTTCTTTTCAGAGAAGCTTTACATAGGTACTGGGTGTTTTACGCTATTTTTATGAATCATCTTTACTCCATTGAACAAAGAGATTATACATCCGCTAGTTTAGTTAACAGGAAACATTTAAAAACCCTGAACGAAAGGGTTAGTCCTAAAATTGGCCAAATCTTTCATCAATGACATATAACAGACAGACCACCAGACAGACAGAAGGACAGAATCTGTCTGCTATAGAGTAGGTTAGCTACTAAAAAGGATGATTTATTCTATCATATCATTTTTTATCACCATATTACTGTCATAAACTTCAAATTTCACTTTTGAATATCATTGAAATGATTGAAAATAAAATTTGTCAAATTTAAGGAGCAAGTTGCTCAAGGAAGTTTTTCGCCAGTTTAGAAAGACTATTTAATTGTTTTATATTTAGGCATTCTATTGAAACTACACATGCCTTACCATTTTTATGAAAGAAGGTGTATCAACTTTTTTTTTTATAGCTAGCCGGTTCTTTTAGTAAGTAGTAGATGTAAAATTTTTCATAGAATTCAGATATGCAATCGGTTTTTTTGTAGACCTCTTATTTTTTAAGTAATTTAAGTTTAAAAAAAAAAAATTAAGTCGATTTTAAGGTACTAAAATGCAACAAAAAAAAGAAAGAAAATGGCCATTATGAACAAAAATAGTAAGATCTTTAATTTGACACCTTACTTTTTCAATTCTGTCAGGTAATTATTGAAAAAATCGATTTTTTAAACCCACGAGAATAAAAACTTTGAACTTAATTTTATCATTTCACAGGTAAAAAAATATGGGTTCATATATACCTTTAGAATCAGAAAAATATTACGAATCCATTGTAAGCAAAATTGAAAAAAAAGTTTACAATAAAGTATATAAACTACAATAAAAGGAATTATATGAAAATATCATATTATATTATACAGGCAACGTCTTAATTCTTGAATTGAGTATAAAAATGGGAAGGGGGTAAAGAGGGGGTAAAAAAGGGAAGACGAAAGTGTTGCCTGAACAAAAAATACAGCATGACCCTCAAAAAAGTATTTTTAAGCATCTGCAGCCCTTATTTCTCAATGAATTATTAAAAAATGCATATGTCCTTGTTCTCCATAGTATTCCACGTAAGTAGATATAAAAATATTTTTTTTACCTCCATTAACACCGGAGATTTTTAGAGCTAAAGTTTTGAAAAAGTGACTGAGAAAAAGAATTTTTTTTTGTTTCTCTTATTTTTTGGATGGTTATATTATGTTTTTCTGGCAATTGAATAATGAGACATAAAGAAAAACAAGTTAACTAAATATTTCTTTTTTATTACACCTAAAAATATCAATTTTTAATGGCAAAAAATACTACTGAATGAATTGATTATTTGCAAATTTTAGGTTATTTATTAACCCTTATTTATAGAAAAGGATTAATTATGACAGTTGCTTCGCCTACTTTTCTGATATCTCAATTATTTAATATGGGGTAAATTAAGCTTTTTAGACTAAAAAATCATTATGTTTTATTTTTATTTTCTTTATAACTTTTTTGTTATTAAAGTTAGGATTGTGAAACAAAAACAATTTTCCTGCTATATTCATAGAGATTTATTTGGTTTTTTAATCTTAAACAATTTTGCCTAATAAGTAAGTTTTTCAAAATATCATTAAACTAAAAAGACTTAAAAAATATGTGTAAAAAAATGCTTTTTACTAAAAAACTAAATTTTTTATTTCATTTTTGTATAAAGTTTCTGCTAGTAACAAAAATAAAAGGATTTCTAGCTTAATTTTGCTAAAAAAGTCGTATCATGTTAAAAGTTACTTTTTCCTCAGTCACTTTTTCAAAACTTTAGCACTAAAAATCTCCGGTGTTAATGGAGGTAAAAAAAATATTTTTTTATCTACTTACGTGGAATACTATAGAGAATAGGACATATGCATTTTTTAATAATTCATTGAGAAATAAGGGCTGCAGATGCTTAAAAATACTTTTTTGAGGGTCATGCTGTATAATTGGCCATTTGTTTATTTTTTTTATTTTTTTACTTTTTTTCAATTTTGCTTACAATGGATTCGTAATATTTTTCTGATTCTAAAGGTATATATGAACCCATATTTTTTTACCTGTGAAATGATAAAATTAAGTTCAAAGTTTTTATTCTCGTGGGTTTAAAAAAATCTATTTTTTCAATAATTACCTGACAAAATTCAAAAAGTAAGGTGTCAAATTAAAGATCTTACTATTTTTGTACATAATGGACATTTTCTTCCTTTTTTTTGTTGCGTTTTAGTACCTTAAAATCGACTTAATCTTTTTTTTAAAAACTTAAATTACTTAAAAAATAAGAGGTCTACAAAAAAACCGATTGCATATCTGAATTCTATGAAAAATTTTACATCTACTACTTACTAAAAGAACCGGCTAGCTATAAAAAAAAAAGTTGATACACCTTCTTTAACCACATTTTCAATAATTTTTCATAAATCAAGAAACAACAGATAATATGTATTGCAGATAATTAAAGGAACAAGACAATTCATGATAAACATTAATATTGTTGGTGTAAAAGTTTGGCCACTGCAAATTGTACAAACCAATCAAGATTTAATAAAAGTCCCTCGAGTTTTTAAGTCAACAAAAGAGAATACTTGTGTACAAAATATTGGGGACTAGTATAATATATAATCCAATGTCCCCTCCCTTCCATATTACATTGAGTTATACCTACAAAGTGAGGGGAATCTTTGTGGAACACGCTTTGCATTTAAAATATCACGAAACCTGTTTAAACAAGCGTACAAGTATAGAAGCAATAGAATGCATGGGTGTATAATAGTGTGGCCCAAATGAAGGTCTAAATCGCTTTTCAATGTGCGCAATGTAAAAATAGGTTATGTATTGTTTGTAGATTTTAGCCCTATGATTGATTTTAAGAAAAAATCTAACGCTATCTCGTCAAATGCATATTTATTTTCACCTTTTCCTCCCCAAATTAAGAAAGCCTTACACCAGATATAAAGCAAAACATCAAGTTTTCTGTCTGTTTGTTTACAAACATTGAAATAAAATATTAAAATCACCAGGAATAAACATATGAAGAAAGAAAGTATAAAAATTTATTTATGTACAATTTCAATAATTTGGGAAAGCTAATTCATACTGCAAAATGATTGAAGAAAAATAATTAAAGATAAGCCTTATACTCTTTATTCCTGGTTTAATAAAAAAAATCAAATTATTTTTTGCAATATTAATTTTTTTATTAGTATGCTTTTTTTAAAAGTTGAATATGAGAATAAGTATCTTACATATTTTTTTACCTTCATTTAATTTTTTATTTAACCCATTAGTGCCGAACCGGGTTTTAAAACCCGGTGCCAGAAAATGTAAAAAAACCGGTTTTCAGCTTCATAATTGCATCATTCTCAGTATGAATCCCCCCTCTACTACCCTGGCTTTCATTTCCCCCTGGAGCAGGTAGTTTTGCTTACTTCCGTTTGCCGGTATAGATCAACAAAGTTTGAAAATCATGAAAATTCAAAATACCCCATCTAACTTTTTTGTTTTTATAGTAAAGTCGCTGATTTTTTTCGTTAAATTTAAAGTTTATTGACAAGTACATCTATTTGTGAATTCGTTTTATTTAAATTATTATTTTTTATATGATTTTTTTATCGTTTTTTTACGCCCTATATAGGCCCGGTTCGGCATTTCCATTTTGAGTCTGAAATTTTTATTACCCGGTTTCACTAATAGATCTTTTTTGACAACAACAACAAAACAGGGTTTTTTTACCTCACTTTTGGCGTTCAAAAATTACATTTTTCGATTTTTGGTCAAAATAACCGGGTTTATACAGGTCAACCGGGTTTTAAAACTGGGGGAAAGCACCAAAAACGGGTGTTCATGCCTGGTTGGTATTTATGGCCAAGCCGAACCGGGTTTTTTTGCAACTTTCCTGTGCACGCCACTAGAGCAAAACAAAAAAATACGAATTCCGTTTTGACCATTATAAAGCTTCCCTGAAACTTACAGCTCGATCGGCCCATAAAAGTGGCGCTCGGCACTAATGGGTTAAGTAAATTGTCTCTTTATTGGCGACAATGTCTGTTGAGCCATGAAATTTATTAATAACACTTTTTCCTATTTTATGTCTTTAAAATGTATATTTTTTAGAGTTTTTCATCATTTCTCTTCTCATAAGACTAATAGCTACTGTTTTAGTTCAATTTCTTACACAAATTATCAATTTAAATAAAACAGTGTTTTTAGACGTTTTTCGGAATTATTCGGCATGAATGGCGGTTCTGCCTACTTTTTATAATTGCCTTATATTTGAACTCTTGTTACATTATTTTAGGTTGACAGTTCTTTAATTATTTCTCGTTAAAATCATGAAAATATGAATTTTTTGATAAAAAGCTTAAGATTGAAATTTCGAGATCAATTTTCAATGTAGAGAGGTCTAGTTTTCACTAAAAGGTCTACATTTTAGTCAGTAACAACTTCAAGGTATCCGCAAATTGATATGGTAAAGATTTAAAAATTCATGTTTTTTTGGGCCAGTCTAGTGTACAATATTTATTTCCAAACGCAATAAGAACCGCAAATTTTTACTACAGGGCAAATTAACTGTCTTCGCTTAGCTATGGACATATTTACTCTAGTTTTTAATTGGATTTGATTTAACTATAAACTAAGTTTATATCAGCTAAACTAGATTAAACTTTCATCGAGACTATAACCTCATTCTATACTGCGTAAAGTAGACTGATGTATGCCTGTCTATGTGCAATGCATATCTAATAACTGATTGTTACACAATTTTTGGTAAGGCTTGTTCAGAAAATATATGGCTTATATGATGAGAGGGGGGAGCATAACATAAGGCTCCTAGAAAAAAAACTTCCCCTTCCAAAATTATTTTTTAACAAACTTGATTTTGCCAATGGATAAGATACACACCTCTACACCGCTGTTCTGCACGAAATTGTTGGAAGTCTAATGCAATATATCGTTTCTGCTCTAAAATTTAAATTATTTAACCGTCTTCCTGATACTTTCTAATGCAACCCTACCTCTGGATGGTTGTAATTATCCTTGTTTTAATATAAATGTTTCCTTTAAATCAGCATTTTCCGACTTGAATTTGAGCAGTTCTCTACAATTTTCCAACTTTTCAGACTTATTTGAATTCAAATTTCAATTTCCCAGACTAATTGACACCAAATACAAGGACAATTTGATACGTAAAAAGTGCAGCTAAAACAATCAAAGGCTGTAAGCGTAGCTGTTCTTTAACTAATGTAAGAAAAATCGTAAAGACAATTTGATGATTTTTTTGTAAAGTGCCTAGCGAGCACAGAAACTCCCTCTCTTTACTCTTCAATAAGGGGAAACGGGTAATTTTCATCTGTATAAAAACAAGGGAGGGCGAGGCGGGATTTATAATTATAGTTAACAAATAGATACACAAATAAACGTCATATCATTTACCTTTTCCTGTCGTTTTGCAAGAAAAAACCTTACAACACATGGTAATATTTGCATAAAAATGGCAAAGAACGGTGCAATTTTAGCATACCTCTTAAGGAACTCACAGAATTTCACCCCATAGTGTTGCAGAAACAGGACCAACCAGCACAACAATTTTAACAATAAAAATTTGATCGAAACTATTCTATAGTTTCAATTTTAAGTTTAAATTTCCTGTGTAAAAGTATTTTGCAGGAGGTATGTACTGTAAGTTTTGGAAGGGCTATCTCATATATTTGTATATTGTGTAGATGTTTTCTGGTTTTTGTAAATTCGACGTTGCAAACTTTGTGGTTCCCCTTGTGCCAATATTCACTACACAGGTTCTTTAAGTTACTGTAAAAATCGTTAATGGATGACCTACAATTCTATCTATTTTTTTTTTTACAAATAATTATCTAATATATTGAGCAGGTTTATATAACTCTAAAGCTCTTTCTAAACCCACCTTTACCTTAAATAACTTAATAGTTATTTTCGCATCATATAAACGGCTTTCCTCGGATATAGAATGTACAGTTATGAGATTAAAACTAGTTTTTTTAGCCCAGAGGTGCCGAAGGCACCGGCTAAAAAACTGGTTTTTATCTTATGATTGTACATTTTTATATTCGTAGAAAGCTGGATATAATACGATGCTAGACATAGTTTTTTCGTATGGATGAGAACCGGTTCCTATCCACCGGATTCGAATGAATACGAGAAAATAAGTTCTTCTGTATGTTTTGTGGAGATTTGATTTGCTTGTGGATAAAAACATGTAAAATCATTTAAAATCTGCTTGATTAGAACTGGTTCTTGTCCTTACTGAAAAATCATGTATCGAATCGTTGTGCAGACAATTTTTACGAAGTTCAGAAATCATAAAATCAATTCCAGTTTTGTTAGTACGGGGTTTAAATAATCTTATTATTTTTCAGTTTAATAATCGCTATGCGAAAGCTAACTATTACCTTTCCAACGTACTAGTAACTGACAAACAATGTAGTTATAGAGTAGCTTCACTTATAACCAAAAAAAATAATGAAAAATAAACATCTATTTCAACACAAAATCAAAGGTTACATATATTCATATAAAAAATTATAGGGTCAAAAAGATAAAATATTTCTAACAATTTAGGATCTAAAATAATTTTGTCACAGTTTTAAAATAAGTCATTTTATTACAAAAATATATAAAAGACTAGAAGTTTGAAATAAGCTTCAAAATCCGAATTTTATCATTTAATGAAAAACATAGTTAATATATAGACATTTAAACATTGATACATAGTTTTAATATTTAAAAGTTTTATTTTAATGGATTTATATTGCATTTTATTTTAAATTAATATAATTTTTTTTATAAAAATGTTTTAAATTTATTTATAGGTTACCCGTAAAAATGATAATAAATAAGGCAGTGTGCATTCACTTCCGCGTTTGTATTACATTATCAGAACAGCAAATGATTAAAAACAGCATATGTGAAAATATGCAGAAGTAAATGCACACCAATAAGAATATTTTATTATATTATATTATTAAAATTCTGTTTAGATTTTAGAAAAATATTCTACAAAAAAGTCAGAACAATATTAAGTAAAGATATTAGAATGAGGGATATTGCACCAGAGCAAAAAGAATAAGATTTTCTAGCTAAGATTATTTGACCCTATTTAATATTGCTTAAATCTTTATTGGTTACAATTACAGCATGTATTTGTAACATAAGATGCAGAAAATCAACATTTAGTCTCACAAATGATAAATTCCTTACTATTATTTTTTTTCAGGGCTGCAATTCTCTCTTTTTGCTATTAATAAAGTTATATTTTTGTTTGACCTGTTTTATTTGTTGTAAAATATATATTTCATAGCAAAGTAATTGATACAATTACAAAGAGTCCATTCTCTTTATATTACAAAGAGTTCATATGCATGATAATACAAAAAGAGTTTAATTTCATGAAGTTACAAAGAGTCCATTTTCATGATATTACAAAGAGTCCATTTTCATGATATTACAAAGAGTTCATTTCCATGATATTACAAAAAGTTGTTTACAGGTCATTGCAAAGATTTTAACAAAAATTCAGTTATTTTAATTTATTTCATCCATGTAATGATTTTATTAATTCATACAATCCTGCTTGCAAAGGAATTTGTCAGGGGGGTGTAAGCTTTCAGAGAAAGATACAAAAGTATGACTTTATACAAACGTTACATGATTCGAATTGATTTAAAATCTGTTTATGATTAAAGTTAAATAAAAATCAATATTGCACTATTTTCACTTAAAGATAAAGGTATAGATAGAATTGGGAATTTCCTTAAAAATCAAATTGGAACACAAACTTTTGAAATTAAAGCCTGTGTGTGTGATAAGTCACGTAACTGTACCTACACCTTTATCTTTAAATCAAATATATTCTAACATTGAGATGTCAAATTCGGTAGTTTTATTTAAAATATCATTTTCACTGTTATTATTATTATCAAAATATTCAATGGAAGTTGAATCAACCCTTATAATAATTTTATTTGAGCTTTTTATTTTGGAGTGTAGCTTCTCTCTTAGTAATAATAGTGGTTCCAGGACAAACACAGGAGTCCCAAACGTTGGAGTGGACAAACGCAGGAGTGTTAAAATATTAATTCAATTAAGTATTTCTATACATATTAGGTTAGGTTAAGATATGAATGTACAAATAAGCCCCCCGCAGGGGTTAGGTATTTAAAAAACCTACAAGATAGATTAGGTTAGGTTAAATGTCCACTCTGACGTTTGTCCACTCAGACGTTTGGGACTCCTGCGTTTGTCCTAGGACCATAATAGTCTATATATTCTTGAAATTATTCAGAATTTTATTTACCCCAATGATGATAAACAAAGTTACACCTTTTATAGAATTTAATTGTTGGTGGAAAAATTTTGAGACTGCTTGTTTTTACGACTGGCCCAATTAAGATTAAATTAAAGTTCAATAAACACCCCCTCCCTAATTTTCATACAATGTTATTTATGAACATAGTAAAAGTGTCTGACTCTGATTATGACGTAAAAAAAAATTAGCCAATGAGAGGCCACTATAAATTTTACCATTGCATTGGTCAATTACAGTGAATACTGGCCTCTAATTAGCAATTTTTTTTTACGTCATAATCAGAGTCAGACACTTTTTCTAGGTTCTTTATTTTTTATTATTGCAGCGCTACTAAGGAACATGTCATCCTTGTTGTTTAAATAAAATTATTATAAAGTTTAATTCCAACTCCCCTGATACTTTTAATTTCAGCATTGATGGCAGAAACCCAGGCGTTCTTCTCACTTTCATTTGCACATATTATCCTAAATTTAAATAAAATTTATTGGAAGAAAAAAAATCTTCTAAAATTTAGCTTGAAAATGCTATAAAAAGTCAAAACTACATCAAATATGTAATTGTAATTTAGGTTGTACGAGAAAAGGCAACAATATTTAAGGATAAATAAGTATTTAATTCCATAGAATTTTTAAATAAAACATTTAGGTATACATACGTTTTAAAGATAAGTAAATGTACAGTATCAATATTATCAATATACCTATGTTTCTAAAAAGAAATAACAGAAAAATAGACAGATAGATGAATAGATAATTAAATAAACACCTCGCTATTGCTCCTTCTTGGGGTTCAGAGCCTCCCATACTTCCGTGAAGGGGGTGGAGACTGCTCCCATCAACTCTCTACAAAAAATGAACAAGGATGACGATATCTATACAAAATGAAGCCAAGACATGATAAAATTATATATAACTATATATATTGCTTAAGACATAGTTAAAGCATTTATAAACAAGTTTTGGATCTACTGCAGTTCACGGTAAAATATTGCTGGTAACGAATATTGCTAAAAAATTATGAATTTTAAAGGCTGCTAGCTGCCAAACGGCTGAACGTACAGATCATGCCCGCACATAGTTTTAAGCGGCATAAAAAGGCCTACAAATAATCTGGAATAGCCATTAATCAATAATGCATAATTATCTTGCAGTGCAGAGAAATGCGCGAAAAAGACCTATTTTACGCGGTTTTTCTTCAGTGAAGCCTTCCCTGTGCATCATTGGATCTTGGCTATTCCAGATTATTTGTAGGCCTCCTTATGCCGCTTAAAATGGTGTGCGGGTATGATCTGTACGTTCAGCCGTTTGGCAGCTAGCAGCCTTTAAAATTCATAAATTTTTAGCAATATTCGTTACCAGCAATATTTTACCGTGAACTGCAGTAGATCCCAAGTTTTATAGCAAAGGAGCGTTTATTATTTAGTTTCTCTTTTTAGTGCGAGTGGCGTGGGGAAGGGAGGTGGTAACACCCCTTATAACAGTATAATTAGGGAAAAAATGCCTTCCCCCTGTTCACCACTTAAAGTCTTTACTTCCCTATGGTCAATCACGTCCATTCTTATAATGCTGATTTATATTTCTAAACAACTAATTTTTAAATCAAATTTTCAAAATTGAAAAAAAGAGGATAACGCCAAAATAATTAATCTAAAATAAGAGGCAAAAAAACACCGAAGGTGTAAATGGATACATAAGCAAAACAGTAAAAGCAAACCTGTAGGGGGTGTAGGAGCCCCTTTACTCCTTCCACTCTCTGTAGCTCAAATGTGTTGGTATCCTCCCCACATGTATCCCGGAGACGTAGTTGATTTACACTAAATTAATAGATTCTTAGATAGATAGATAGATGGATAAATAAATAGACGGGGAGATGGATTGATGGATAAAATGTGGGATAGATGGATGGATGGAGGAATTGAGGATCAATATATGGGGAAGATAGAAGAAAAATAGATAGATGATGGAAAGATGTATATATAGCTACATAAATGGATAGATGGATCGATATATGGGTGTGAGAAGTTAAAGATTGTATATATTTTTACTATTAAAATCTTTATAATGAGTAACAGGATATCTGTCTGATATGGTTCTGCTTTACAGGGTAGCTTCTCATGGGTCATAAAATTAAAAATGGGGGAGAGGGCTGTGATCGACACCAAACCACCCCTCTCAACAAATCCCCCCAAAAATTTTCTTTTTAAATTAAAAAAAATTGGGTTATCGAATTCAACTCCCCCCTCCTCAAGTGCTCCTTGGTTGTATCCGCTAGTTATGATATAATGTTGGAACAAACGTTTTTAATAAATGTATACCTGATATGGGTAGCGTAAACAATACGTGGGTCACAACTATCTTCAAATGAGGACAACTCTCTAAAAAATATAATTATTAGAAAATTGTATCAAAACAAGGACAATTATGTTTATTTGTAGCGCAGCAACATTCTTGGAAAATAATAATCCATATATTGCTTTCTAAAAACAGGTATTAGCTTAGTTCGAATAGCTATTAAATCTAAATTTTGATCGGGAAAATCCTTAAATGTATCGCTACGTCATAAAATTTTACTCCATTTATTTATAACAAAGTCAAATGATTTCGATTGTTAAAAATCAACAAAATAAAAATCAGCGAATTTTGTGTTAATTTCAATATCTTATCTTCCTGATACCTGTACATCCCCAATGATAATAAACAATATTTCTAATTCTTTATATCAAGAATAAGAGAGAGCCTGTTGATAAAACTTTGGGTACCAGAATGATTAACAATCCATTGCCCCCACCCCTGGTATAGATACTGTAGTCAAATAGAATCAAGACTTGCAGACAAAGGTTGTACAATCAAATGCCTCACCTGCACAAGATTAGAGAATGTTGAAAGAGAAACAAATAACTTGGCGTTCCAACTGAATTTCTTGACAGAAGATCTAGAAAAAGAAACAAAATTATAGTCTTACTAAAAACTCTCAAATTGATATCAAATGACATAAACATTCAAACCAAAAACTACTAAATACATAATCTTAGCAATAAAATTATAACTATTTTTAGACGAAAAAAGCTAAACATGTCAAATTATACTAATAAACAAGGAACTGCAGCTGCCTTCAGTCACGCTGAAAAGGCTTTGTCTTATGGTTGTCGCAGCTGAATATTTAGCTTAGGCTAAGTACGACTGACGTAGGCATAATTGAAATTTGATGTCTGCTACTATGTAAGCCGCGCAGCTGATTGCGGCTCAGGCCACTAAGCAGCTCATACCAATAACGAAATTAATTCGAAAGAAAATCACGAAACCTATACGTGTTTTTCAGCTGTCGTTGGGGGGCAACACATCGTAAAATTGACGACCTCTCCATTTGCCGCCCAAATATTATTTTAGATTTATTTTGCTTGTTGGTTATACCTTATTCCTGGCCACTAAGCCCTGATAATATTCTATTGGACTGACAATTTTGTTGTAAAACATTATGCTGTTATTGGTATCATTTAAATAAATATTAACACATTTGAAAGATTTTTTTGCTAGCATTTAAGTGCAAAATTAAATCTTTTATCTTCAAAAGATAGATTTAAATAAACTAATAAAATACTGTTATATAACTGTCTTATTATAGATTTTTCTTTTTTTTCTGAAAAAAAACAAAAAATTTATTTAGATGCATATTTTGATTTGAAATAAACGGATATTTTAAGCTAGGATGGCAACAGTCAGAAATAACGCAGCTCAAAAAGGAAAGAAAATTTATAGATTTTTGAGACATAAACAGACAAAAGAGTTTCATATTTAAAAAGTTCATTTGCAATTTCAGTTTCAAAAAAGTATCTCAAAAAGTATCCGAAAAAACTTTTTGATATTTTACTCCAAATACACACACACGCATACACAGCCTACTACTTCAAATAGAGAGAGACTCGAAACGGGAGCAGTATTACCAAAAAAAGAAAAACAGACACATTTACTCATAGACTATCATTTCTACTACCAAAATTTTATAACAAAACTTTATGAAATTGAATTTTATACGTATTTCAAATATTTCTTTTTGTGTGGTTATATTTTCTTTAAAAATTTGTTTAAATGTACTTAAAAGCAGGAAGGAAAGGGACAATGGAATAGAATTTATACACTCTTCTTTCAACGCTGTGTAATGAGAGTAAATTAATAATACAATCTATAATACAAAGTAGCTTGATGTCTGTCCGCCTGTCTGAACCGATCGGATTCTACTCTTCAGGGAATATACCTACTAGTCCTGTGGTGGTTTCAGGCTATTTATTTTCTTATGGGGTGGAACATCCCCAACACTTTCAAAAACTAAAAACCAGTAATTGGGGTGGGAGAACCCCTCTGCAACATGGGGCGAAGCCCCCATGATCCCCCCCCAAAAAAAAAAATTTTTTTTTTCTTTCTTCAAATTTAAATTTTTGTGTATGCGATCAATTAATTTTTACGAATTTAAATTTTTGTGTATACGGCAAACAACCTGGGTTTAATTTTTACGAATTTAAATTTTTGTGCATACAGCGCACAACCTGGGTTTAATTTTACCACAGATTAATTAAACAAAGAATAACTTTTTAAAATATTTCTATTTAGAAGGGTTGACTTCCCATTATTTTATAGGGCGAAGCCCCTAAAGGCTAGGGGCGAAGCCGCTAGTATGTAAAATAGTAAGTAGAACAGTTTTTTTACCAGTGGCATATCCATGATTCTAAATTTATGTAACTTTGAAGATCAAATTCTATTTACCCAACAATTTGAGATTATCTGGGAAACAGGGATAGGGCAATTGGCCATTATTTAATCTTCTACGTGTTTGTAATTATGTGTTTTGTGACGAGTAAATAATGGGGGATATTAAGAGGTGTAGGTAAATTTTGTCGCTATTGTCCTATGTCTCTCTTGACAAAAGTCGTGCAACCAAAGGGATGGTTGTCTGTCAGGAGTAAAATTCTGGGTGTTAAACAATTGTAATAGATTTCCACAAACCTACTAATCATTGAAAGCAGTGGCGTGCACATCGATTCATCAGGTGGGGGGAAACCTTTATGAGTTCAAAAGTTTAAGGTAGGCCTTCCAAATTTCAATTTGAAAAGGGTGTTGACACCCCTCTAAACCCCCATATTGCACCCCTTTTAATTGAAAGGTATTGAAAACTTAAAAGGCACCATCTTTAATAATATATGAGCTAATTTTAGGCTATCCTAATAGAAAATTAGAACTGTGAGACAAATTCTGAGGTAAAACTAAATCAAAGTTTCTACCTTGGAAAGACCTTCTCCGTTCTCTGACAAGTTTTGATGTGATTCTTCCTTCTTTCAGCAGCTGTCCCTAAAAAATAAATAGGATGTTTCCACTATCAGTATTTAGAATTGTCAATCTATCTCAGGGACAAATTGGGGGCTAATTCACATAGGTACCCAAGGTTTTAAACCACGATACATTATTCGTTGGCTCACAAACTTTTATTGAATTTTGATTGGTTGGTTCCAAACAAAAAGTGTCTTAACTTTTTACCTAATAATTTTAAATTACAAAATGTATAATATTGTTTATCGCCATGTGGGATGCAGGGGCGTCCAAGCTTTTTTTTTGGGGGGGGGTAATTCGTGTTTGGGGGGGGTAAAATGGCGCGCGAAGCGCGCCGAAATTTTTTTTTATCCCCCCCAAAATTTTTACCCCGGGGGTAAAATTTGATTGGGGGGGGTAATTACCCCCCCTAAAGTCTGTTGGGGGGGGTAAATACTCCCCCCAAATCTGTTGGGGGGGGGGTAATTACCCCCCCAAACTAATTTACCCCGGGGGTAAAATTTTTGGGGGGGGTAATTTAATTATGTAAAAAAAGCACCTACCTAATCTATTAAGTTAATAAGTACTATCCTATAACATAAAGTAGTAAGTAAGGTTTATTTGACTATAGCTTCAGATTTCATTACTTTTAATACTGAGTTCTCCTTTTTAGGAAAGCTTCACATAGATCCCATGATGGTTACACAATATTATAGGTCAATCCTTTGAGTGGTTTTAGGCTATTTTTCTCCTCCCTTTTTACCCTTTAGAAAACACGAGTTCTTAGATGCTAAGGGCGCCACTACTATTCAAATATATAGTAGTATCTCATTCTTTAGAACATAAAAATACAATAATTAACTCACTAACCAATGAACCAATATGATTATACTTTAAAGTGAAGCGTCTTATAGGTCCTGGTAAGTTTTATAACTAGTTTTGAGACACCCTGACATCCTCCCAAAAGAAATCGCCTATAGAAATTCTTTTTCATTATTTAATGAAATATTTAATTTAGTTAGGTATCTATTTTATGGAATCTTCAGTGCTTTACAATTACATCATAGATCCCCGGGATGGTTTTAGCCCTTATAAAGGCCCAAGCAAATAAAACATGATCAAACTATCAAATTTTTTGTTATCATGGTTAAGAACTGTTTTAACTGGTTGGACTATATTGGGGTTGTCACACTATGACTTTTTTTAGGGGGGGGGGGCGGGGATTACTCCCTCCCCCCCCCAAAAAAAATTTTCAGTAAAATTTTTTTTTAAGAACATTCAATTTGGGGGGGTAAATACCCCCCCCAAAAATTTTTTTTTTAAAGAACATTTATTTTGGGGGGGGTAATTACCCCCCCCCCCAAAATCGTTGGTAGGTAATTTTTTTTTGGGGGGGGTATTGTTCACAAAATTTTGGGGGTGCCAAATGGCCCATTACCCCCCCCCCCTTGGACGCCTATGGTGGGATGTACATCAATTTATCGCCATTGCCTTATTCCTTAAGTGCTCTGATCTATCTCCTTATCCATTAATATATTTTGATATCTCCCTTTACTGATTAATCTATAAACTAACAATATTAAAGAAATATCTCTTTAAAGATTAATCTATCTATCTATTTTACCTATCTACATCCCTCTCTATCCATCTATATATCCATCGATCCATCTATCTATCTATCTATATGTTCAATCCATTTATCTATCTATCTATTTATCTATTCACCTATATGTCTGTCTGTCTAAGTGTTCATTACTCTATCCATCTATATATCTATATATCAATACATAGGAAGCTTATTCAAGAGACACCTCTTATTATATCATATCTGTCAATCTATATATCTATCGATCTAAACCTGGAAAGATAATTCAAGGGGACAGCTTTTTATTTGTCCTATCCATTTATCTATCTATCAATCAATTTATCTATCTATCTATCAATCAATTTATCTATCTATCCATCAATTAATTTATCTACCTATCTATCTATTCAACTATCCATCTATCTAAACCTGGGAAGCTAATTCTAGCGGACAGCTCTCCATTTGTCCTATCCACATCATTGTATTGGTATGGTTCACTGCGCGCAATATTCCATCTTAAATAAACAAAATATGTTAATTTGAACAAGACAGATTATAGAGGTGCATTGGCCAAGGGAATTTTTACATTCGGTTCTCATTTTGCAGTTTACATTTTCCTATAGAAATGAAATTAGAAACAATAGGTTGTAAATTCACAATTCATTCTTTCCTTATGTGTAGAACCTGCTTTCCATCTCATAGAATAATGAGTTCATAATGAGTTCAAAGTAGATTTAAGATAAGATACGCTAAATGTCCATAGAAATCGCCACAAAATAATCATACGCCTATCTTGAATATTAGCTGAGAAAACAAACCTAGAGCCTGCGTGAAATCTTTAGCTGCTCCGTTCAGTCCCAAGTCGCGCGACGTTTTCGCCAGAGAACTCAAAAACATGTGGTATCTAAAAGAAGTTTTATTTTTAAAGCGATTCAATCAATATAGACAAAAGAATTGCCTAAACATTTTTAAATCAATGGCAATTTTTTTTTGTAGATAGTGTAATCAAAAAATAAAGGGAGCTTTCTAAAAAGCTAAAATTCTTGATGTATATCTAAATTGTTTGAGTGTCCTTTATAACTTGATTTACTAGAATTCAACAATATTTAACCCCCCCCCCCTTCCTCCCCCATCTCCAAACATTATTTTTAACTCAGTCCAAAAAAAAAATCTTTTCATGGAACACCTTTATGATAAAGTAGCTGCGCTACTTATACTATTTTGTAATATTTACCTTGTTATCCTTTGTATAGGTTTGATCAACTCAGCATCAATTCTAAAAATACAAGAAAAAATCAAAAAAACACCGCATACGGTTATGACCCAAAAATTTGAAATTAATTAAATAGCGTTATGTATAGTTTGTCATGTATCATTCATAATAAAACTTGTAGCCCATCGCTCGTCGTCGTGTAGATTGTAGATGGTTCGACCCTACACAAACTGTGTCATAACTAAAGACGTAGCTGCTATGTTAGATAAATAAAATAGTAGGGGGAATGCCTTCGCATAAAAAGGTGGTGCAATTGAAAGGTTATAGGGGCGTCGTAGCTCAGTGGTAACGCACTGAGTTACGGTGATGAGAGTTCGAGTTCTAGTCCCCATGTGGCAACTCGAATTTCTCAGTTGAATACATTCACGCAACTTCCCCTGGTTGTGTAAGAAGGGGATTATTGAGAAAGTTTGTATACTTAATAGTCACGTACATAATATCAGTACTACCCTTATCCCAAGCTCCTCTGCGGAGAGCGTCATTCATTACGGTGACTTAATTTGGGACATTTGCCATACTTGGCGAGGGTGAGGTAATAATGAGAAGCTCTCATGAGATAGCGGGTCAAGTCATAATGTGCTTGAACGTGGAGCTTGATAGCCCTAGTGGCTATACAAAAGTGTCTCAGCCTACTCCATGACTACTTAGGTCCAAACCCTAAGAGACTATGGCTAATCAATCAATCAATCAATTAAAGGTTATGCCTTGGGACATATTCTAAAAATACAGCTTTACATTTATTAACCATCCCCAAAGGTGAATCACATCGTTTGCTTTATATCTGTTTATTCTTAATCTTAGTAAACGTAAGAGGTAATTATTTTTTTTGTTATTTATTTATTTTATTATTTTATTGAATGTAATCTTTCTTGTATTCTCTGAATAAAAATAAACATGACCCTAATGGCATCAAATTAATTGTTAAATTTGTAGGATTTTTTTTTGTAATTGAAAAATAGAAGTATAAAGAATCAAGTAGTCGGCAGTCACACCCACAGTTAGATACGTAGCTGATAAATCTGCAGTTGAATTCGAGAAAGGAGTAGTTGCACGAAGTGCATTTAACTTGAGTTAAGAGAACTGCATATTTTTTGGTCCTACCCCAAACGTAGGAGTCCCAAACGTCGGAGTGGACAAACGCAGGAGTCCCAAACGTCGGAGTGGACATTGCTTAAGTAAAACCTAGGAGTGTCCGCTATTTTAATAATATGACAATTTGAATTTTTTTATACCCCTGTCTACAAAATAATGACCATGGCCGCAGCGCTCGGCCCCCTGGCCTCTAACCTAACCTAACTAAGAAAAATAAAGGGACCGAGAAGGGGGGGGGGGGGGATAGGTTGTATAAAAAAATTCAAAATTGAAACAAAATTTAAAAATTGAAGAAAGAAAAAAATTTGGGACTCCTGTGTTTGTCCACCATAGACGTCCAAGGGGGGGTGGGGGGTAATGGGGCGATTTTTTTCATTTTACCCCCCCCCCCCCCCATTTAAAATTAACCCCAACCATTTAGGAGGGGGTATTTACCCCCCCCAAACAATTTTGGGGGGGTAAATACCCCCCCCAAAATAGAAAATCTCTAACAAAAAAAAATTTTGCGCGCTTCGCGCGCATTTTTAATACTAAATTTTTGATAAAATTTAAATTACCCCCCCAAAAATTTTACCCCGGGGGTAAATTTTGGGGGGGGGGTAACAAATTTTACCCCTGCCAACAGATTTCAGGGGGGGTAATTACCCCCCCCCCCCCCAAGCAAATTTTACCCCCGGGGTAAAAATTTTGGGGGGGGTAAAAAAATTTGCGGCGAGCTTCGCGCGCCATTTTACCCCCCCCAAAAACTGAATTACCCCCCCCTTAAAAAAATTTTACCCTCCCCAAAATAAAAAGCTTGGACGCCCCTGTTGTCCACTCTGACGTTTGTCCCAAAAATCCTGCGTTTGTCAACTCCTGCGTTTGTCCCACTCCGACGTTTGGGACTCCTGCGTTTGTCCACTCCGATTTTTTTCCACTCCTACGTTTGGCGTGGAACCTATTTTTTAAGTTCAATAGTTAAAAACTACATAGGAAATATATTTGAAAGATTTTAAATTTTCTACCAGAGCTTGAACTTTAAATCATTTTAGTGTTGATTTAAAGATCAAGCTCAGGTATCTTAATTTACCTAAGGGGAAGATGATTTTTGAGTTGGAAATGCGCAAAATACTGGATATACTGATCAACCAATACAGAGGATCTAAACAAATAATTCAAAATTAAATAGAAAATTAAGAAGAAAACATAAAATTACAGGCAAATCATGCCGTTGTAACTAAAAAGTAGATTAAAACCGCTGAAACTGCTAAGAATTACATCCTTATACTTTTACACTTAAGCCATAAAACTTATAACTTTATAGAAAAAGACCCAGTTTAAAACAGTGAAGATAAGGTACACCTTCGTGTGACTGGCAAATATTATGGAGACCTCTCCTAAGGACCACAAAAAGCAATAAAATTTTTTTTTGGTGAATAAATTTAAGCTTTAATGTACCTGGTTTTGTTGACACAGTAGCGACCATACATGGTTGATAATTTTGACTCTTCGTGTTGAAATAATTTCCTAAAAATAATATAATATTTAATCACGAAACCTCGACTACAGAAAATTTAAAATCATGGAATATGAAGTAAGCTGCATTTAGTGGCAAGTGCTAGTTTTAAGCTATTTTTGTCCAGCTTTTAAATAGATCTTATGGTTAGGATGGGGAGATAGATATAGATAGATTTCCAAATACTTTGTACTTTGTTAAAAGAGGTTGGATGTAAGTCTGTTTACACTAAAATTTATCAATAAAAGGAACGAATTCTCCATTTATAGGAAGCCTTATATTGTAAAATAGAGTAACTCAACAGCTATAAGAGAAATTGTCCCTAGAAAAATATCATCTTCAAATTAATATATTAAACTAAAATATATGAATGTATTATTTTTTCTAATGAATATAATCTTAAATTACTTAAATTTTTCTTAAATAAAATAAAATAAAAGTTCAACATGACGACATACAATTAGAGTAAGAATGAGAGAGAGAGAGAAAGAGAAAGAAAGAAAGATAGAGAGACAGAAAGAGAGACAGAGAAAGAGAGACAGAGAGATAGATAGAGATGTAATATACTGAAAAGAATTCTCCGTTACAGAAATACAGGCATAGTTACTCAAAGAGTAGCTTCGCTATTAAATATATATATATTTTGCAGACTTTTAAGTTTATGATTTATGTTCCTAAACTAAATCATCAGCAGTTTTATAGAAAATATTACTATAGAAAAATTATTGTGCAATCACTTTCGCATATTTCCATATTAGAAAATATATACGTGGCAAATAAATTAGGAATTTTCAATGGTTAAAGTAAAAAGTTCCTTATATAAAAGCAACAATGAATGTCTCTGTCTGTATCATAAGATCTCGCTAATTGCTGATCAGATATCATTCTCCTTTACAATGAAGCTTCTTATAGTTCCAGAGAAAGTTTATAACTCTACTCTACTAAGAGAAATCGCCTATAGAAAAAAAAAATTCCCTCCCCCTCAAAAAAAAAAGTAAAACACTCAATGCTTTTAATAAAATTTTGTTATCTTATCATAAATCCGCTTTACATAGCTACATTATTTTCTTAAACATTTTTCTCCTTTTTACATTATTTAACTGATTAATATTTTAGTTTTTTGCAACAAAAAGATGGTACCATCCTAAATGCAAGCATCACCAATGAAGCTTGTCGTTTGTCCAACATAAAGGGATGGACGGCAAAAACACAACTGGCCAAAGCGAATAAAGACTTAAAATTAAGGTATACACATTTAGCAAGACAAGTCAATTTTATTTGTTTATTTTCAAACCTTCAATGTTGGGTTTTGACAAATTTCAATAAGTCAACATTTTTTAGCAAGGCTAATCCAGTACCAATAATCTATGCCAGTACTTTTATCCCTATCCATTTATAACTTTGAAAGAACGTATGTCTCTCTGTCATACCGTCCAGCAGTAAAGATTTCAATATCTTCGTTTGAATATTTGATGTCTGTCCAACTCTCTGCCCATCTGTCAGTAAATCTATCAAATTAAGTCTGATAAATTGATTTTACTACCTAAAATTTGTTGTATTATCTACGCTACTTATGATGATAATTATCCATTAAAATCCAGTTGGTAAACTGTAAGACACTCGAGATTAAGTGAATATTTTTCCAAATAACTACTTTACTAAACTCTTCCTAAATTTCAACTATCACACGATGTAACCAATTTTTAATAAGGTATTTTACAACCTAAAAGAGATAATATATGAAGAATTATTCTTTATCCTAATGACCAATAACAGTTAAAGTAACGTATGCTTGTTTGTTTGTGTTGAAGGATCTCGCTAACCGCCTAACCGAAATGGTTCATTAGCCTTTACAGGGAAGCTTCTCATATGTTATGGGAAGGTTTATAACTATTTGGGAGGGTACCACCGCCATCCCGAGCCTACAATAAGGAAAGGAATATGGGTTAATCATCCAGAAAGCAAATATTTATAAAATTCCGTTTTTAATAAATCTTGGTGGAATATATATTTTGCTAATTTGAAGACTTTTATTTTTATAATGTATTGAGGTAACACTTTCGATTAATGCTTCCTTGTAAATCTCATTTCACTTTCGTTGTTGCAAATTATTCTAGAGTTAATGGACTAGAGCTTCTATAACCCCACTTTCCTAGCGAAAAAACAACGCAGGTAAAACAAAAAGACAATAAAATGGTGCCCTCTGCTGCTATGTCAAACACGTGAGTATGACAATTATGACAATACATCTCTTAAGCTGACTTCTATGCAGAGTTAAAAGGTTTTCAAACAAAGATTACGCAATCAAAGGATATGTTGTCTTTTGGGTATACTTAGCTGCTCAGATTTATCCTTATAATAAAGTAACAGGATGTGTGTTTGTATGTTTGTACCGATGGATCTCGCTAACCGCTGAACCGATCGGGTTCTTCTTATCAGGGTAGCTTCTCATAGGTCCCGGGAAGGTTTATAACTATTTTCTTGGGGGGTGGGACACCCCCAACACCCCCAAAAATTAAAAATACCCCCTCTAAAAAAAAATTTCTTTTTAAAACTAGAATTAAAATAATGCGGTCGACTCCCCCCCTCCCATAAAAAATAACCCCCCCCCCCAAAGAAATTAAAAAAAAAAAATCTAAATTAAAAAAAAATGGTTTGATCAAACCTCTTGGGGCAAAGCCCCTAGAGGCTAGGGGCGAATCCGCTAGTATTTAATAATATAATATAATTTGAGCTATGTTATATTTTGATCAGTTATATTAGTAAATGTCTGTCCACTGTATACATTTTTGCTACCCTGTACCCAATATAACCTGACCTAACCTGACATAAAGTAATAAAAACAAACAAACAAACAAATAACTACCCCTAGCTTATTTTCAATTAATTAAAAGTAACGGAGGTTCTCTACTCAACAAAGCATTTCAAGAGGAAACGCATATGAGTTCGAACCAACCCCCCCCCCCCCCCTTAGCAAAAACATACGCATACAATCTAACTGCATTACCTCTAATGTTAAAAAAGGAATTAACCTTTTTCATTAAAAAACAATGCAACAATGATTAACATTCATTGCGCGATAATTTCCCGTTTTTTCACACACACACACACACAAATTAGGGAAATAGGAATAGGACTTTGGAAAATTCTGACTTTGATAGCTATCACAAATTAAGGAAAAGAAAGGGTTGTAGCCTGGCCAATTATATGCAGGGATCTACAGGGATAAGACAATCACCGATGAATTGAATACATTCCCAATGATTTTTCACAAAATTACACTTTCTGTAGATTACAATTTGTGGTTTAAACGTTTGGACACTCAACTTAATTAACCAACCAATCAAAATTGATTAAAAGTCCCCAAATTTGTGTATTCATTGAATAATAAAACGTTATTATAAAACTTTGAGGACTAGTGTAATAAACATGCTTTATACCTGATTATTCTACTTTGAATGAAATAAATTGGTTAACAATAAGTATATGAATTGTTTAAGTCGAATATGGCTTTCATATAAAGTGGTTATTGATGGCATATAAGTTACATGTTATTATAAAAGATATTTTACTTCATTTGAAAATTCTTAAATTCATAATACATAAAAAAGACAGAATTTTTAAAATTGTCAAAGAAGTTTGGTATAGTCCTGTGATGATTTTAATTCATCTTAAAGTTGCTAAAAAAGCCATATTTGAGGTTTTACAATAACTTACAGAAAATAAGCTATTTTAATACAAAAGATGGATATATGAAACAATTACATCATAAGTTCAAATACAGACAACCCACCCTTTGATTGTATGGACCTTGTCTTTATGTCTTAACTTATCCTTACTTTTGGCGTCTGGCATAACAGCAATTCCAACTATTTTTAACGTCTTAAGTTCTGATACAGCCTACACAATAAACGGAAGCGTCTACTGTCACAGTATGTAGTATACTTATTCAACTAGGGGGTCCTATCACTCCCACGTTTTCTCATATCTATAAAATGTTACATAATCGCAAAAATATACAAAATTATTTATAGATGAAATTTAGTGTAGGAAGAAAGGGGCGTCGTAGCTCAGTGGTGACGCATTGAGTTACGGTGGTGAGGGTGAGAGTTCGAGTTCTAAGTAGCAATTCATTCACGCAACTTCCCTTTAGTTGTGTAAGAAGGGTGATGATTGGGTAGTTCGGATACTCAATAGTCAAGTACATAATATCAGTACAACCCTTACCCAAGCTCATCTGTGGAGAGTGTAATTCATTGCAGTGACTTAATTTGGGACACCTGCCATACTCGGCGAGGTTGAGGTAATAAAGAGTAGGTCCCTTGAGACAGCGGTTCAAGTACTTGTACTTGAGCGTGGACCTTGAGCTGGCCCTGGTGCTAGCATACAAAAATGTTTCGTCCTACTCCATGACTACTTAGGTCCAAACACTAAGAAACTATGGCTACACACACACACACACACACAGTGTAGAAAGAAAAGCTAAGTGGAAAGGGCCAGGGAGGGAGGGAACTTTTTATTATACTAGTTCCCAAAGTTTTATAATAATGTTTTCTTATTCTTTGCCTAAACAATTCTTAAGTGTGAAAACATTTCAACCACTAATTGTAATCTAAAGTAGGGGTATTTGTGTATCATCATTTAGAATGTACATTAATGTATCAGCCATTGTCATATCCTTTTAGTTTCTTGGGATGGGTCAGTTTGTGAAAAAAATGCGATTAGCTGGGAAAATGTAATATATTTTGTGGAAGTGATGGCACAACGGTTAACCCACAATGAATTAGCAAATTTATTTAAATCCTTTCCCTTTTAATTAATTAGTTGCTGATACACTTTCTAAATCTGGTGTATCTAAACACATACAACAAATTAAGATGTTTGTCAGTCTATTTGTACTTTTCATAGAGTTTATCCGATAGGGTTCTCCTTTACATACAGTCAAGCTTCTCATAGGTTTAGAAAAGGTATATAATTATTTTAGAAAGGGGTGCCTCCAATCCCCAAAGAGAAATCTAACCTTGATGTTGAAATAAATACCGCAAAATTTTGAGAAAATTCATTTAAAAAATAAAAAGAGGTTTATCCCCTACCCTTCTCTAAATTACACCTGAAGTAAAGGCCTCTAGGAGCGTATCAACTAGTACCTAGAAAAGTAAAAACTGTACCTAATTCTACTTTGCCTAACATATGACAGTAAAGTAGATTATGCAGCAGAAGGTTTGTATGTCTGTAATTCGCCAAGAAAATTATCAAAGCCTTTTTTTCCCCATAATTCCTGAAATCTCTCTAATATTTTTAAAATGACAGTAACTAAAATGCTCAAACTAACCCATCTGATATCTAAGTTTAGTTTGAATCTCAAACAAAATATTTTGTATCATTTTTTTCATTCACACTGTTAGGGGAATAGCAAAAAGATTATATTAAGGCATTTTGACTGTGGATTGTTTTTCTTTAGCTAACCTATCCATGAAAGTATGTAGCTTAACAAATTTGTTAACCATGCATGTATGTACATTGTACATGTACAAATATATACCAACTTGGCATGGTGTCCACATAATACTGCACAACTTGTGCATCAAAATCAAAATCCTTCCTTTTTATATAAGGATAAAACTAAAATTGTGTTTAAAAAGGGTGACAACATCAATGACTGTGAAGTTCCGAAATAAATAGGCAAAAGGGCAAATTTGTTGTCAAAAAAGTTAAAAATCAGCATGTTTTGAACATACGGACTCTCTGGTAACGATAATAGAGTGCTCAGCTTTCTAAATCGTACCTAACTGTTAGAAAAATCCATATCTTTAGTTTGAAATCAAAAGGACAATTCTAACAGGCATAAATAGCACAATTGACAGACTTACAGACCAGTATTATATAAGAGCTTTGCTTTTAAATGGATGGACACTGGACAGTCATTGTGAAGTAGAGAGCAGCTATGCTAAAAAATGGTTGTTTTACTGAAACACTGGAGTAATGGTCATGACCATCTAATTTGTTGCTCTACTAGTCTACGTAGGGATAAAGGAATAACACAATGGGAGACAAATTATAATCTCTAAAGGATGGGTCCTGGGAGATATATGAGATAGCTTAAGGAAGAACAGAAAGAAATTAATATGTAACTACAGCACCCAACCCCTAAGCAACCTAAATTGTTTATCGAAAGCCAAGAATTATTGATAACTATGATGATTAGACATATTTTTGTAAGCGAAGCAACTCTAAACAACAATACAATTTATTCAATTTAATTCTATCAATTTTCATTCGGTCTAGATTCGGGTGAGGATGAGACATTGGGCTATTAAATCCACTAGTCCCATAATTTCATATCCGTTGGCTTAAGAACTTTTATTGAATTCTAATTGGTTGGGATTTCAATTGGGATATTGGTGATAATCACCCCTCAAATATTTATAGAACTTTCCTGAACCTTAAGAAGTTTCACTGTAAAGAAGAAAAATCTCGCTTCTACGGTTAGCGAGATCCTTCGATAGACACACAAACACAGGCAGACAGACGCCGTAATACGTTTATATAAGAATCAGAGCTATCCGTAAAGGACGTAAGAACAGACACACCCCAAATGTATAAAAACTTGGCTGTTATAACAAGAACTAAACAACAATTGACAACAGATTTGATTTTGTTTCGTGTCACAAACTTATTGCATTTTTTTAGTGTTGACTTGTTTTCATAGCTTATCTTCTATAGACTTTGTTGGTTTGCATTATAAAAACGTAACAGGATGTCTGTATGTTTGTACCGAAGAATTTCGTTTACCGCTGAACCGATATGATTCTTATTTACAGTGTTGCTTCTCATAAGTCCTGGAAAGGTTCTAACTAAATCATTCGGACATAATAATCCGTCCAAATTAAAACTTAATCTTTATAAAATAGAGGTTTGCTTTGGTAGCCTAACATTAAAGGATAAATGTTTATCCTAATTTTAAAAAGAATATTATTAAAACAAGAAAAAATATTGGGCATCTTTACTTCCTTATAATTAATTGGAACAGCTTCGTTATCAAATTAAGTTGTCATCCTTGTTCTTTGCGTTTTGATTTATGTGATAAATCAAAAATTCAAGTACCACTAACAGGGGCAGATATTCAAAAATTTAATCTATTTGAATAATGTAATATTTGTAAATTTTGCTAGTTTTTAACCTTCCCTTAGTGTCTTTGTATATGATTTTATGTGATCTAAAGGACTTAATTTAGTGCATCTCTGGGCAAAATCATGCTAATGAATTGTATAATTATAAGGTCAAAAGCACTCTAGAAAAAGTTTTAGGGGGGGGGGGGGTCTTTTTTTCTAGAAGCCATTTCCTTGACACAACCCAATCTTTCCCGATTTTGTATAATTTTTACGGAACACGATTCCAGTGACGTCATATTTTTCTTTCCCGAAAAAGGGAAGGGGGGAAGAAAAAAAGAGATGGGAGAAAAGGGGGTTTTCCCCATCTCTTTTACAATTTATGATACAAAAACATTACAAAATTAAAATCTGTAAAAATTCAACCCTCTCCTTGTTGAGTACCATCCAGAATAAAAAATCTATCGGAAAATGTCGATCAATCGATCAATAACTAGGAAATGCATTAAAAAAGAAAGAGAGAGAGAGAGAGAGAGAGAGAGAGAGAGAGAGAACAAAAAGGAAATGAGAATGAGAGAGATAAAAAGGACAAATATGACAAATTGTGATTTTATTTTACTTTTTTTGCAATTGAAGTTTCATATACATAGAGTAATTTGGCAAACATGTTTTATAATATCTATGTGTCATCAGCTGTTTTTCATTTAAAAGTACCTCTACAATGTCATATGTCCGTCAGTACGTCCATTTGCCCATTAAAACACTTTAATTGACTTAACTTCTGATATTAAAAATTAGCGGCTAAAATTATTTATGATGATTCCTGTGACAAATGAGTATTAGTGTTACCAATACTATTTCTGTTCTAATATAAAATGTTATTAACTTCTATTTTTTTTTGTTTTCGAAGGGATGTGACAATTCTAGTTATTTTGTTCTACTATATTTTTTGCAACCTTCAAATTCGGTTCATAAAATATCAGAGAAAGGATAATGACAGATAAATTATATCTATAGCATAATCTCATATAGCTAGTTGTCAGCGAGTACGAAAAATTAATAACCCTATTATTTTAATTTACTTTCTTTAGAGCAATTGCCATCAAACTCCTAAAGCTTCTTAATCATTCGATTCTGGTTTTATTCCAGCAGAAATTAAACGGATTCAAAGCCGTGATAACTCTTTCAAAACAAACAAATTCCAAATGAAAATAATTCCAAGTCTATAGATAATGATCATAAAAACGAAAATAAAAATGATTTTTTTTCAGAAACTGAAAGACAACCTAAATAAATATTTTCTATGCTCTATTATAACCTACAGGGTGTTTTTTTATGAGTTAAAAGTATTGCTTAATTTAACCCACTTGCCATTGACAGAAATTAATAATCTATATCTTAATTTCTTCATAGACGTGGGACATTTTGTATGAGAAAAAAATATTTGGCGATTTTCAACAAATTCTGCCTTAAAAACCGGTTTTTCCAAAGTACCTATTTTTGGAAGATTTTTGGATCATGACTAATTTAAAGAGTGTGCAAAAATGGGTACATTTAAAAAAATCAAATTACGCGGCTTGTGTTAATAGTAGAAAAATGTTATGCATATCGTTAGAATCGTCATAAAATCTAGTTTTTAGGTTTTTAAGAACTATTCCTGTGCTACGTATTAGTTTAGGATCGCTATGTGGTAAAATGTTCCAACTTACTTCAATTTTTTAACATTTCTCACATTTTCCAATGTAGCTTTTATACTACAAAAAGTATGAATATGATACATATATTTCCAAAAACTAGAGTTTATGATAATTCTAACGGTATGCATAACATTTTTCTACTATTAATACAAGCCGCGCAATTTGATTTTTAAAAATGTACCCATTTTTACACACTCTTTAAATTAGTCATGATCCAAAAATCTTCCAAAAATAGGTACTTGGAAAAACCGGTTTTTAAGGCAGAATTTGTTGAAAATCGCCAAATATTTTTTTCTCATACAAAATGTCCCACATCAATGAAGAAATTAAGATATAGATTATTAATTTCTGTCAATGGCAAGTGGGTTAAATTAAGCAATACTTTTAACTCAATAAAAAAAACACCCTGTATTATAGGTGGCTGAATATTTTACTAATTTTTACGTTAAAATTTTATATGTTATGGTAAGAATTATTTCATCAAGCACCCCTCTATAATACAAGGACAAGTCTATTTTTAAAACAAGGCTAATATAGTCCATACGTAGCGTACCAAAATTATGCTAAAAATAGAACTAAAAACTGTAGAAGAAACAAATACAAATTATCAAAAGGCACTTACAGAAAGCATTGCTTTTAGAAGCTAAGCGTTTTTCTTTGTTTATATGTCTTGTACGGGTTTGTGCATGTGTAAATATGTAGAGACGTATATACAAACTTACATTATACTGTATCTGCGCTACTTATTAAAAAACAGACAAAAAAAGCGACTTTAAAATTTGAGATTCCAAAACTGAAAAAATATATTAAGCCGTCAAAAGAAAATTTAATCAATATTTATGTTCTAACAATATTGTCAATATCACAAATAGCAAAAGTATAAAATGTGTTTTCAGGTGTTATTTAACATTTCAGCTATTAAGATGCTTTATGCATTAGCCAAAAAATAGGGCTAGGAGAATAGGAGATAAATTAATACTGTCAACAAATTATAAAAGTACACTGACATGTCTTTGGAAAATAAGACAGAGGTATAATTTTTCTCCATTTAACAATCCCTATACAAGAAAAAAAACAATGCAGGAGAAATACTGATGCGTTAAAATCTGTCTTGGAAGAATGATAAATATTGTGCAAAAAGATTTTTAATTTTAACAAAAAATTTCTGTTTCTTTAAATGACCACTTTTCAGTGAATTTTTGATTGGAAGCAGATTAAAAAGTTCAATGTTCTCAACCCTATTTTTTTAAAGCGAAGCTAATCTTAAAATAGTATACTTTTAAAATCTGTCTGTCCGTCCATAAAGTCAGAAAAGGCAAACCTACTTGAAATCTTAATTGAAAATTCTTTTAAAAAATGTAATTTGCTAAATATGTTTGAAGATTTTTTATATTTAATATTACTTTTCAACAGTTCATTGTTATATGTATAACAATATACTATGTTGATATCATTTTATTTTGGTGCTTTCCTTATCTTATTTTCTAAATAAATTGAAAATGAAAATAAAGGGGGGGGGGTGGAGGAGTCGTTTTGTTCCTATGACTTACCTCTGCGGGGCTCACAACACCCACCAACCCCTGACCCCTATATATTCAATTTTTTCAATCATAAGGGTGGTGATTTTTATGTTTAATTAGGCACTTTGAGAAAAATTTATTATTTGCCACGCTACCTCAAGACCAAAGTATTCTTGTTTTTCTCTATATATTTAATATAAAATGAGTACATAGTATAGAGTAGTTATAAGCCAGAGCGAATACATCCAAAAGAAGTAGAGCTTTAGTATGTTAGCAGATGTTAAGATGGTTAAATGATGGACGTACACCCAATTTATTGAGTGACTACGCTTTTTTTCAAAGGTTCGTTGGAGAATAACAAATTCAGTGTCTTTAAAAATGTCTATTCTAAAAATGTATTCTCAATACTGACATTTAAATCAATGTCTATAATTTAAGTTTGATTTTATATTGATTTTTTGTAGAAAATAAAAGAATTTGGGAAAAAGAAGGTCTTTTAAATAATTCAAACAAATGAAATGTAAAACAGGGATGACAACATCCATAAGTAGCGGAGCACAAAAACGTGGATGGGAATGTGTACAAGTAGATTTAAAGTGTATTTTTTAAAATCAAGAATAGATTTATCGGAGAAAATAAACACGAAACCTTGTTTTATTTTGTATAATGACGACATAAAAGATGCTCATAACAATGGGAAAAATTATTTTGATACTGATATCCCAAAAAAGTTTGAAAATTGAACCAAAAACACCAAAGATGTGGGAAAATTTGTAAAACATATAAAAATAGCCCAAAACCTGCTAAAAGGCAGTCTGACTGCCATGTTTGTTTTCTTAAACGACAGGAAATTTAATTATGATATCTATAACTGAAAAAAATTTGAAAATCGGACCATAGACACCAAAGATATGGAGAAAAATTTTAATATAAAAATAGCCTAAAACCTGCTAAAAAGGGGTCCGACTGGCATCCATGTTTAATTATACTTAATTATGCTCCATATTAATGGGAATTTTGACAAATAATTTCAGCCTTCTATCTTAAACAGGAGCCGAGAAAATCACGTTTCCCCTATTCTGTCTCAGACGGACAGACAGACAGACGGATGGACACTTCGAATTATAGAGTAGTTTCGCTACTAAAAAAAAGAATATTGATTTCAATAAGCTTCGGTGTTAGAGTAAAGGCCGGTAATGTGCTCACTAGAGGTGTCATTTTAGAGATATTAAATAGTATATCAACCGCGCTTATTTCCATGACATAAAGTAGGGGGAATGCCCTATTCATAAGCAGTTGCTTGAACAGTAAGTACTTTAAAACAAGAGATGTGCAAGTTATTTGTTATAAAACCTAATACTTTACTTTATTTGCGATCAGCGTTTTCTGTATTTTACTAAAAGTAAAGTTGTTCGATAATGAGTGTATGTTCGTATATTATTCTCTTACCTTATGGCACCGGAATCCCCATCCATTACGGCTCCTTCCAAACGGGGCAACATAACTCTAAATAGATAGATAGTGCCATTAACTAATTCAATTATAGATGAATAAATAGAAAAATTTATTGGTTATATAATTGAATAAATAAATAGATGGATAGAAATAATATCTAAAACAAGGATGACAACATCCATAAAAGCGAAGCACTAAAACGGTAGGACAAACGGACATTAACACTTGTATAGTATCTGAACTGAAAAATCGGAACATAAATGTATAAATGTCGAATCAAAATTGTAGGTAAATTTGTTGAAAAACTGCTTAAAAACAGGATAATGTTTATGGGCATACTTACATTTTTGGACTTGATTATAGACTTGCTTCGCTTATAATATTGTTTTTTGTTGTCCCAGTAATCAATATACTAAAAATCAGATCAAACGGATAATTAAAACACTTGAAAATTTGTCGTTAAAAAAGTAGAAAAATCAACATGTTTAAAATGGACGTACGGACATTCTGGTAATGATTATAGAGTTGCTACGCTTTCTAAATCGTACCCAACTACTACAGGAATCATCATGCAAAGTTTGAAATCGATAGGACAATTCTAACATGCCTAAATTAACGAATAAAAGCTATCTATCTCGGACGGACGGACGTACGGACGGACGGACGGAAGGACGGACGGACCGACCCTAATTATAGAAAAGCTTCGCTTTTAAAAATAGGTCCTTTGAATTGAATTGAAAATAAGAGGAGAAGGAGAGGAGGTTAGTTATTTTTATCTTATGCAATAACCTTAATTGCGATATAAATGATTGCTTGTATTTAATTAGTAATGTAGCTACTTTACAATTAAAGCCGTAAGATTTGCCCTTGCTCCCTTAAGAAATAACTATGTATATACTGCGCTACATATGGATATTATTATCCTAGTAATCCTATTATATAAAGTAGGAAGATTTTTTTTGTCTGTAGCGAAGGATTTCACTAACCGATAAACCTATATGGTCCTCCTTTACTGTTTAGCTTCTTATAAGTCCTTGGTTTTAGGGTATTTTATTTTTATAAATAAGTATGGGTAAGTTTTTATGCTATTTTTCTGCACTTTCATGTTCCTTCGAATTTAGAGCCCCTAGATGCTAGGGACGCAGCCGATAGTAAAATAAATAACATACAAACCTGTTATGATAATCATGAAGTGCGTCGATATTTCCAAGCATTTGACGAACCCTGAAAAAAAACAATCATACAATAATTTAAAATACCCTAAAATAAGGGAATTTTATCAGAAAGAGAGGGGACACTGGGCTGTTTATGGCACTGGTCCACAAAGTTTTATAAGAACGCTTCTTATACTTAGGCATTACAAATTTGGTTGCTTCATTAAGTTGAGTGTTCAAACGTTTCAACCACTAATTAAAATCGACAGAAGGGGTAAATTTTTGCATCATTAATGGGGATGTACATCAATTTATCGGCCATTGTCTTATCCCTTTAGATCCCTGGAATTTTATACATTATACTTGCGTTGTTTAAGTCAAAAATACAAAAAGAGAGAGAGAGAGAGAGAGAGAGAGAGAGAGAGAGAGATAGAAGGAGAGAGAGAAGGAGAGAGAGAAGGAGAGAGAGATAATAAGACGACAGAGAGATAGGAATTAGTGAAGAGAGAGGGATAAAGCAGAGAGAGAGAGAGAGAGAGAGAAAGGGAGAGAAAAGATATCAATTTGGTAAATGTCGAGAAAGACAGACCTACGGAAGGTAGGGCATGATTACTGATAGAGTAGCATTGCTACTAAAAACCCTAATCGACTCTACGAGATTGGAAAACAATTTCCGATAAATTGAATTCCCACATTTCTTGTTTATAAAAGAATTAGGAAATCAGGGAAACTGGAATTCTAGATTGATCTAAAAAGATAGGTAGATAGGAGTAACTGGATGTCTGACTATCTGTCCTAAGGATTTTGCTAACCACTGAACAAATTCACCGGTGTCCTGGATAGAAAACAGGTTTTTTTAGACATACGTCTCACAAGACCTATATACTCATGACCGGGAGACAATGACGGTTCAGTACATGACTTTTGTTAAATCACAGCTGATCATTTTTGTGGATTTTTTTGAAAATTACTTTTTTATCCAAAATTTCATAGTTTTTCCCAAAAAAATCTCAATTTTCTCACATTTGCTGCTTAGTTAGCCTAAATTTACGCAAGAAAAGTATAATAAGTAACAGCTGTACTGAAGATTGTGCTATCACTTATAACAAGATCTTTCAGAATCAATGGATTAAGATTTGTAGTCTAGAAATTGAGTAAGAGTTAATTATTTTGAATTAATGTTCAACAATAAATTTGCACGTCAGAACTGCTTCTTGCCTCCATAGGCTTTCACCTGGCTTTAACATGATTCAATCTATCTGACTTTGCCTTTGACTTCACAACATAAAGTTATTGCCCTAAAATTTCTTTCACTAAAACATTATCTCCTATCAATCCACATGTGAAACTTCTTGTTTTAAGACATTAAAGTTACCATCCCTGTCCTTCAACTTTAACAAGTATGCCTCATTATACTTTCCACTAAACAGGGTACCTCTCTCCACCCTGGTATAGCCAGACCTCTATTCTAGCCGGCTGACATGTTTCACCCAGCCTATAAATCTTGATGGAAGTCAGTTTAGAATTCTAACCTTGTTTGTTAATCAACAATTTCACACACTTTTGACTCTTTCTTTATGGCACTTGTTTGCTATTGAACTTGTGGCTTGACTTTTGCGATATAAAGGGATAACCTCAAGAATAAACTTTCAAGTATTCTTACTTTTTACTTCCTTTGGTTTCCTATGAACTAACTACTGTCATGAGAGATCTTTCCACGAATGAAAGCCAAGACTGCCATGCATCTAGCTACATGGTCTTTAAAGGACTGCTAAAAGACTGCCACAAGAAGACCCAATACCCCAAATTATAAGCCTTCAGCTTCAATAACAAAAAAGTTCTAGGCATTTCAAAATAGCATTTTATGTACAATGGAATTTTTGAAAGATTTCCAATGCTCATAAAAGAAAAAACAATATTAAATTACGTTGCCTAGACATAAAATTATAACCTTATCTTTGTCAGAAACTTAGATTGCCTGTAACTGATTACATTTTTACAATAAAAACACCACATTTCATAGTCAAAATCTATGAAACAAATTCGATTTAAATTGCATTTTTAAACGAAAATCATAGCGGAAACAAAGGGGTAAACTAATACAAGCTTAGCTGTGATTGGTTGTTAAGCTGATTCAGCCTTCTGATTGGCTACAGTACATTCGGTACAACGCAAGAAAAACTTAATTTTTTTTAATGATTTTGACTATAAAAATGGGTATTTTTATTGTAAAAATATAATTAGTTACTGGAAACCTAAATTTATGACAAAAATAAGCTTATAATTTTGTTTCTAGGCCACGTAGTTTAATTTTAAAGTTTTCAACATAAGCATTGCAATTCTTTCAAAATTTCCATTGTACATAAAATGTCATTTTAAAATGCCTAGAACTTTTTTGTTATAGAAGCTGAAGGCTTCAAATTTGGGGTATTTGGTCTACTTGTGGCAGTCTTTCAGCAGTTAAAGCGTGGTATTTCTTGCAGGCTTCCTTTAAGACTCCCTTGCCTTAGTTACTTCAGCTAAGAGCTCATATCCTCTCATTCTCTATTACTCAGAAATTTACCATGGTTTCCGCCTACTCTGCTGATTGAAAGTCAGGTGGGTCTATGATTCCAAATTTAACACCACTTGATAGACAAACTGCCCTTTATTTTTGCTTTGCTAATCCTACATTTTGGTCTTCCTGTTCAACACCTTCCTAGGTCCCTTTACTACTGGTAGCTTTTAGGAAGGGTAGTATTGATCTGCTTAGGACAAAGAACTTGCCTGTGTTTATTTTCAAATTGGTTTTTAAAGTCGCCATTGGAAATCACACTTGAATAAAATCCAGTTATGATCATGTAACCAGCATTCACATTCACTCTAGTAATAAGCTACTATTATTTTCTTCAAGCTATGAGCCAAGTGCTTTCCTGTCAGTTAGCTGCTCTTACACTATCTTGAATACACTATCTTGCAAATTATTCATCCAGCTTAGAATCCAATATGTATCTATAATCATTCTGTAGGTTCACCTATGTAAAACCTTCCATGGTTCTCACTGTGACATTTAATGAGTAGTAAAGACAAGCAGTGTGTACAAAAGGCAGAGACTCAATCAAGACCAGCTATAGACTGGTCTTTACACGGATTCCAAGTTCATGTCAAACACTTACAAGTGATAATCTCACTTGTTAAAAATATTAACCTTCTACTTAGCTCTTTTGAACCAAGGACTGGTTGTATATTCAATTGTAGCCTGGTATATATGGTAATATAGGACTTTAAACATGGCAACTGTGGTTGTGGATATATATGTTATACTCCAAGCAGATATTGTTTTGATGTTGAGACATCAAATCAGCCAGGAACCAATATTGAGCAGGATAACTTGTTAATATTTCAAGGAAACTTGTTTTAAAAATATAATATGTCATGAGGCATGCAGGGACATGAAATATTTTTTAAAAAGTTAATTACAAGAGTTGTATAGACATCAATTCAAATATTTACTTCAAATAACTCTTTTTCATTTCTAGACTACAAATCTTAAATTATTCAAGATTCTTAAAGATTTGTTATTAATGATAACACAGTTTTTTAGTTCAGCTGTATTTATTATACTTTTCTTGTGTAAATTTAAGTTATCTAAGCTGCAAATGTGAGAAAATTGTGATTTTTGAAGGAAAAACTATGAAAATTTGGGTATAAAAGTAATTTTCAAAAAAAGCCACAAAAATGATCAGCTGTGATTTAACGAATGTCATGTACTGAACCGTCATTGTCTCCCGGTCATGACTACGTAGGTCTTGTGAGACGTATGTCAAAAAAAACCTGTTTCCTATCCAGGACACCGGTGAATTTGGTTTTCCTCTATATTGTAGCTTCTTGTATGTTCTGGGAAGGTGTATGTATAGCTATTTTTGGGGAGATTAAACAGGCCTTACTAATAGGCATGCACAGTTAGGACTTCCAGACAAAGATCATGCATTTACATGGTTGTTTCCTAGCAAAAAATAACCTCCACCCCATAAAAAAATTCTTACTCAGTAGAATTTGGAGATTTGATATCAGCTGATATTTCAGTACAAATCGTGTAAACATTGGTTGCGTTGCTAGCACTGGATTCACACCTAAAAACATAATTATTGCAGGTATTATCCATAAATCAATGAATATATTACTGCAGTCTTGAATAGGAATAGTTATAGGAATAGTAATATTATTGTTATTTAAAAAAAACTTCTTTAATTCACAAGGGAAATATTTTGATAAAATTTCAAGTATGGCTTCGAAACTGATAAATATCCGCTGGATTATAACCCATTCTCAGCAATACTGAAAATCATGTATAGCATTGTATTATAGAAAATTTTCCACGAATAAAAATAATTGCGGAAATCTGTCTATAATATATAAATAACTATAATCGTATTTTCGTAATATTGACAGTGCTAGAATTGGTATTCCAATGAATTACAGTAAAAATTATACTGGAATAGATATATTTTCGTTTAAAATACGATAATAGTTATCCTCGTATTATAAACTGTTTTCCGCAGATATAGAATGGACAATTATTAGATTAAAACCAGTTTCTTTAGCCCCGAGGTGCCGAAGGCACGGGTTAAAAAACTGGTTTTAATCTTATGATTGCACATTTTTATATTCGTAGAAAGCTGGATATAATACGATGCTAGACATAGTTTTTTTTTATATGGATGAGAACCGAATTAATACAAGAATAGTTATTTCTCGTATCGTATTATAAACGGCTTTCCGCGGATATAGAATGTACAATTATAAGATTAAAACTAGTTTTTTTAGACCCGTGGTGCCGAAGGCACCGGCTAAAAAAACTAGTTTTAATCTTATGATTGTACATTTCTATATTCGTAGAAAACTGGATATAATACGATGCTAGACATAGTTTTTTCGTATTCATGAGAACCGGTTCCTATCCACCGGATTCGAATGAATACGAGAAATGTTCTTATCTTGCTGTGGTGTACAGACAGACAGAAGTTGCTAAAATATGAAATGAAGAGGATAATTATGAAATAAGGATTAATAAGGTAAAAATGGACAAATTAATAGTAAAGAATAATTGACCAATAATAATATTATTGATTTATTTACTGAAAAGGCATAAAATATTTCCCATTGTCCCTGCTAATTTCCAAAGGAGAGATATATTACCCGAAGAAAAACTTCTTTGCCTCAAACTTTTTCAATTAAAATATAATTATCACTTAGTAGAATATGAGTATAAAGTATATGAAAGTTTTAGTCATGAAGAAAACGATTGTCAAAGGCAAACAATTTTTCTTTGGGTTGCACACCACTCCCTCGGGGGTGATTACTTGTTGATCCTGGGTGGGGTCAACTCCGCGCCGGGAGAGTAACAAAATAAATTTGGCAGCCATGAGTACACGGATAACCCGGGGTTGGCATCCCTGCCTCCAAATCTAAAAATAGGATTTTTGCAGTTTTTTAAGGAGATCAGGAGAATATAATTGTGATAGAAATTAGGTGAAACTTTGAATATATAAACAAAAGAATCATTTGGACTATTGACAACACTTCTTTTACTCAATTATTTAAAGGAATATCTTTAATGGGGAGCTTAGCTAGATTTGCGGATGCAGTCATCACAGAGGGGTCACCTAACTAGGGGTCACCTAACTTGACAAAATATTTTTAAAAATCTTAAGATATGATGCTTATTATGGGTTCCCTGCCTTTTTTGTTACCCACTGCTTAATAAATTTTTTTATTAAATATTTTCCGTGCTTTTCCTCTAATTGACCAGGGAGCAAAACCCTTAAGCCCCCTAAAATTTTTTTTTTATCTTTTTGGCTTACTCCTGCAGGGTCTATAACTGCAGAGCCCGGCCTAAAGTTTAGGCTCTACTTAACAAAGCCTAGGTATAAAACTAACAAAAAATATTATATAAACAAATGGATTCGTGAAATGTAGGGAGGAAGGAGACATTGGACTTTAAACTATACAGGTACACAAAGTTTTATAACAATATTTTTTATTCGTCTTTTCAAAAACTTTGGGTACCAAACTAGTAGTGACCAAACCTTTCTAACAATAATTATTATCTACTAAAGAGATAATTTTGTTTATCGTTATTTGGTATGTAAATCAATTTATCATCCATTGTCTTATCCCTTAGGACTCCTGATAAAATGGAAACAAGGTATTCTTACCTCGTATCTTTGACACTACCCCTCCTCCGTCGGTCGGAGGTTGTTTTCTTTTTCCTGTATTGAAACTCGTGGTTTGGGATGTAGACTGAACATGTCTGAAATAATTAAACACTTAGGATGTTGATTGAAACTAAGTTTAAAATAAGTAAAACTTCGATTCTCATCTTAAATTCAATATATTATAGACTCCTCTTAACCCTTCTTAAAATTTGGCTTAATTTAACACTATATTTTAAAAATCAGTTTAATTTTTTTCATAGCACATGCACCATAATTTAGGTTTGCCCCCCCCCCCCCCCCACTAAACCTAGAGCTTGGACGTCCAAGATTGGGTTTAATATACATCAAAATTGTTCCATTTAATCTTTACTTATAATTCAAGTGAAATATTTTTCAAGGGGAAAGCGAAGATATTTATTTAACTTTAAACCTTTGTTTTAGAACATAGTATTTTTTACGTTTCAAGCATCATAATTTAGGTTTCCATCGTCCCCAGAAAGCTTAGACGTCTTTGTATAAAACAGACTTAAAATTGTCTTAAGTTTTCCTTAACCAACGGACATTGCTCACTCTTGACATTTTACAGCTTCTTGGCGGCCATAGCTGCTTTTAACAAATGCTTAGTTACCTGTTCTAGGTCCTTTACATATTTTCTCTCAGTTTGAATAAGCTCCGTCAGAAGTTGGATCAGTTTCTCCTGAAGTTTGCGCTTGGATTCGTCCCTGTTATAATTTTCATCAATAAA
This sequence comes from Acartia tonsa, assembly GCF_053477335.1. Taxonomy (NCBI): domain Eukaryota; kingdom Metazoa; phylum Arthropoda; class Copepoda; order Calanoida; family Acartiidae; genus Acartia; species Acartia tonsa. The sequence continues at coordinate 23,027,060 of NC_137272.1, forward strand.
CATTAAACAAGGACAATTGCTTTTACCAGTGGCAAAGATTTTGATAAAAAAGTGGAGATGGGAAAAAAAGGGGTTTAGAAAGGGTAAGAGGGGAGAGGAAAATGATTGGGTTTAAAATAATGCCACGGTCGTAGCGGTTATGCGTCTTGCGTCATATTAAAAGGGTGACGCAAATTTCAGATCTCAGTTTTCGCCGTTTGATTTACTATTTTTCTCTACTAGCGGTTTCGCCCCTAGCCTCTAGGAGCTTTGCCCTATGAAGTAACGGGAAGTCAACCCTTCTAAATAGAAATATTTAAAAAGGTTATTCTTTGTTTAATTACTCTGTGGTAAAATTAAACCCAGGTTGTGCGTTGTATGCGCAAAAATTCAATTCGTTAAAATTAAACCCAGGTTGTTTGCCATATATACAAAAATTTCAATTTGTAAAAATTAAACCCAGGTTGTTCGCATTCACAAAAATTAAAAGAAGGTGTATCAACTTTTTTTTTATAGCTAGCCGGTTCTTTTAGTAAGTAGTATGTGTAAAATTTTTCATAGAATTCAGATATGCAATCGGTTTTTTTGTAGACCTCTTATTTTTTAAGTAATTTAAGTTTTTAAAAAAAAATAATTAAGTCGGTTTTAAGGTACTAAAACGCAACAAAATAAAAGAAGAAAATGGCCAGTAAGAACAAAAATAGTAAGATCTTTAATTTGACACCTTACTTTTAAAATTCTGTTGAGTAATTATTGAAAAAATCTACTTTTTTAACCTCGGTTTAATAAAAACTTTAGACCTAAATATTTTCTCAAACAGACATAAAAAACATGGGTTCATATATACCTTTAGAATCAGAAAAATATTACAAATCTATTGTAAGCAAAATTGAAAAAAAGTAAAAAAATAAAAAAATAAACAAATGGCCAATTATATTTTTTGTTCAGGCAACACTATCGTCTTCCCTTTTTTACCCCCTCTTTACCCACTTCCCATTTTTATACTCAATTCAAGAATTAAGATGTTGCCTGTACAATATAATATGATATTTTCATATAATTCCTTTTATTGTAGTTTATATACTATATTGTAAACTTTTTTTTCAATTTTGCTTACAATGGATTCGTAATATTTTTCTGATTCTAAAGGTATATATGAACCCATATTTTTTTACCTGTGAAATAATAAAAGTAAGTTCAAAGTTTTTATTCTCGTAGGTTTTAAAAAATCGATTTTTTCAATTATTACCTGACAGAATTGAAAAAGTAAGGTGTCAAATTAAAGATCTTACTATTTTTGTTCATAATGACCATTTTCTTTCTTTTTTTTGTTGCATTTTAGTACCTTAAAATCGACTTAATTTTTTTTTTTAAACTTAAATTACTTAAAAAATAAGAGGTCTACAAAAAAACCGATTGCATATCTGAATTCTATGAAAAATTTTACATCTACTACTTACTAAAAGAACCGGCTAGCTATAAAAAAAAAATAGTTGATACACCTTCTTTGTAAAAAAAATTGATTTTTTTGGGGGGGAGGGGATTCATGGGGTTCTCCCACCCAAATTACTGGGTTTTGTTTACAAAAATAAAAAAAGATTAAAAGTTTGTAAGTTAGGATATTTTTTTTTTTTTTTTTGGGGGGGGGGTTGGGGTGCCCCACCCCCCGAGAAAAAGGCTTAAAACCACCAGAGGACCAGTAGGTATATTCCCTGAAGAGTAGAGCCCAATCGGTTCAGTGGTTACTTAGATTTTACAAAAAATGTAAATAAATTTTTTTGGGGGGGTGCTTTCTTTGAGTTTTTGGGGGCGTTGGGGGTGTCCCATCCCCCAGAAAAATAGCTTGAAACCATCACAGGACCAGTAGGTATATTCCCTGAAGAGTAGAGCCCAATTAGTTTAGCGCTTACCGAGATCTTAAGCTTCAGATGGACAGACGGACAGACAGATGGACAGACAGACAGACAGATGGACAGACATCAATCTATAATATATAGATAATATAAAAGCGATGCTTGCTAGATTATCTAATTCGATATAATATGAAGATAAATTCTTTTCAAATCGCCAAATCTGAGGTCTGAAATCTGCATCACCATGCCAACCTGAAGGTAGGGAAGAGAATAAGGGATGGGGTAGAACCGGTTATCATAATGTTTTATCTTCTCGACCTTAAGTAAATCTTTTTCAGGAAAATTGCAGTTGGTTGGTGTCTCAACCATGACACTTTGGTTGAGCTTGACTTCCGAAATTAGCGGGAAGTTCACGAGATCAGTTGGCGAACATACAAACCCCCAATACCAGGAACCATCAAGTTTCAACAGCAGGTTTGAATATAGATTTATTGATGAAATTATTTCAAAGACCTGAAATTACAATATCAATTAGTTCATAATTCCAGTTATTTATAACCACGTAATCTTATTTGCTTTTTAAAAATCATTTTTCTCTACGGTAAAAATCTTTGGAAACTTTGGCTTTAAAGGAAAATTATTTGGTTTAATAAATCATTGTTAAATGCAAAAATAAAGGCACATAAAAATTACTAAAACATATATTAATCATAATTAAGTTTCATGCTTAGCTGGCTAAAGCCTTTTTAAAACTACATATAATCGTCCTATACACCATACTTCCCAATAAAATTAACAAATTCTACCTGAAGCTCTTATGGTTTCAAATCCCTGATATACTAGGGTCGTTCACACACAATGAGACCAATGATAGGCCCAATTTTGTTCTCCGAAATCTTCACACTCTCATATCTCATTCAAAAGTAAAGAACGTGCGCATCCAAAATAAACAAACACTCTATGCCGCGCCACATTATGAAAGGAAAGCCCTAAAAGACGACATTTGCGCTTTGTTTTTGGTTAATGATAAGGAATTTAATTTCGAACTTGATAAACACAAAGCTTCCTCGAAAAGAGGTTAAGACACACCCCCCGTTTGAAAGTCAAATTAACTTCCTTAACGAGATTCAAGGTTTTTTTGCGCTGAGCACTAGCAACATTTCTCACTAAACTCAACTCACCATAATCACATGAGAATGGCCACATCCCGAAAACGTGACAATTTTGCTCCTAACTAAATGAAACCCCGTGAAATGCATACACAATATTACACTCCTCACTAGGACTCATAATACCTCACATTTTAGGATAGAAGGATGGGGATTGGTTTGTACCATACAACATTCCGTGCACATGACAATCACAAGATCACATACACAAATCCTAAAATAGATAATCCTATTAATCATGATGTTGTAATATAACAACTATACTAAATAATAATCATTTCATAATCAATAGGTAATAAATCATTATTAATAAATCAATAAGTACCTACGAAATCAGGTTGAAATGTAAATGTAAACAAATAATGGTAAAAATAAAACGAAATAAATCTTAGACAAGAAAATTAAGATTTATAGGTACTTAAAACTAAATTTGTTAAGCATCAAAAAGAGTAGTAAGAAAAAATTTTTCAAAATCCTTGGGCAGAAAGTTTTTCAAACCTAATGAATAAGAACTGTAATATCTTAATCAACAATAAAACTTTTTAATACTTAAAGAATAGCAAAATAATAATATCTTCGTTAGAATTTTCATTGAAATTATGAAAAAAATACCAATTTTTCTTTGTAAAAAAAAACTTTAAATATGAATTTTCAATCATTCCTAGATCTGAATAAAAATGTTTTACTTGATTGAAATTCATATATAATTTTAAAAAAATCTGCTAAAAAAATACTTGATTTTTTCTTAGAATAAATATCGAATCACGCAACCTCGACACATTTATTCCTTTTTGTCAAACTTTTCAGGTAAGTTTTAAAATGAATTGTACTTTTGAAAAGAAATTAAACTCAATAAAATTAAATTTGAGCATATGAAATAGAAGAATATTTAATCGCATTTCATTTGATTCTTATTTTAGGCATAAAAATAGGCATATGAAAATGTAGCTTTTTTACTAAAAAAATGTTCTTAGTTTTCATAAAATAAGAATCAATTATTGATCAAAAATTTTTTTAAACCGCTTTTATCTTAATATCTGCGATAAAAATGAAGGAAAGGTTAATTTAAAATATGCATAGTTTATCTTAAATTAATTCTGTGATATTCATATAAATAATAATCAATATCTTAATAATATCATACATCGTGTTCATTATTATGAATGCTTATCTCATAGAAAATAGAGTTTACATTTTTAAACATGAACGAAAATATATGTACCTAGGAAAATAATTGCTATAAAATACTTCTCAAGGTTTAAAATTGTCCAAAGTCGCTAGGTACATATATTACTACGAATCTCTGCTCTCGGAATGAAGAAAAAATCTTTACGCGTGGATTATTAGGAATCCTTGCCTCCGGAGTGAAGGAAAAACCTTTATTTGCTTACAAATTAAAACAAATATCTTGATTTTTTGCGATAATCTTTTTAAAATAATAATAAGAAATATTTTAAACATTATCATAATAATTTTACATGTTGTGTTCTTTACTTTAATGCATTATCTCATATGAGAATCTGAGAAATAACATTTTTTAAGCAAACGTGAACCATGAAAAAAATACCTCGAAAAATAATTTTAAAAAAATCTATTTTTCTCAATCTAAAAAAAACTGCAAAAATCATTTGGTAGTTAATACACACAAACTTTTGCTTTTCGAAGTCATACTTAAAGAAACAAAATCTTTTAAAATCTGCTTTAAAAGTCTAAACAATTTTGTAGAATTTTTGTGCTTAAATATGAACAATATAACTAGTTAAATAATGAATACTTATTCTTTACAGAACCCTTTTAGGTTCCCTTCACAAGCTTAATATATAACTTGTAATATTTTTTCTTTAAAGATCATTTTCACATAAATAGCTTATGTTGTAAATTAGATTTGTGGGTTGGTAGACTTTCAATAACTTTCTGGCGGCAACACCCGCCATATTGCAGGCCCTTTACCCTGTGTCGGGCGGCCAGCCTGGCAGCAGCCAGGTCGATTCTTGATTCACAACAGCACCAACCTCATTATCAGAACCGGCTGCAACACAACCAATTTCAGCATCATCATTGTGAACGGCTACAGCCTCACCTGCCGTAGCAATGTTATCAACAGCTACGGCAGTATCTTTAACATCAGATTTGACTGCAACACAAACAACAGCGTCAACTGCAGAAATAACAGGTTTCTCAATAACAGCATCACAAGCAGAACCAACAGGTTCATCATTAACAGCTACGGCAGACCCAACCGGTTCATTATCAACAGCTACGGCAGTACCAACCGGCTCATTATCAACAGCTACGGCAGTACCAACCGGTTCATTATCAACAGCTACGGCAGTACCAACCGGCTCATTATCAACAGCTACGGCAGTACCAACCGGTTCATTATCAACAGCTACGGCAGTACCAACCGGCTCATTATCAACAGCTACGGCAGTACCAACCGGTTCATTATCAACAGCTACGGCAGTACCAACCGGCTCATTATCAACAGCTACGGCAGTACCAACCGGTTCATTATCAACAGCTACGGCAGTACCAACCGGCTCATTATCAACAGCTACGGCAGTACCAACCGGTTCATTATCAACAGCTACGGCAGTACCAACCGGCTCATTATCAACAGCTACGGCAGTACCAACCGGTTCATTATCAACAGCTACGGCAGCTTTATACGCAGATTTCTGCTGACCAGCTCCATAATCAGCACTTGTACAGATAAAACCACTACCAAAAATGGTTCGCCACAACATAGACTGGCCCACTTTCTGGTAGGTTGATGGAAACACGTCAGGATGTGTATTTCCAATGATGATATCTAAGCCTCCACTAATATATGTAAATCTTTCTGGCGGCATCTTAAATATTTCGGCGGCGGTTTCCGGATGGACCGAGCGCAACTCGTTGCCACCTCCGAGGTTAGGCATAACAGCTGCCTCAAATTCTCTCAAGTTACCATCCCTGTCCTTCAGATAGAACACCACATTGCGGCAGGATGATTCACTACCGTCAGCAACAGAAATGTTTGTATATCTGCCGGTAGATTTCAGCTTCAACTTGCTGGACAACTTCTCAGACACAAGTGATAGATTTGCACCAGAATCAAACCTGACGGCGGCATGGCAGGCGCCGCCGCCAGGTGCTACAACTGGAACTATTTGCAGCAGAAAGGTACATGTGCTAGGCGCAGAACTTGATTTGTAGACTGTATTCACACTAGCACTAGCCTCATGCAACATACGACTATGATAACTGTCGTAATTATTGGTGCCACAGACACCAAGCTTATCCGAGTTAGATGAACGACGTTCCATCTCTCTAAGCCTTCGGTACATATCACGTACTTCTTGGCGCAACTCCATGGAAATTTTAAGCACTCCCATGTCCATCCTCACCTTCTCAACGACGTCGAGGTTCCTGGCGACAGTGCTCGACCTCACGTCGTCTGAATCATTGTCAAGCCAGTGCAGAATTTTCGTACACTGTTCCAACGACGCATAAACTTTATCTGCAACAGTTTTCTGTTCACTAGCTTCATCCAAATCACGCTTGAACTTGCGCATCTCACTAGTCTCCACGGCAGATTTTAGACTTTTTATTAGGTCAGATTGGTCCTTGACCTCACTAAAAATGTCACGAATTGATTTTAAATTCACATTTTCACATGAACTAAAACTTTGGCAGGCTTTTAGATTTTCATAAAACACTTTTATCTGTTCGTCAAACACCTCTAGCCTTTCATTGCCAATAGCGATAGCTCGCTCAATTTTCTGCTTTTTAGTGAGGTAATTATTTCACAGAAAAATTGTCAATGTTTTTTGCATCAATACACTATATGCTATTGATTTATTGAAGAATGCTAACACCTATTCTTCAGATTCTTTGAAGAATGCTAATGCCTATTCTTCAGAACCATTTGAAGTTGCTTGTGCAGCTCCTTCAACCATCAGGTTATTTGAAATTTGCTAATGCCTAAACTTCAACCTTCACTTCTTTGAAATTCGCTTGTGCAGCTCCTTCAAACTCCAATCATTTGAAATTGCTTGTGCAGCTCTTTCTTTTTTGCATCAATAATCTAGATGCTATTGATCTCTTGATGAATGCTAACGCCTATTCATCAGATACTTTGAAATTGTCTCAACCATGACACTTTGGTTGAGCTTGACTTCCGAATTAGCGGGAAGTTCACGAGATCAGTTGGCGAACATACAAACCCCCAATACCAGGAACCATCAAGTTTCAACAGCAGGTTTGAATATAGATTTATTGATGAAATTATTTCAAAGACCTGAAATTACAATATCAATTAGTTCATAATTCCAGTTATTTATAACCACGTAATCTTATTTGCTTTTTAAAAATCATTTTTCTCTACGGTAAAAATCTTTGGAAACTTTGGCTTTAAAGGAAAATTATTTGGTTTAATAAATCATTGTTAAATGCAAAAATAAAGGCACATAAAAATTACTAAAACATATATTAATCATAATTAAGTTTCATGCTTAGCTGGCTAAAGCCTTTTTAAAACTACATATAATCGTCCTATACACCATACTTCCCAATAAAATTAACAAATTCTACCTGAAGCTCTTATGGTTTCAAATCCCTGATATACTAGGGTCGTTCACACACAATGAGACCAATGATAGGCCCAATTTTGTTCTCCGAAATCTTCACACTCTCATATCTCATTCAAAAGTAAAGAACGTGCGCATCCAAAATAAACAAACACTCTATGCCGCGCCACATTATGAAAGGAAAGCCCTAAAAGACGACATTTGCGCTTTGTTTTTGGTTAATGATAAGGAATTTAATTTCGAACTTGATAAACACAAAGCTTCCTCGAAAAGAGGTTAAGACAGTTGGGGAGAATGAAGAGGTTGTGGGAGAGAAAAAGGGAGAAGGAAAACTGATATTTAAAAGAAAAGAACTGGAGAACAAGGGGGGGGGGGGGGAATTTGGGGTCAATATTAATTGTGAACTCATTAAAATGGGATTTTTTCAACCTGTTTGGCCCCTCCCTCTATATTCTGGAAACTTCCTTTAAAATCTTATAAGAGCTATTACATAATTTTGCTACAGTTAAACAAATTATAATTGTAAATTGTTGTTTCTAATTTATTTTTAATACGTAACAATGTACAGAAAGAAGCAAATGAATTTCTATAATTAGGGTTGGGTAGTCCTTGCTCATAAAAAAGATAAAAGTTGTCATTAACTCCAACAGTCAAGCCACTTTCCAGACCTTAATTGGTTGATAGGGGGGGAAGGGGGAGGGCTTGAACGCCCTTCTAAATTTTGTGCATGTCGACTGTTTCATAAAAAATTTCCAACTATAAGTGAGTCAAGGTTATTTTTTGCTTCATTCACCTTTTTATTTAATTTGAGAGGGGTTGGAGGCACACTGGACTTTTTGGTAAACTTAAATTCTTCCTCAATTTTGAGTTACAGGCCCAAAGGCTAGCATTACCATTCAATAGTGGCCCTACAACAGATTTTTTGATAAACCAAAAAATTAGGCAAAATACAGCCATTTTGCTGAACATGGTCTAAGAAATAGTGAATGTTTTCATTAAAATCATCATACATTGCTTTTCCTACTTTTTCCTAGAATAAATTGGTGTAAAAAGCTGATTAGATGATAAGTAACAATATTTCATTGATATAGACAGATGTTTCTTCTTTACAATACCAAGAAAAGATGTCATAAATCTCTAATTTAAAATCCAAGAGCCCCTCAAATTGCATCATGTATTTTCTTCTCATTTATAATAGGATAATAATACAGTACAATGATATAAATAATCTCCTTTATTAAGTCCCAAAAATATAAGTATGTTCTTAAACAGAATCCTTTATTTACGCAGTTTTGTAAAAAGTTTACTTCAAATTTGTTTGACTTAGACATTTGTGTTCTGCTTATTTGATACTCTATAATTGTTATTTATTGTTTGTCTTACCATTTAGAGCTTTGCTTTATATTGATGTTAACATTTTTGTTTTTTAGGAAAGGAGTATACAGGAAATTTACTTGATGTAAATGAAATAGACAGGGCTAAGTTAAAGAAAGATGGACTTGTTACAGACAATTTATATCAATAGAAGTTAATACAGTTTGCAATTGTTTGGATAGAAAGGCCATCAATTTATACACAGGAATAGGTGGTGCCTATTGTGAGTTTTGCTCCCTGTCTAAGGAACAGGCTAGAGATAAAGAAAGAGTTAATAATGGCATGCCTAAAGACCGTGATCTTGCTGACACAAAAGCCATTTGTAATATGCTTATTCAAGGTGGTGGTCAGATTAAAGCATCAAAGTGACTATGTTGTACAGAAGGGTGTAACACAAATAGGAATCAAAAAGTAATCAGCCCAGGCCAGCAAATACTACATGGCATGTTAAGGTCACATGAGTGTTTAGTGCCTCGGGTGCAAAATATGTGGACAGAATCTAAATTTAACCCTAAAAGATGCAAGAACATGGTAATGAAAGACCAGATTAGAAAAGAAATAGAAAAAGAATCAGGTATTAAATGGGACATATCTGATGTGGTGTGTTTACAACAGGAAACATTGCTAGAAAAATAATTCACAATGTTAAACCCCGGAACATTTTTACAAGGAATATTAAGAATGTCAAAGACAGAAATGCCTGTGAATATTTGGGAGAATAACTATAACTCAAATTTTCTGCTATGTCTTTAGGTAGAACCAAAAATGTTGTAAATATGATGCCTTGTGCAGGGATCTTTATAACCATATTATCATCAAAATATCTTGGATGACAATACCTCCAACAATCCATAAGATCCTAGCTCATTCATCAGAACTAATTGTGAACAATTGAAACATTGGATTTAAAAATCTGTCTGAAGAAGGTAAAGAAGCCAACAATAACAATTTGAGGCTGTTTATGGTCAGACTAAGCAGAAAATTAAACCCGTGGGCTTATCTTCAAGATTGCCTTAAAAAAATTGTGGCTAAATTCAGGAATGTGATGTAAAATTATTAATTTTTTAAATAAGGATAGGATATATTTTTCATAAATTTACATATAACAAGGATTGCAACATTCATTAAAGCAAAACTCTGAAACGGACCATAACACTTGTAGAGTGTCATAACTGAATAAGCAGAATATAAATGTAAAAATTCAGACAAAATTGTTAGAAAATTTGTTTCAAAACTGCTTGGGTATCCTTCTGACTGAACCGATTTTGGATTGGTCAACAGATCTAAATTTGTCTTGGCCAGGATATATGTTAGACACCTTAAAAGCCTAAATCAGCCACGGAATAACAGAGTATGATATTTTTAAACTGAAAAAATCAAAAATAAAGAGCTAAATGAGTGTTTTTGCCTTTTTCTTTATCAACAGACGCACTTAAATAATTTATTTTCATAATGAAATATATGTATTTCCTATTCCAACGTCAGCTTAATTGTAAATTTGGTGAGCTACATTATTGAGTAGCATTATTAAGTTTTGATGGAAGAATTTTGTAATGAAAGGGAAAGTGGGGAAGAGAATAAGGGATGGGCTAGAACCGGTTCCTATAATGCCACTGTAACTAATCTCTGATTTAAACTTCATCCTTCATGGGGAAAGGAAAAAGAGAGGGGGTATAACAGGTTTGAAGAATACTGAAATATCTATGAACTCCACTTCAGTCACCGAATTTGGATGGGTAGAAGTTGCAAAGGGGAGATCGATGGACAAAAAGTGGAAGGGGAGTTGTAAAAATGAATTTGAGCCAAAAAAGGGTACTTATCCTAACCCCCCTCCCCTTCATAGTAGTTGTTTATCAATCATTCATAAAAAAAATAAGCTAAAAGGGGGGTTGTGTGAACAACAAGAGGAGGAATTTATGAGGAAGAACATTCTTTTTAATCTACTAAATTAATTATTCATAGAAGTGTTTAGGTATCTGCAAGAAATACAAACAAAACTAAAGTTACAAAATTTTGAAAGTTAAGTTTCTGTTATGTAATTTCAATTTTCCACTCTCCTAATCCTTTAGATGGAATAAAGTTTTAACAAATTTATTTAATTTACTCTGTTAGTCTGTAATAGATTCTTAAAATTGTATATTTACATAAAAGTACCAGGGTGTTAGTATGCAGCAAAGAAAACCGATAGGTTTCTCCTTTAAAATGAATAGGTCCAAAGATTAATAACTATTTAGGGGGAAGGTAGAGAAAGAATCCACACTAAAAATTCACCCCTCCCCTAAATATAACTGTTAAGATATAACAGTCATTAATGATTTCGAAAATTTAGACGTCGTCCTCAATCAAGTTGATCAGAAAACATTGTTACGTAAAAACGGAAAAACTAACGTGCTATTGTATACAAGCTTTGCTTCTAAAAAGTTTAATTAACAGAAAAATGATAGCTGCGATGCTTATACAAATGTTTACCATTGTTTTTTAGTTATTTTGAAAGAAAAAGAAACAAATTGGAATTTATAGACTTCTGTAGCCATAACATTCTAGCTTTAGAACATTCTATTTAAAATAAGTCAGCTTATTTCGTGTTTTTCAAAAGCGCAGCCAATTCATATCTAGAATATGCCTAACCGTTCGCCAGTTCACCTTTCCGAGTTATTTACTTGGTCTTTTTTTGCCTCTAAAAATGCACATTACCTAAACGTTAAAATGTATCTAAAATGGATCATAAGGGATAAGACAATGGACGATGAATTGATTTACATTCCCATTAATAAAATTAATATCATTTCTTCTGTAGATGAAAATTATTACCGTGGAAACTACCAGTTTAGAATTAAAAATCAAAATTCAGTAACATACCCAAAGTTTCTGAGCCACCGAATAGGATGAACTTTGGGTACCAGTGTAATTAACAGCCAATTATTCCCTCCTTCTCTAAAAGGTCCCTTTAGGATTACATTTTTACAAAATAATATTTTATCGCCTTTCTTTATAAATAAAGTTTTTTAACAGGCTATAAGAAGACATATTTTTTTGGTTAAATTAGATGCCAACTTCTTAACTTTATTTTAGTACAAAAAGGTTTTCAGCAAAATTGTTAATCCTGTTTTTGTTAGATTTTAGAAACTTTCCAAATTTTGCTAAAAAGTTCTTTCACATTTTTTTCTGATGAAAATTATTCGTAAAATGACGATATTATCCACAAGTAACTAAAGGTGCTTTCCCAAAGTGAGCCTATCAAGCACTGAAACCCAATAACTTTGAGAAAAATCACAATAATAAAGGGGAGTAGATTTTTCTCTATGACTACCCTTGGGGGGTGCTCTAACCCTGCAGGGCTTATACCTGAGGTATCCTAACCCTGTGAAATACCTAGTACCCAATATAATCTAACCTAATATGTAATAATTTTTGCAGTAAGTAAATATAGATGGAAAGAAAGAAAGGAAGACAAGAGAGAGTGAGAGAGAGAGAGAAAGAAACATTCAAAGAGAGGGAGAAAAAGAAAAAAATAAATTAATTAAAAAGAAGAATGACACATTATATAAAGTTCATCTTTATAATCCCACAAATCCGCGAAAGAGCACAAAAAAGACCTTCCCCATATCTTAATTTAAAAACTTGCCTATAGCCCAAAAAGGGGGCCCTAACCTTGCAGGGGATCTTTTAATCCCTACTTAAACTAATCTATATAGGTATTAAAAAAGAATCAATAATAAAAAAAAAATTATGGTCCACGTTTAGTTGGAGGGAAGTTATAAGTTTATCTCACATAATATATCATCTCAATTCTAATTATGAGATAATCAGATCTTACTCATGATATATCAACTCTAGTAGTAGGATATGTGTATTTTTCTAATTTTATCAGAAAGCAAGGGAAGGGACTTTAAACCGTAAACTTTGGGTACTTTTATCAACTCTTGATTGGTTGGAACAAACTATTAGTGTCTAAACTTTTCCACCAACAATTTTATCCTATAAAAGTAGTTTTGTATATCATAATTCTGGGTGAACATAAATTTATCGTCCATTGTCTTATCCCCTATGATCCCTGAATTCAATTTGTATATTTCAACAGCTTGAGCTTTTCAAGAAAGAAACTGACGTACGTACGTTCCATTAGTTTTGGAAAAGCTTTGCTTTAAAAAAAGTAGCATTGATATTGAATTATATTTCCTAGTGAATGTATTACACATTAAATTTAAAACAATAGAACTTCATTAAGAGTAACTTATCTAATATCTAAATAGGCTATTTCTTACATCTTAATAGGATAGTCTTAGTTTTACAAATACATAATATTTTCTGTAACTTGTTGCAATTGAGTTTATTTTAAAGATAAAATATTTCAATTTTATCTGATCTACTAGAGATGTTTGAAATAGTACCTACTGTATTATGTCCGAAGGATCTAAATAAATACTATGTACAGGGTGGGGCAAATAAGACCGGACAAACTTTAAACGGCCATAGCGCCAAAACTACTTCACCAATTAGGACGTTTGACCCCACTATAAAAAGCTTAGGTAATGACCTTTTAGCACAAAAAAATTTGGGACGAAGATAGACGTGTACACCGAGCTGGCCGCGCATATGTTCAACAAGGCAGATTCCAAATACGCCGGTGGTTAATGCTCAAAATCACATAATGTAGGGTCCGATAGGGAAGGAGTTGGAATCTTGACCCCAAATTTTGTAGGTTTCTTAGGCTCATTGAGACACACATTTTGCCGTGTTTAAATCCATTTTAGCCCAATCCTAGCCGAAATGAGATCGATTTTTCAAGATTTTGAGCCTTAAGAAATCACAAACAGTAGGGCCCGACAGGGAAGGAGTTGGAAATTTGACCCAAACAGTTGTGTGTGTCTTAAGCTCATCGAGACACGCATTTTGAGTACTTAAAGTCCACTGTAGCTAAATCCTAGCCCAAATGAGAGCAAAAACATGGATTTTGTCAATTTGGCGGTTACTCATGTTCCTAAGGAAATGTGGCCTCCCAGCAGCCCGATCTTAATTCAATGGACTTTTGGGCCTAGGGCTACTTTGAAGCATGCACCAATAGACGTGCCTATACCACAAAGACCTCCCTCATTGCCACTATCAAGGAGAACTACGCCAGCTTTGACAGGTACATTTTGACCTGGATTTTGGCCGATAGAGGCGGTGATTGAGGCTGGCGGCGATTTTGTTGAATTATCTACTAGTCATATACCTATTTTGCTTGCCAGTTTTTAAAATTCAATAAAATCTTTAAAATTGACGATTTTATGTTTATTTGTTTAGAATTTAGAATTTTTCCGGTCTTATTTGCCCCACCCTGTATATAAATAGAAAAATGATGGAGGAACAGTTCAGTCATAGTATTGGTTAGAAAGTAAACATATTTTGATATGGAAGATCTTTTTTATTTACATTATAAGTGATTTCCATCGTCTTTTTGGCATACTCTCTCTTTTTTTAGAACTGAACATATGCACTATAGCTCACTTTGTCTGGATGCCATTATTGTTATCATTTACTTTTTATGGATGTTGTCATCCTCGTTTTAATATTATTTGCTGCATATGATCGAAGAGCTAAAAATAAAAACTTGAAATAAATCAAAGATTTGGATATTCTTTTTATTAACTTATGCAAAGTAGGAAACTTATGCAAAGTAGGAAACTTATGTTAGGTTAAGATATGCACTTAATTATCAAATGCATTGAAACTTATATGTATAAACTTGCTGATAAGTATTAATTAGTGTTTATATCAATTCATATGAAATTAAAGGTCACTTTTATCACTAGATGTTTTTAAATTATATAAATGATTTAATTTAATGATGTCTATGTCTGTAGCTCAATATCTTATATAGTTACTTACGTCAGGACTTGGCAGTCCCAGTTATCTTTATTTTGAGCAAGATGCAGCCAGATATATATGCAGCTGACCCCTGTGCTTAAAACTATCAACAATCTCCAGCTAAACTATTTTATTATTAGGCTTTTCGGCCTTTTCAGAACTATAGATAGAAACACAACTAGTTTATAGATTAAGGTAATTTTAAACTATCTTTTTGAAATATATACAGAATCTAACTTACATTTCTAGAATTCACTAAAAAAATACTGGTTATTTTAAAGGATAAAAAACCTATACATATCTTACTACTAAATATAATAGGATAGAGAATAAACCAATTTTAAAAGTTAGTAAATATAATTAAATAAAAGTCTTTCCCTTTAAACCAAATTTTAAAAAGGCACCTATCAACACTTCTAAATATTTCAAAAAGGTGTATTAACTTTTTTGCTTTTTATTTAACCCATTAGAGCCGAACCGGGTTTTAAAACCCGGTGCCAGAAAATGTAAAAAAAACCGGTTTCCGGCTTCATAATTGCATCATTCTCAGTATGAATCCCCCCTCTACTACCCTGGCTTTCATTTCCCCCTGGAGCAGGCAGTTTTGCTTACTTCCGTTTGCCGGTATAGATCAACAAAGTTTGAAAATCATGACAATTCAAAATACCCCATCTAACTTTTTTGTTTTTATAGTAAAGTCGCTGATTTTTTTCGTTAAATCCAAAGTTTATTGACAAGTACATCTATTTGTGAATTCGTTTTATTTAAATTATTATTTTTTATATGATTTTTTTATCGTTTTTTTACGCCCTATATAGGCCCGGTTCGGCATTTCCATTTTAAGTCTGAAATTTTTATTACCCGGTTTCACTAATAGATCTTTTTTGACAACAACAACAAAACAGGGTTTTTTTACCCGAAATCGCCGGCTAAACACGAAATTTGAAATAAATCGCTTTGTATTATACTTGTAGCTCTTTAGATTACATGAGGTTGTGTAGTTTTCAATTACGGATCGTATCAAAGTTCTAAAAAGTGTTCATCTCACTTTTGGCGTTCAAAAATTACATTTTTCGATTTTTGGTCAAAATAACCGGGTTTATACAGGTCAACCGGGTTTTAAAACTGGGGGAAAGCACCAAAAACGGGTGTTAATGCCTGGTTGGTATTTATGGCCAAGCCGAACCGGGTTTTTTTGCAACTTTCCTGTGCACGCCACTAGAGCAAAACAAAAAAATACGAATTCCGTTTTGACCATTATAAAGCTTCCCTGAAACTTACAGCTCGATCGGCCCATAAAAGTGGCGCTCGGCACTAATGGGTTAAGATAGCTAGCCAGTTCTTTTAGTAAGTAGTAGATGTAAAATTTTTCATAGAATTCAGATATGCAATCGTTTTTTTTGTAGACCTCTTATTTTTGAAGTAATTTAAGTTTTTAAAAAAAATAATTAAGTCGGTTTTTAAGGTACTAAAACGAAACAAAATAAAAGAAAAAAATTGCCAGTATGAACAAAAATAGTAAGATCTTTAATTTGACACCTTACTTTTAAAATTCTGTTGAGTTATTATTGATAAAATCTATTTTTTTAACTTCGGTTTAATAAAAACTTTAAACCTAAATATTTTCTCAAACAGACATAAAAAATATGGGTTCATATATACCTTTAGAATCAGAAAAATATTACGAATCCATTCTAAGCAAAATTGAAAAAGTTTTATAAAACTATAATAAAAAATATAAGTTTATTTTAAGAATCATAATTTTCGGCTTTAAAGGGTTGACTTGAACAAAACCTGAACAAATTTACATACGCTGTAACAGATATTTTTTAAACACAAGAAACAATAATGCATTTTTAACTGCATTGTTTTGAAGTTTATAAACAGACTGAAGCAAATTTGTTCATACTTTTTCATTCTTTACATGTTATGTATTTATCACTATTTTTATTGTAGTATCTATTGTATATATTGTATGAACATTATCTTTTTTTTTGTCAATTCTATTGGTTAAGTTTTGAGGTGAAGCTTCATGATTCGTCAATTTTTGAGATTTTTGATTGGCTAGTTTAATAGTTAAAATTAAGTGTTGCCTGTAAAAATATAATATTTTAGGCCATTTTTATTTTTTTAAGTTTTTACTTTTTTTCAATTTTGCTTAGAATGGATTTTCTGATTCTAAAAGTATATATGAACCCATATTGTTTTTGTCTGTTTGAGAAAATATTTAGGTTTAAAGTTTTTATTAAACCAAGGTTAAAAAAATAGATTTTTTCAATAATTACTCAACAGAATTTTAAAAGTAAGGTGTCAAATTAAAGATCTTACTATTTTTGTTCATACTGGCAATTTTCTTCTTTTATTTTGTTGCGTTTTAGTACCTTAAAACCGACTTAATTACTTTTTAAAAAAACTTAAATTACTTCAAAAATAAGAGGTCTACAAAAAAACCGATTGCATATCTGAATACTATGAAAAATTTTACATCTACTACTAACTAAAAGAACCGGCTAGCTATCTTAAATAGAAAGCAAAAAGTTAATACACCTTCTTTTGAGTAAAATTGCTAAAACTGAAATATTTATAAAGTAAACATAGAAAATATGAATTTCTTTGAATAACTATAATTTATATTCTTCCAGCCTCTATTCATGTCAAAATTTTTCTCTTCGTCCAGGAAATTTTATTTAAACAAGTACAATAAGATACATAAACCTTAAGCTTATTTCAGATTGGGTGACTGTGTAATATTCTGAGTGGTTAACAACATTTACAAAGATGATCTTCATTAACTAGTTTAAAAATATAGTGTACTTATATATTTCAAACTATCATTCTTTTCAACTAAGGCATAATTTTAATCAACATGCTGATTTTGTTTCTAAATTGTCTTATCCCTTTAGATCCCCAAAGAAAATGGTCTATTCTTCACATCGATATTATGACCAACATTAAGAATATGCTCTATCATCCTATTGATTTATGATAATGTAGTAACAAAAAATATTGTGATATCTAGTGTCCAATGAAAAATAACGTCATACAATACAAATGACCAATGATAGGACAGTACACAATTTACCATTGGTCAATTACAATGTATACTGGACTATCATTGGTCTTTTGTATTTATGGCGTCATTTTTTTTGTACACTTTACTCTGTTTCATATCTAAACGTTTTTCGCTGCTTTGTATGGAATAGTTTTATCTTTTTATGTCCGTTTGTACGTGTCTAGTTTTTTAAATTTGAATTTAAAAAAATATTAAATGTCCAACTTTTGTACCTTTACTAAATTTGTAATTCCTAATATAAAAATAACAGAATGTCTTTGAGTCTGTCTATCTAAATATCTCGCTAACCACTGAACCGATAAGGCTCTCTGTCTTAACCTCTTTTCGAGGAAGCTTTGTGTTTATCAAGATCGAAATTAATTCCTTATCATTATCCCAAATTAAGCGCAAATGTCGTCTTGTTTGACTTTCCTTTTCTAAAGAGACGCGGTATGGATTGTTTATATTTTGATGCGTCCACGTTCGTTACTTTTGAATGATATGTGAGTGTGTGAAGATTTCGGAGAACAAAATTGGGCCTATCATTGGTCTCATAGTGCGTGAACGACCCTAGTATACCAGGGGTTTGAAACCATAAGAACTTCAGGACTTTGAAATAGTTGCCTCAATAAATCTATAATAAAACCTGCTGTTGAAACTTGATGGTTCCTGGTATTGGGGGTTTGTGTGTACGTCAACAAGATCTCTAGAACTTCCCGCTAATTCGGAAGTCACACTCAACCAAAGTGTCATGGTTGAGACACTCTCATTTAAAATGGAGCACCTCGTAGGTCCTAGGAAGGTTAGAACTTTTTGGGGGAAGTATACCACAAATGCATCTGGAAAATATTGTCACTCTAGATTTTTTTTGTTACCTCTAGAGGCTCCTAGCGGTGTATCCGCGAGTAGGAAATGCAGATCAGATATGCAGAACACAAAATTTCGACTTGTAGAATAGCGTCAATTAAATAAAATATTTTAAAAATAAATTGATGAAAGTTCCTTTTAGATTCTCTAACAGAAGTCCGCTTTTCGCTGCTGCCACTGAAAAAAATCGTATTTTTGGTTATACATCATTTTACACAAAATAATCATATTGGCAAAGATCGGTAGCAGGAATAAGGTATAGACAACAAGCGAAATAAATCTAAAATTATATTTGGGGGCAGATAAAAAGGTCATCAATTCTACTATTTGTTGCCCCCAAACGACAGCTGAAAATCACAGATAGGATTCGTGATTTTTTTTACAAATTAATTTTGTTGTTGGTATAAGCTGGGTCGGAAGTCACAACAAATTTTTACTATAGCATAAATTACTATTACCCCTTTCCATTTACAAAAATTATATCCTCAATTTCCTTTAGGAATAATGTTAAACCACTTTGACGAAAGTAAATCCTCACCATAATTTTGTTATAGTGAATATTGGGCTATCATGGTAATCGTTTTTTTTTTTTACAAATAACTAATACCTCAGAACCTTTTCCTTTTTTTATTTATATAATTTAATGTCGTATTTACCGTATGGTATTAAGCATAAGGAAAAAGGATAAGAGGATGAATACTCACCCCTTTTTCATGGTAAAATACTACTTCCCCATCCCTAAATTTAGAAGCAGACGAAAATCAAAAACCGCCCAGGGCTTTTTGTAAGTCAATCATAAATAATAATGTGAATAAAAAGAAAAGCGATATTTAGCAAACAGCCGTGGGCGGTCAGAATCAGCTGAATGTTCATTATAAAAAAAATTTCCCCCTTTTTAGAAATAGAAGGATTCATCTTTCATGAACAAATTTTTTTAAATAAAATAAAATTCTATGTAATTTTTAATTAAAACATTAAAACGAAAATATCTAATCTAATATTCTTGCCCTAAATATGGAAATAGTAAAAAGTAAAAAAATATTTTTTAAAATAATTTTTAATCCTCCCATTTGAAAAGTAGTGGAATAGCAATAAATTTTAGCGCGGCAACAGCGCCAAGTAGGCCTCTAGGCCCACTGCCTATTTTCGTCTTCTAGTTGCTTCGATTCCTCTCTTTTATTTTTTTCTCTATGGTATTAAGTTTTTAGTGGATAAGAAAATAAAAATTATAGGTTTAATTCCTGTTTTTGAAAGGGCTATGGGGCTTTTTAAGTATTTTCTTTAAATAAGGATAAAATTAAAAACCTTACCTTTTTGAAGATCTAACTTCACAACTGCTATAAGATCCTCCGCTGTCACTGTCATGCTGCCTACAGCTGCTGTCACTGTCATGCTGCCGACAGCCGTCCGCTGTCGGTGGTCGGGCCATTAGTACACCGACTTTCCCAGCTGCCAATAACGATCTAGTATTCAAGAATTATTTTGTCGAGGTTTAAAAGTAAACAGATTTTGAAAAACTGAAATATTTTTTTCAAATTTATCTATCATTGTCAAATCCCCAAACAAAATAAGTAGGAAGGCAATCCTACAAAATTTTTCAACCCTTCCCACAAGCTTATGACCTCAACATTAAAAATTTCAAATCTAACATAGACATAATTTTTCTCAAAAGAAAACTTGGGAATAGGGGGGTTGAAGACAGCGATCTAAAGGGATAAGACATAGCCGATATGTGCATCCCTAACCATGATACATAAAATAACCCCTTTGAAGATTATTACAATTCGTAGTTAAAAGTTTGAACACTCAACTTAATGGATCAACCATTCAAAATTCACTAAAGTCGCCAAAAATGTTAAGCCAACGGATAAGAAAACATTAGTATAAAACTTTGGGGACTCGTGTAATAAACATTCCATTGTCCCCCCCCTGTCTCTATGTATATTTATTTCTGTGCATTAAAAATAATCTTTTCCTGTGACTGGCGGCAGAATCACTGTCACTTAAAGACGCCGCCGTTAAAATCGCCGTTCCAGAATCACTGCCAATACCGGAATCCCGATAATTTTTCTGGCGCCAGCTGTTGTCTACCACGGATGATCGGCGGTAAGTTACCGGCGCCGAAACTGTCGACAACGGGAGGGACGACGCCTCACCGATTTGTAGACGTTTCTCTAGACTTTCGGCGAGTCCACTCATTTTTTACCGTTGAGGTTTTTTTTCAATTAAAAACTTTTTGAGTCACTTTTAAGCTAACATTGTTTTTTTTTTTCTGAAAAAAAAGACAATTGATTTAATAACAAATAGACTGTCATAATTTATTTATGTTAATAGTATATGGTTGTATCAGCCGAAGTTCTAAAACCTAATTAAGCTTATGATCATGTACTCTATCATTTCATTCATTTATACCTTATAACCTTTAAAAGTGGCATTAAATATTAAAATAATAGACACATGATTTGTAGACACATCCAATATATGTAAAATTACTCTATTCTTTTAAATGATATATAATATTTTGTGAAAGATAATTCAACTTTCTGGCTATCTTTCTTTGGTAGTTTAATTTAAGCTCTACATTGAAAACAGCCTAAAACCTTCCAAGTTCCAAATAAAACCTTTCTTGATAGCGCATAATAGTACTTTTTTATTTTTATTTATAGAAAATAGCCTAAGTGATAACTAAGAAACAAATTAGAAAGGCTAGAAAATCACGAAAACTTTATATATGAAAAAAATAAATGTATCTTTTGTAGCTTGACTGACAGACCGACGGACAAATTATATTGTAGAAGCTTATTAGTATCAGGTTTTTTTACTATCTTGAGTAGTAGCCGACAAAATCACTAATAAGTACATAGGTGACAAAGTACATATGCAATACCAACAATTGTGCATCACTTTCACACATTACTACAACAGCACCTCTTTTATAATTGCAAAAAAATCAATGACTTACACTTTATATATGTTGTATAATTAACGATTTTTCTAAGCTAAGGGGACAAGAAATTTTGTAATTCTGATGGATTTTAAAATGTGATAAATCTGCGGAATTGAATGCACAGCCAATTTTTCTGTAGAGATAATTTTTTAGGTAAATACTAGAGCACTTCTTACTTCCTTATACAAAAAAATCACGCATGAACGGAAAAAGCCTAAAAACTATCCTTAATTATAAAAAATACATTAAGAAATGATGGTGTGTTGAAAAAAAATATTTTTCCAACAATTGAAAGAGATTTTTTTATTTTTCTTATCGTCTATGGTGAAGCCATGGCTGCCAACACAAAAATGTTAAAACCGTATTTTTGTTCTCATTTCAACAATTTCCAGAGTTGACATGAGTTTCATACCTTAAACTTTTCCTTTAAACTTGCTTGGCAATCGAAAACCTTTAAATCAACACATTTATTAATGTGTAGGAGTACAGATCTTCACAAGTCATTTTTACCTGGAGGTCGATTGTGGAAAAACCCCTGCCTAATATCAAATTTTTTTTTCATAAATGGAATAGTCTATACTTGGGTAAAATATGGTATCAATTCTAGATTGGAGACGTTATTCTAACTAGTTCTATAACTGAATAATCTTTTTCTAAAAATCTAGCTTCCTTTCTTTGAACTTCTTTGTACTTTTTTTCTTGTCAAAATGATAAAATGATTTAACAAATAGCTGTTTAGGCCTTCCTAAACGAAGATCCAATGATTGTGATGAATATAAGCATCCATGATATGATATTACAAATTTTAAACGGCAACCATGATTTTACATCAATTTCTTTTTGATCTTAAGAGCTTTGCTTTAATGAATATTGTCATCCTTTTAACTTTTAACAGTCGTGCCCCTTGCCGTACCTTAATTGGTTGGGGGGGGGGGGGGGGGCGTTCAACGCCCCCCCCCCCTATTATCTCAGTTCCTATTAGAGTTAGAGGGGTAATTTTTGTTGTGCAAGTCCCCTGTTTGCTAATGAATTTTCGACCTTTTATAAGTCAAAGTCAATTTTAGCTTCCTTCACCCTTTTATTTAACAACCTTTGTTTTTAGGTACTTTTTTACTTAAAAATTTCAAACGGCTGTAATTTTCTTATTTTTGAAGCTAGAAGAACATTTTTTTCTAGGAAATGTTTTTCTTTATGTAAAATTTTATATTAGAAATATCAAAACATAAATTTTAGCGGTCGCAGCTGTATTTTGCAGCTGCCAGCCGCCGCAGTGGGTGGTCGGCGGAAACGGCGGCGGATCTTTATGAAATTTTAATACGTTAGACATGTAAGAAAAGCCTAAGTTTAAAATTTGACGTCTCTAAGTCAAAAATTGCGGCCACAGGAGTTTTTTAAAGATTTATGGAGACCTGGATAATCAGGACCTGCAGGATCATACCGTTCAACGCCCCCCCCCCCCCAACCGTTAAGGGTTAAATAAAAATTAACAATGTATTATTTTTTTAGTAGCAATGTCTGTCCGTCTTTTAGAGACAAATAGAGGGAAACATCATTTTCTCAGCTCCTATAAAAGATAGAAGGCTGAAACTTCTCGTAAACATTCAATCAATATGGAGCATAATTAAGTATAAAACATCCATAGCAGTCGGACTGCTGTTAAGCCGCTTATATTTTTCACAACTAATTTTCTCAATGTATTATTTCTTTTAGTAGAAGAGCTGCTCTAAAATTTGAAATGTCCATCTGTTAGTCCGTCTGTTAGAGACAAAACGGGGGTGGGGGGGTGGAATCGTGATTTTTCAGCTCCTGTAAAAGATAGAAGGCTGAAAATTCTTGTAGCTATTCACATAAATATGGAGCATAATTAAGTAGAACACATCCGTAGCGGTCAGACTGCTCTTTCTTTTCTTTCTTGTGATAACAGATAATCAGCTCTATAACTCACTTTGTCCGTTTGTCTATTTCAGAATAGATTTTGTGCTTTTAAAACAAGGGGAAGGGGGTTGTACACTTTCACAGTAACAGTGCGCTCTGAGGCCCATATACAAGATAGAGCTCTGAATTATAATACTATGGGTCAGTCTATAAATATTCTGCAAAACTTCTAATTTGGCGGTTTGGCGGCTGACCACTGGTGCAATTATTCAGCTAAACTTGTAAAATTGAACATGCAATCTTGTTTTTTTGGGGGGGTTTGTTTTGGTTAATTATGAGAAAATATATCAACAGTAACAAAAAACTGTTGAGCTGCAAACTACCAGCCGCTGGCTGTGGCTATTAATAAATATTACAACAATTTTGCAGCTCAGCAGTTTTTCGTTACTGTTGATATATTTTCTCATAATTAACTAAAACACACCCTATGGTTTAAACAAAATTAATTTTCAAGTAGCTTCGCTACTGTAAAGTTGTTTTCATGCATAATGTATTTTTTTGTGTCCCATTTATGTAGGTTTAACAGGAAGGGATAGTTCATCTGCCAAGAGGTAATAAGGGAAGATTTAGCCAAACTCCCTGGATATCCTTTTCTATCTATATTACCTCATATATTTAAGACTATTTGTTAAAACATTTTATCATTTTGAAAAGAAAAAAAAGTACAAAGAAGTGCAAAGAAAGAAAGCTAAATTTTTGGAAACAGATTAATCAGTTATAGAACTAGTTTGAATAACGTCTCCAATCTAGAATTGATACCATATTTTACCCAAGTATAGACTATTCTATTTATGAAAAAAAAATTTGATATTAGGCAGGGGTTTTTCCACAATTGACCTCCAGGTAAAAATGACTTGTGAAGAGCTGTACTCCTACACATTAATAAACGTGTTGATTTAAAGGTTTTCGATTTTCAAGCAAGTTTAAAGGAAGAGATTAAGGTATTACTCATGTTTTAACTCTAAAAATTGTGCGTTTTAGAACAAAATTAGTATCTCCTCTTCAATGTGTTAAAATTGATGGCGTTGCTAAAGTCAAAACGAAAAAAAATAATTTTGTATTATTTAATGACTAAATGAATTTTTTTTTGAAAGACTATCAATTGTTTATGTATGTTTAACAATTTAGGATGGTTTTTGGCATTAAAAAATATTTCGTGAGTTCTATAATATTCCAGTCAATTTTGTCTCACTAATAGTTTTTGTATATCATCGTATTATAAACAGCTTTCCGCGGATATAAAAATGAACAATTATTATATCCAGTTTTGTTAGCTTCGAGATGCAAAACAAAATTGGTTTTAATACTACAGATTTTACATTTTAATATTCGTAGAAAACTGGATTGCACTGGATATTTGAAGCTTAGAAGCTATACTGGAAATGAAATCAATTTTTTCAAATCTTTTACTGTTGCATAAGAACACATATTTAACCTTAACTTAGACGAAAAAAATCATTATATTTTCTTACAGAAATGATCAAATTAATTGGCCTTTCTTGATAAAAAATTAAGGATACAACACATATAATTTACAGACATTCATCCTACTACTTAAGTAGAGTAAAATAATGAACTATTAAATGATAATTAGCCTTGGAATTAAGATTAAAGTATGGTGTGTCTTCACTAACGCAGAAAGTTATCACAAACTCAAGTCACATTAACCGAATACAACAGGTTTTATAAATATCTTTTTTGTAAATTTTACCAGGAGGGAAAGGACATTGGACTGTAAATTACACTGGTACCCAAAGTTATATCTTATTCGTTGAATCAAATCTTGGACACTTTTATTAATTTTTGAATGGTTGGTTTCAAACTTTTAATACCTAAACTTTACAATATTTTTAATCTATAGGAGTTTTTTTAATCAATGGGTGTCCTTTGTCTTTTTCCTTAAGGTCCCTGATTTTTTTTTTAAATCGAGGAGAAAATCAAACTGTACAAAATATGTAATTTACAAAATCGGGTGTAGAAAGTACGTGTCATTGAATAAAGCAAATGTACAATATTTCCAATCAAGAAAAAACTGAGGTGGATTCTTAAAAAAAATTTGCCATACTAATCGCTAAGTGGGGCAAAATTGTTTTCGTGAAAAATCCAACAAAATCACATTAAAAATCTACAAAAATTAAACAAAATCATAGAAGGGTTATTAACAAGATTTTATTTAATTTTTGTATATTTTTTATGTTCTTTTGGAGGATTTTTCACGGAAACAATCGCTTAGTGGGGCAATTTTTTTTTTTAAATCCACCTCTGATATAAAAAAGTTTACATTCTTAGACAGAGGTTTGCAGATGGAGGGTGTATCCAAACCCTAGAAAAAAAAGGAAGATGAAAAAAAATTATCAATCCATTAAAAAAGATTTTATTTATTTTCAACAACTGCATGTCTGTCTGAATAAATCACTATTCTTAGTATATCAGGCTATGATACTGATTTTTGTGTATATTAACCTAACTAAAAGACATGTTTTTAAGGAAATTATGTACAGCAAAAAGCTCCAAGAGTCACACCCCCTTACAATTTGTTGTCAGTAACATACCCCTTTTGTTTTTGGTTTAAGGGGTGTAAAATTTTAGATGCGCTTTGAGCACCCCCTGGAAACCCTGTGCACGCAATCGTTCTCATAGAACAGTTTATAGGCTAATAACAGAAGGATATACAGACAGATAGAAGGACAGACATTGCAACTTAAAGAGTAACTTTGCTACTTTAAAAATTACTACTTTATTATGAAACTAGTGGCTTCGCCCCTAGCCTCTAGGGGCTTCGCCCCATGAGGTAATGGAAAGTCAACCCTCCAGAATAATTTTATAGTAATATTTTCAAAAAAGTTATTCTTTGCCGAATTACTCTTTGGTAAAATTAAACCCAGGTTGTGCGCCGTATGCACAAAAATTTCAATTCGTAAAAATTAAACCCAGGTTGTTCACCGTATTTCTCGTACGGGGTGAGCATAAGCGAGTACCCTGTATGCGGCGCAAGCTCTGATAGTCCCACTGATTGGACCACATATACACAAAAATTGAAAACTCTCCTCTGTAAATTTTATTTAATACCTATAATTGCAACAACTTTTTAAAGATGTCAATTTTTAAAAGTTACAAAAAGCCCCAAAAAATTTTTTGGTGAAATTTTTTTTTTTTTTTTGGGGGGGGGGGGTTCATGGGGGCTTCGCCCCATGGTGCAGTGGGGTTCCCCCAACCCAATTACTGGTTTTTGTTTACAAAAATAAAAAAAAAATTAAAAATTTGGAAATAGGGATTTTTTTATTTTAGGGGGTTGGGGTATGTTCCCAGAAGGGTAGAGCCCAATTTGTTCAGCAGTTCAATTTCAGAAAAAATGTAAAAAAAAATTTTTGGGGGGGGTGGTTTTTTTAGTTTTTGGGGGGGTTGGGGGTGTCCCACCCCCCAGGAAAATAGCTTAAAACCATCACAGGACCAGTAGGTATAATCCCTGAAGAGTAGAGCCCAATCGGTTCAGCGGTTACTGAGACCTTAAGCTTCAGACGGACAGACGGTCAGACGGACAGACATCAAGCTACTTTGTTTTATAGATGTGCCCCTGAAAAATTATTGCAATAAGGAACACAGGCAGTTTTTCAAATCCACCTTAATCACTTAAGAATATAAATATCAGAAGAATGAATTTAAGGAACCGGGAAAACCCCCACCCTACGTTTCCTCGTACATTATACCATAGTAAAGTCATTTTTAAAAGCAAAGCTTTTCTATAATTAGGGTCGGTCCGTCCGTCCGTAACGGATAGCTTTTTTCGTTAATTTAGGCATGTTAGAATTGTCCTATTGATTTCAAACTTTGCATGGTGATTCCTTTAGTAGTTAGGTACGATTTAGAAAGCGTAACAACTCTATAATCATAACCAGAATGTCCGTACGTCCATTTTAAACATGTTGATTTTTTACTTTTTTAACAACAAATTTTTATGTGATCTAATCATCCTATTGATCTGAATTTTGGTATATTGATTTCTGGAACAACAAAGTATAATGTTATAAGCGAAACAACTCTATAATCAATTCCTAAAACTGTAAGTATGTCCATAAAAATTATCTTGTATCAATCAGTTTTTTAACAAATTTACTTAGAATTTTACTTTGACTCTTCTGACACTATACAAGTATTAATGTCCGTTTGTCCTACCGTTTCAGTGCTTCGCTTTTATGGATGTTGTCATCCTTGTTTATAAATCCTTTCAAAAGGTAGATAAAAATATATTCAGCTCTTAATTATGTTTTTTTTGTTTTTATAAAAAATCTATCTCTGTTTTTAGTCGATTCATTCTTTTCAAACAATGCACTATTTAAGTAAACTATTAAAATTATATTTTATCTACTAACGGCTAAGCCAATAGAAGACTCTAGGGACACTAATGGTGGGGGCGGGAAGGGGGGTCGACCCCCTTCTATTTTCAATATAAGTTTTAAGATTTCTCTTTGGAGGGTGAGAGATCACCTCCCCCCAAATAGCTATAAATCTTGCCTGGACTAATAAGAAGCTTCATTGTAAAATAGAACCATATTATATCAGCAGTTAGCAAGATCCTTCGCTTGAGAAAAAAAAGCTTACTACTTTATATGACACAAGATATATAAATCTTGATATCAATCCATCTATCATTATATAGCTAACTATGTAAAAATATATCAAACATTCTAAGAACCACAAGATTGATCGGACGATTTTAACATGCCTAAATTTGCGATCATTAGAGGTATGGATGTACAGTGTGTTTTTTTTTATGAGAACTTTTTTGAAAGCAATTTTACCCAACTTATAGTTATCAGAATTTAATGATTAATGGCTTATTTTCTTTGTAATTTAAGGCAATTAATAGAACAACAAAAAAATATTTCAGTTTTTATTTAAAAAGTACAGTAAAATCTATATTTCAAAACTTATTTGAGCATAAGAAAAATGCGCTAAAACCATTTTTAGATGTTGACACCTAAGTTTTGAATTTTAGATTTTACTGTACTTTTTAAATAAAAACTGAAATATGTTTTTGTTGTTCTATTAATTGCCTTAAAAAACGAAGAAAAAAAGCCATTAATCATTAAATTCTGATAACTATAAGTGGGGTAAAATTGCTTTCAAAAAAGTTCTCAAAAAAAAACACACTGTATATACTATGATGATAGAGATGCAGTGCTACTTTTAATATAATGTGTGATGATTTGCTTTTTAATTTAGATAATATCATATATGTTACATAATTATATCAATTATTAAATTAGAGATGTTTATCATATACTTTTATTAGCGCAGCTTATCTATAATTAGGGTAACTACGTCTATACTTCTGTACATCAAACCTAGTATTAAGCTCTTATAGTTGATTTTGACATGATAAAATCATGGTTTTGATTTCAAACATTTAATGGAAATATATCAAAGATTTTGTTATTAAGTTATTTTTTTATTCAAATCTTTATATGACAGTATTATCCTGCTATATATAAATATTTTTGTATCATTTATTAAGAAATACTTTATTAAAGTTAGGCTATGCCTAAGTGATGTAATTGTCATTGTTAGTTATATAGTGGCTAATTTTTAAAAATATTGCAGGGATTAATGGATAAACTTATTTTTGGCAATTCATAAACATTATTCAAACAAAATGTGTTGTTAATATTTGTTATAATAAAACGAATTTATTAATGTCGTAAATTTTAATCCATGTATAGATATAACAAGATGAGTGAAGTGAAGTTTCTTATAAGTAATTGAATATTTATCTATCGTATTATAGACAGATCTGCATAATTAGTATGAGTAATATGATATTTTATTTTATTATTTGTGAAAAAATGTCTATATTATTGTACAATACATGATTTTTCAGTATGGCTCAGATCCGGTTCTAATTCAACGGATATTAATTGGTTTTGAAGCCATACTGTAAAAGTTATCATCTAATGACAAGTGTTATATCTCTATTCCTGTAACCATGATAAAATTAACAAGGCGTAGAAAATGGCACAGCGCAGTGATTAAGCTTTTCAGGGGTACCTCTCTAACTTACATTAATGCCACATATGAGTTTCTGCAGTAGACTGATTTATTGTCAATAAATGAACAATCCTTTTTAAAAAGTAATAGATTATCTTCTGTATGTAACGAAGGATCTTGTTAACTCCTGAGCCGATATGGTTCTCCTTTACACTTACAGTGTAATTCTCATAGGTTCTGGGAAGGTTTACTACTATTTTGTGGAGCAATCTCCCCCCCCCCTCCAAAAAAATGACGTTTCCATATTTTAACATTTTTTTCTATCAAAACTTAAATTGAACTGTAACTGTAAGACTGTCCTATGAAGCATTTAATAAATACTTCCTAGAGTGAGTTAGAAAGCAAATAAGTTGGAGTTTATATACTACTGCGTGTAACCATAACAGCGGCTACGCCCCTAGAGGCATCTAGAGATACCATTAACATACCTCAAAATGATTTTAAATCTTTCCTGGACCTATGGGAAGCTTTTCTGTCAAGGTGAAAATATCAATTCAGCGGTGAGCAAGAATATTATCTAGAGACACACAGACAGATAGACATTCAGTTATTTGTTACTAGCGGCTTCGCCCCTAGACTCTAGGGGCTTTGCCCCAAGAGGTTTGATCAAATCAATTTTTCGTAATTTAGATTTAAAATAATTTTTTTTTTTTTGGGGGGG
Source organism: Acartia tonsa (assembly GCF_053477335.1). Classification (NCBI taxonomy): domain Eukaryota; kingdom Metazoa; phylum Arthropoda; class Copepoda; order Calanoida; family Acartiidae; genus Acartia; species Acartia tonsa. The sequence goes on from NC_137272.1 coordinate 23,057,363, forward strand.
GGGTATTTTTCATTTTTGGGGGGGTTAGGGGTGTCCCACCCCCCAAGAAAATAGTTATAAACCTTCCCGGGAACTATGAGAAGCTACCCTGTAAAGGAGAACCCGATCGGTTTAGCGGTTAGCGAGATCCTTCGCTACAAACAGACAAACACACAAACACACAAATACACAAAAACACACAAACAGACAGACATCGTTCTACTTTGTATTATAGATATCTGTATAATAGGTAAGCATTTTTTTAACATGCTATTAAAAAAGTTTATGTCGACTAGATAGCCTTTAAAAAAAATAGGAAACGGCATATTATCGAAATGTAATCAAAAAGCTGTTTTTCCTTTATTTACGTCGACACTATACCCAACGTTATTTATTACCAGTATAATCCTATATTGTGATGTTTTTTTCGATAATACATATATCAGCCGTTTTCTTTTAAAATACAGCAAACTGTAGAGCTATATTTTGTCAGTCATTGTCATTTTCCTTAAGTACTTGCGGACACTTCTAAACATACGCTAAAACCACGAATTAACTGACTTTGTAGAAACACCAATAAGTCTTTTTGTGATGATTTTAACACATTTGTAACAAATAAAAAGTGTCAGCTTAAAAATTAATCATTTATAAATGTTTACTTTGGAAATTTGCGAGCGAAGATATTCTAATAAGGACTCTGTTTGTCTTTCTGTCCTGTATTACTTTTCTTTCTTTCTCTCTCTCTTTACCCTTCATTTTCCTTCTTCTCTCTCTTTCACTCTCTATATCTCTCATTTTCTCTCTATCTATCTTTCTCTGTACCTCTCTCTCTCTATTTGTCTTTCTGTCCTTTACTTTCTTTCTGTCTCTTTTTCTACCCTTTGTTCTCTCTCTCTCTCTACCCTTCGTTCTCTCTCTCTCTCTACCCTTCGTTCTCTCTCTCTCTCTCTCTCTCTCTCTCTCTCTCTCTCTCTCTCTTTCTCTTTCTTTATTTGTTGTTTCTACACCTGTCTTTCTTATCTATCATTTTCTCTTTCTATCTCACTTTATCTCTATCATTAAATTATTTTCTTTAGTTGTATACATGAAGGCAGGTTAAAATAAAAATTTCATTGGTACCCAAAGATTAATAACATTCGTTTGCCCAAATATATCGGGTACTTTCATTAAATCTTGATTTGTTGGATCAAATAACAGTGTCCAAACTCTTCCACCAATGATTTAAATCTACAGAAGGTGTAACGTTGTTTATCTTCAATGGGATGTATATAGATTATTGATCATTGTTTTATCCTGAGTGATATACCTCTTTGTTTAGCTTATCGTTTCAAAAAGGTATTGGATAAAATCGTTCTTGTTTTTGTGAAGAACCATCCATACCCTCCCCCCCCCCCCATGAAATTACCCAGTACCTTGAACTCAAGAATCCCCTTTGGCCGTGATTTCAGAGCTTCTACATTTTTCAAACAAAAATTGGATTGAAGCAGAATTTGTTCCAATTGCAATATAGGTCAAATAATTGCATATTGTTTGTCTGTATGTCTTAAAGTTTTAATCTTAATTTTTTTATATGGTAGATTGAATAAGGTCTTTGGACAAAAGACCCATTTGTTGTGTGATCTTTGTCTGTAAGCCCTATGATGTTACCTTATTAATATTAGTAGGATAGAATACTTTAGCCCATTAACAGGTGGAATTCATAACTAGGCAAAGTAATGACTTCCAGACACAGTTGCACTATCAACGGGATGGTTGACGGTTGTTACTTTACCTATTACCCCAAGGTATGAACAAAAAAGTATACAATGGTCCCCTTTGTTGTCCTTGGCTGTTAGACCTGAGGTTACATATATATATGGACAGCTGCTCTACTCACCCATACTAGAGAATTTAAGAGGTATGTCGACCTACCCACATCCAGCAAACAGCCAATTCTTTAAATTCGCTGTTTTGATCAACATAACGGCAAAGGAGAAACAAAGAATTCCTAAATTTAATGATCTTTGTCTGGTTAATTTTTGTGTGCTTAATATTTGTAGTTATTTAAAAAACAGGGCGGTTTGACTCCCTCAAATAAAAATTGGTGTGCAAATGAGTTATTGCATTATTCACCAGGGAATAAGGGTTAGGCCAATGGAGAGAAAATAATCTTCTCTAAATTATCATAGTTTCATTTCAGCTGGTAAATAATGGGAAAAAGAGATACAGATTAATTTGTTTGCCTTTGCCCTCTACATCCCTGTTTATTTTATGTAGGGCTTAATCAATATTCTATAAATGGATATAGCATCATAAATTTACCCTTGAAGCTAATTTACTAGTCAATTATGTGTCAGTATTTCTAGTATGTTCAAATATTTTTTTTATTTAGTACTCTTTCCATTCTTAGCTTCTTTTCTGAAAATGTTTTATTAGCATGCACTGGTTAAAATTTTTATATTGGTAAATAGATTGGGTCCTTTTCAATTTTTACTTCAATGCAGGGATAGAGGGGAAATTGGAATGTAAACTACACTAGAACCCAAAGTGTTGAAAGCTTTGGGTACTTTTAAGATATGAGATTTGTTGGTTACAAACTGGAATATCTAGAATATAGCCTACAACCATCTGCAGATTTTAATATAAATAAAATAGTATAAAGACCTATGTAAAGCTTCCCTAAAATGGAGATTTCAATCGAATCAATAGCAACTGAAATCTGAAACTTAAGAAAAAAACCTTACAACTTACAAAAAAAAAGGTTTATCCAATAATATTAAATCTAATAGCTTGTGGGAAAATAAAATTGTCTGTGTATGCAGGGTGTGTGTATGTGTGTGTGTGTGTGTGTGTTTGTGTGTGTGTGTCTATGCACATGCATGTGCAAAAGAGTGCACAATTGTCTGTGTACATGCACATTTATATGAGCATATGTGTGTGTGTCTGTGTGTAATTTTCAGAAATTGTGGGGCTAAGATTCTTTAAATAATTTTCTACCAATCATCTTTATATTACCAATGAAAGGTCAAGATAAGGAAACGACTATTTTGTCCCTAACTTTTCCACCACTCAGTTAATAACTTTAAAATAGATGGCAATCTTTCATTGGCTTTTTTTCTGTATTTTTTGGATTGAAAATAATACTGGTTCTCAAAGTACTCAGTCAAAGCGATAAAAACTCTGGGTATTTTTTATTAAATCTCTATCGGTTGATTTAAATCAATAATTTCCACGTATAATTTTAATTGATCTTGTTTATCATCATTAGATATATAGAGTAGTTTGTTTTCCATTGTCTCATCCTATTTGGATGTCTGGGCATAAGCTCATTCAAAAATACCTGAAAATAAGAATTTCAATTATTATAAAAAGTTTTAATATAGTTTAGTGATAAAAGTTTACGTATAATTTACTAAAAGATATCACATATTTAAAAGTTTTAAACATTAAATAGTCTAGACAATTTTGCAGCAAGTTTATATACAATTTTGTAATAATATTCTCATTAATTTGACACTTTAAAAGTGTTCAATGTGACAAACCCCAAACTGTCCCAGTTTTGAGCAAGACGATTCCTGTGACGTCATATAAAAAGGGAAGGGAGAAGAAAATCTCTTCCCTTTTCTCCCATCTCTTTTGAAGAGATTTTCTTCCCCCCTTCCCTTTTTCTTTCCCGAAACGTATATGACGTAACTGGAATCGTCTTGCTCAAAACTGGGACAGTTTGGGGTTTGTCTTCAATGTTTGTTTGTTCCGTCGTTTGTTTTCAAAGCTTTGCCTTTATGGAATTTGCCTTCCGTGTTTTTATATGTTGATAATAAGGAACTGTGTGCATTGGCAATCATATGCAATCCACAATCATAAACCCATTCCGCAAACAACATACAGGGTGCCCCAACAATATTAATCTCAAAATATATTTCATTGTAAGTTTCAATCTAAAACTCATTCTATGAACAGTGTGTCTCAACAACATTTATCTTTCCCTCAAAATAAAAAAATAAAAAAATGATTACTGGCCAAAAACCACAAAAATATAAATAAGTTGTATCCACGATCATTAATCAATTCCGCATAAAACAATAGGGTGCCCCAACAGTATTATTACCTCTTAAAATTGATGTTTCCATAAGCAATATAAAAAACCCAATTCTGTCAATAAAATACAGAATATCCCCCCCCCCCTAAAAAATCTAAATCTTAGGTTAGATTTAAAAAGTAATAGAAATATTTTTAGAAATATTTTTAAAAAACATGCCATTAAAATCATAAACGTTTACTACTAAAGGGTGTACTGAAATTTGTATTTTGATACTAATGTTTTGTATTACTTACAAGATGACTTTTGAGACACCCTGTTACCTATTTGCATAGATGTAATTGCCCTGACTATCTAACTCATACAATAAACTATTACTTGATACCATATCAATGACAGGTTCAGGGATAGGGCAACTGTGAAAAAATAAAATTTATTCAGCAGTTTAAAACAGTTTTCATTTTTACCAAATAATGCATCGTTAAAGAAACAAGGATGACAACATCCATAAGAAGCGAAGCACAAAAAATCGTCGATGGGAATACGTACAGGTAGATTTAAAAGGTTTTTACTAAAATCAAGAATAGATTTATTGGATAAAATAAACATGAAACCTTGTTTTATTTTGCATGATGATGATGGTCAAAGTAAATTATATTTAAGATGCTCATAACAATGGGAAAAATTATTTTGATACTGATATCCCATAAAAGTTTGAAAATTGCATCAAAATAAACAAAGATATGGGGAAATATGTAAACCATATAAAAATAGCCAAAAACCTGATAAAAGGCAGTCTGGCCGTCATGGTTGTTTTATTAAAACGACAAAAAATTTAATTTTTAAATCCCTAACTTAAAAAAGTTGGAAAATCGGACCATATACACTGAAGATATGGAAGAAAGTGTTAAATATATAAAAATAGCCTAAAACCTGCCAAAAAGGCAGTCTGGCCGTCATGGTTATTTTGTTTAAAAGACGGGAAATTTAATTTTGATATCTATAACTGAAAAATTTTGAAAATCGGACTATAAACACTGAAGATATGGAGAAAAATGTTAAATATATAAAAAAACAGCCTAAAACCTGCTAAAAAGGCAGTCTGGCCTTCATGATTGTTTTCTTTAAAAGACGGGAAATTTAATTTTTATATCTATAACTGAAAAATTTTGAAAATCGGACCATAAACACTGAAGATATGGAGAAAAATGTGAAAAATATAAAAATAGCCTAAAACCTGCTAAAAAGGCAGTCTGGCCTTTATGGTTGTTCCTTTAAACGACGGAAATTTAATTTAATATCTGTAACTGAAAAAATTTTGAAAATCGGACCATAAACACTGAAGATATGGAGAAAAATGTGAAAAATATAAAAATAGCCTAAAACCTGCTAAAAATCGGTCTGAACGCCAATGATGTTTTATAGTCAATTGTGCTCCTTAATGATGGGAATGTTGTCAAAAAATTTCAGCATTCTATCATTTATAGGAGCTGAGTAAATCCCATTTCCCCCATAGCGTTACGGACTGACTGACGGACGGACGGACGGACAAAGTGAATTATAGAGTAGCTTCGCTACTAAAAATAAGAGTCATTTAAAAATTAAAAGTGTGAATGTGATACATAAAGATTTTTTGAAGTTTTGGCTTGACGAAGCCCAATCTGTACCTTTTTGCACCACTTTTGATTCCTGTGGCGTAATAAATGAGTTATTCTCCACCTCATTTTTACTTCTTTCTTACTTCTCCTCTCATCTCCCTCATTTACATGACGTCACAGGAATAAAAAGTGGTACAGATTGGGCTGCGTCGTTGGCTTGGCTTATTTTTAATGTAATTGGAAAAAAGATTATTTCTTCTCTAAAGTGAAGATTATTTATATGTGAGCTTTGCTTTAAGTATGTCGTCATTCTTGTATGTTTGGATGTTATCCTATGGATATAAAGGGATAAGACAATGGCCTATAAATTGATGCACATCCCCAATGATAATACACAAAATTACCCCTTCTGTAGATTATAAATAGTGGCTGAAACGTTTGAACACTCATCTTAATTAACCAACAAATCAAAATTCAGAAAAGCCACAAAGTTGTTAAGCCAACGAATAAGAAAACGTTATTGTAATAACAGCCAATTGTCCCCCTCTCTCACTAAAGTAATCGTATTTGTGTAACATTGAATGTTTACAAAGATTAAATATCGGAAACCATTTTTCTAATAATTTTTCATGTAAAAGGGAATAAATCTCTTTCGCACCCTGTTAAACCAGGACGTATTGTGTCGACATTCATTTAGGTAGAAGTAGTCAAAGCTGACATATTATCTACTAGCCATTAATAGACATCTTTTGCACCAATTTTCATTAATAAAAGTGGTCGTCGGTGACATATTAACGTCATGACATGAGTCTTTTGTTGACATAATAACAGCATAAAAGTTATTAGGGATAAGGAAATTTACAAATAGAATATTGTTTTAAAAATGATATTTTGTACTATTTTTTATTTCACTCGCCTGACATAACAGCATAAGCAGATCTTTAACAAGAATAAAACAAGATTAGTTTTCATTAAGAGTAAAACACTAGAGGGAGAAAGTATTAAATAACTGTATCTCCCCATCGCAACCGCCTTGTGCAACCTTTCTATTGGGTTTTTGAAAATCAACCAATGGTATCGCTTATATTAACACAGCCAAGTAGCAGAAAATAATTTAGAAGCAGACGAAAGAGGTCTTTGAAATAAGGAAGGGAGGTAGTAGTCTGAATATACATCTATACTATAGATCTGTTATGCAACCAATAGAGTAAAACACATGTAATTTAAGCCTTTTTAAAAATGGAAAAAATACTGTACCTTAATGAACGTTTTAAAAAAAGGACTTAAAGAAATTATTCCACTAACAACCATCTTGACGAATTTTGGAAACCATTGTTAAAAGGCTTCTTGGGACCATACAAATGACGAGAAAGTATTTAAAAAATATAGGTTGAAAGAGTGAAATCATTATGACATTTTTCAAAAAGACATAAAATAATAAACTATTAGAGGTTGGCGTTGCATTATATAATAAGAGATATAAGTTTTCCGGAATTTTAATGTAGGGAGTAGATTTGAAATCTGCATCAAATTTTAAGGATTTTTTTTATAAAATTCGTTTTTTGTAAAATTCTTTATCTAAAAGCGAAAATACATTTTAAGTTAATTAATTTTGACCAATAGGATAGGTGGATTTTAAACTACCTGCGCTCTAATTGGTTGAATGATGTACGACATCCAATCAGAGCGCAGATTTTTTAAATCCACCAATCACAGATGCCAAAATTAATTAACTTAATTTGTATTTCCACTTTTAGATAAAGAATTATACAAAAAACGAATTTTATAAAAAATCCTTAAAATTTGATGCAGATTTCAAATCTACTCCCTACATTACAATTCCGGAAAACTTATATCTCTTATTATATAATGGCATAGAAAGCTGTCCTGATTAAACAATATGCTTTATTAGCAAGTCAAATTCCTTTTATGTGTACTTTTTACTGGTAGTGAACCTACCCTATAGGTTACTGTTCTATTTAAAGATAATAATATCTGATTTTGCTGCGTGCTAGGAACGGAACAACTTTTTCTTGTTTAATATGCATAAAACAGACAATCAACTAACTTAGCATATTGGATTAATGGTTATTCGTTTGCCTAGTAGCAATAAGCAAACAAATAGCTTTAAAAAACACATTAACGTAATAATCACATAAAATGTTTTCAACGTTTAGTACAGTTTGCACATTTTACAAAAAATATTAGCACATAACAGTAAATCCTATTTTCCAGCTATATGTATGTATATCCACAAAAAAAATTGAACATTTGAGAAAGAAAAAAAATATAAAAAAATCGCTGGGAATAGTTTTTTTTCAGTATAAAGGCCATTGTCTTTTTAGTGGTCTTTAGGTCCTTACAAACGACGATAAAATCCTTTAAAAAATTAAATTTATATTATAGTATACTTCTTACAAAAAATTAAAACTCAAAAGTACATTATACTTCAATAAATAATAGTGAAAAAAGTCTAGTCGGTCGTATTGTTACATTTATTGTCCATTCATAAGTAATTTTATGATCTTTTTCAACAAAGAGTTATTAACAATTAAAGAAATCAACATGGATAACTAATTTTATTCATTTTTATAATAAAAAATGTTGTATGCGTTTAATTTAACAATTTAGATAAAAAATATAAATAGCTGGATGTATGCTTGTCCATTAAGAAACCTTTAAAAGTTTAAATAAACTAGCCGCCCAGAACTTTCTGGGAAGCTTAATATTGGTCCTGAGCAGGTTTTAAACTATTTTGTGGAAAACCACAATAAGATATTTATAAAGCTTACCTTTAAAGTAAAACTAATAAGGACTGGTAATTTTTGAGATCTTTATCTACGGACAAAACAAGGAACTTCTGTATATAATAGACTAAATATCCACATTTTATTATATTGTCTGAAGCTTAAGATCTCAATAACTACTTAGCCGATTGACTTCTCTTTTTTATGTAAGCTTCAGATTGCTCCAATAATTGTTTTAGGCCATTCTGTTTTCAGATTTAAGTCCTGGGATGGCTTTAAGCAATTTCTAAAGACTGCTCTCTATCTTTTCGAAAACACAGCCCCTAGAGGCTAGTGGTGTATCCGATAGTATCGTATAATGCCCTTGATTTTAATATAAAACGACAAGAAAACAACATATCATGATTAAAACAGTTGACTTAGAAATTAAGAATAAGGTCATTTTCCCATTTATTTTCTCCTTACATGTTCTTCAAGATAAAAAAACCGTATTATTGACGCTTGTTTTAGGTTAGGTTGACTAAATGTTAGAAAAGTCCCACAGTGCAGTGTAAGGGCTTCCAACTAAATCTTCAAAAAACGAACTTATCAAAGTAAAATATGGTGAAGGGGGTGGTATTTAAGTGGTCAACTCGAGAGTGTGAGGGATTGTGCAGAAAAAATAAAACAATAGAACATAATAATATGTAATGTAGCTTAAAACAAGGACAATTAAATTAATGGCAATTATAATGTGTTTCTTTTTTATATCTATGTAACACTAAAATATATGTATCAATCTATGATAATTAGAATAGCGTTATTTTTAGAAAAACGTAATAATCTATTAAATTAGCTATTTTTAAATAAAATAAAATAAAATGACAGCTCTGATCAATTTTTAAAATCCTATTTTTTTATCAAGACAATGTAACACCCATCAGACAACCCTCCATTTCATTGCACATTCTTTGTCTAAAAGTTCTCTTAACTATATTGCACAGTAATACTTAGTTCAAAGAAATTAGAAATTCTTTTCATTACCATTAATGTAACAAACCTTTCATAGTAGCAATATAAAAGCGATGTGGAGTAGTCAACCACATAAGCTTGCGGACGGATTCACGGAGAGACAAACGGACAAAATATGATTGTGTAGAGTAGCTGTGCTACTAACAAAACACCTCGTGTTGTATCAGCCTTGAATAGTCACTTACAATTCATAAGAGTTTCTCATAAAAACATAAAATTACACCCCCAGGGACTTTCGGATAAAGGTTTCTATAATAAAAAGATTATTCAGGGTAACACTTGAAAAAATGTTTTATAAAATATAAAAAAAAAATTATTTTAAGACAATTAAAAAATCTAAGAAAACGATTCTATTAGCTGCTAGATAAATTTAGCTATTTCTATTATTTTTAAACCACTTTTTATCAGCATTTTTTTTGTATTAAACTTAATTATTCTTTATTTGCTTTGCAAGACAAGAAAAATACATCTAAATGGGCCAAAAAAAGTTATAAATAAGCATTCAGAATCTTTAAAGACCAATTTTTAAAATGTTCTCACCAACAAAGATTTAAACATGTAGCCGTATATCTAGGCAGAGAACTTTAAAAAGCTATTAAAGAGCGGTCAGCGGTCAACTATAGAATAGTTATTTCTCGCATCGTATTATAAACAGCTTTCTGCGGTTATAGAATGTACAATTATAAGATTAAAACCAGTTTTTTGCTTAAATGTGTAGTACAATCGGAGTAATTTGGGCAACAAAATTCAGACATCTATCTGAAATACCAGCTTAGTAAATCCCTTTTTGTTATTATACTGGACAAACGGACATACAGTAGTTTTATAATATCAGTGCAACTTAAAATAGCATAAGAAAAAATTTGGCAATCTTTTGAGTGGTGAATGTTTGGGTTGGGTTTTTGCACATAATCATTGGCGCGGAAAAAAAGAAAATTGCAAATAAAAATAATCATTGTTAAGATAGTAGTGGTGAATAGTGTTTTTAGAATACTGCAAATGAACATTTTTAGCAGCCTGGCTACTCTTAGAGAGGTGGAGGTGCCATTTTCTAGTCTGGACCCCACTACGTCATTCTGTAAACGTTAAATTTGTTCCCACTGATGCTTTGTCAGGCGCGTGACATAATAAATGCGAATAGGGGGAATGTACTAGTTCATAAACAGGCGCAACTCATTATCATTTAAAGTGGGACCAGGTATAGGTTTAACTGATACCCCGGGTGTTTGGACAAGAAAGAAGGAATGCTCCCCTAGTTTACCTTGGTTTTTGTTAGCAGTCTCGCTTGTAATTGGGATGTAGAAAGTATTGTTTTTTTTTGCTATTATGTAATATTATCTGAAATGCATAAACTCAACATACATAGAGGGAGTTGACTTTGTATCTTAAATGTATTAACTCAACATATCTTACTTTAATTCATTTTATACATTTTCTATAGACTTTAACTTTTTAATAGCAAAGCTGTTGTATATTTCTCCCGTCTGTCTGACAGAAAACGTTAGATAGACGACTGAAAAGGACAGAAAAATTCTGAGAAGAATCCTTAGAACGATGCGCACGCAAGCCGTATCTGATTTATTTGGTCCATAGGGCTGCTAGTAATGCTCTGACGGTCATTTGATGTATATAAGGATAATTTGATTTCTTGACATGCCGCTATAAGACTAAAATTACCTGATATTTTCGCTAACATTATAAGAACGATTCAGATTAATATTAGAAATCTAATACTTCAATTCAATGTGATTAAATTATATGAATATAACCCCATACAGTTTTTTATTTGGTGGTAAGAGGGGAGGGATTTATCTGTTTTTATTTGTGTGCAAAATTCTCTTGGGAGAGGTTTGACTGTTCCCTCCATAAAAAGAGTTATGCGGACTAATAATTTGTCTTGGCTAACCTTGAGATCTTAAAGTACACAGAATAATACCTTAATAATGAGTCTAAGATGATAAAAACCTCTCTAAATGTATGATGTGTGAGCTTAATTAAATGAAAATATCATCGAGCAACTTAATTCAACTGATTTCGGATGTTTGAATTTTGAAAAGGAGTCTTATTTTTAAAAATCCTCGATAATGATATTTTTTAAAAAAAATATTGCCAATTTTTCCACAAGAATATATATTGATCGCATCGTATTATAAAAAGTTTTCCACGGATATTATAATGAAAAAAATATATTATAATTAATTCTAGCTTTATTGGCTCGAAGGGCCAAAGACCGTGGCCGGCAAACAAAACAGAACTGATATATTATTTTTATATACATATTATGATACGATACATGATATTTCTTAAGTTCTTAATTCAAATGGCAATCCGAAATTTCTTTATTTTACACAATAATTGAGTTATAAAAAAAGAAGAATGGAAAAGATTAAAATTAAATTTCTCCTTTCTTATTCATTCTACCCATATAATAACTCTAGGATGTAGATAAATGTTGCAAAAACAAGGATAATTTTGTTTGTATGATTGTTATACATACAGCAAAAAAGATAAATTGCTTTTAAACTTCTCAACTAGTGAAGGACGTCCAAGGGGGGGGGGGGATTATCCCACCAAATTTTTATTATAAATACATTATACCTCCCAACCATCCCCAATATATAAAGCTTGGACGTCCTTGCAACTAGTCTTATAAGACGAGATATACAGAGTAGTTAATCACTAATTAATCCCTTTATTGGACCAATGGAGGAACACAGTGGTAGGAAAATCAGACTATATTTTTGGTTTTAAGTGTACAATTTTGGTATATATAACAACCGTACCATAAAAAATTGTTGTTTGTCTCATGGGACTGAATTATATGTGACTAAATATAAACAAAAAATCGTCGCCTGAAAGGAATACCTTTCCAAATTGACTGAATATTGTTTCTGATAGACCATCTAAGTTCATTATATCTATGAATCATATTATGTGTTTTCACTTTATTCTTTCTCTCGATGATCTAGTGTTAAGTCTATTTTTTCTTTGCTTGAATAGGCCTGACGCAATGTAATAGTACTTGTTCATTCTAAAAAATTGTTCTGGGGAAATTGTACACAATTGTCTATTTCTTTATTTTTTGTCTGTTTCCCACATAAAACCCAAAGAATGCATTATATCATTTCATGAATAGATAGATAGGTTAATAGAAGATTATTTGCATTCTTTAAAAAGGAAAGGTGATTTATAGTAAGGTAAAAATCTTATTAATTTCTGCTATAAAACCAGTTCTAAACATAACTAATAAGTTATAGTGTAAAGTTAATATAACTGTCTATAATACAATACAAAAATATATTATACCTCTTACACCTATCCCTTTTTCTCTAGTTCTTACATTTTACCTCATAAAATTTATCAATTGCACAATAATAGATGTTGTGATAACAACTTTAGGTAGCATTTTTCTTCGTTGATTTTTGCCTTAACCAACTATAAACATTTTTTGTATATTATGACACAAAATAGATTTTTTACTTTTTTCATGGTATGCTTCAATTGTTTTATTTGAGGTCATACCTAAAATAAAAAAAAAAACATATAATAAGAAATGCAAGATATTAAAAGAAAAAGGCGATATGACGAAAGACAAAGGGCAAAAAAAGGGACAATCCAAAAATGAACAATTGATTAGATGCTTCGCTTAATAAAAAATAGTAATTACTGTTACGAAACTTTGTAGGCTTACATTCTTTTATTATTGATATACGTCCTGATTACCATAATTATAGAGTAGCTGCGCTTTTAATTAGGGACAGAAAAAAGCATAGAAATTAGAATTTCTAATACAGTTATCTAAGGCGAATCAGTTTAAGTAATTTTTCCTAACAGACTTTGACAGTCAGACAAACAGACGTAAAAGCCCACACAGAAAAAAGTATAGAAATTAAAAATATCCTACCGAGATATCTAAGTTGAATCTGTCGCTAGTAATTTGTCATGTCAAACAGTGTTTATACCTTTTAGCTAATACACATTTTTGGTGTGTTAAATGTAAAAAATGATCCGATTTGTAAAAATCAACTAGATTTAATAGGTCTTAGGAAAAAAATTCACAAAATGTTAGGGAAAGCCTATATAACACGAAATTTAAATTGGAAAGTCTTTAACTAATGTTGCTGGTTTACAGGAACGTATGAACATAAAAAAAACATTTATCTGTAGCAAAACCTATTGTTTTATTAATTGCTAGAAAAAAGAAAGCAAGTTTTTCTAGTAGCGAGAATACTCTAAAAGTATGAAGATATATGTTCTTTTGTCTGTCTGTTCTTATATAAATTTATGTAAAGTAACTATGGGCACGGGGCGGGGACCCTGTAACAATTTTGTATTGGGACTTTGAAATCACCTAATAGCGTCGGAAATATAAACACAGCCAAGTCCTAACAAAATAACTAAAAGCAATTTGCTAGCAGACGAAAAGGATCTACTCTACACCACTTGGGCCTGATAGTTGTCTGGATACATCTATACTTATATATTTATTGGCTTATCTTTTTTTTTTCTATCTATCTTCTTGTTCATATTTTCTCTTTATCTCTACTATTTCTTTATATCTTGCTTTCTCTTTTCAGATTAAAGTTTCATGAAGCTTTGCTGAATTTGGATGTAATTGTTCTTGTTTAAATGGCAAAGATAAAACAGTTTTTTTATCATTCCAATCCAAAGTCGATTATCTATAATACAAAGTAGAATGTCCGTCCGTCTGTCTGTCTGTCTATCTGTCTGTCTGTCTGTCTGTCCGTCTGTCCGTCCCTTAAGATCTGAGTAACCACTGAACCGATCGGATTCTAATCTTCAGGGAATATACCTACTGGTCCTGTGGTGGTTTTAGGCTATTTTCTTGGGGGGTGGAACACCCCCAACCCCCCCAAAAATGTAAAAAATCCCCCCTCAATTTAAAAAAAAATTATTTAAAATTTGTGGGGGCATCTCCAGAGGTAATTATTTTTTTTCTTTATTTACCTCTTGGGGAAAAGCCCCTAGAGGCTAGGGGCGAAGCCGCTAGTATCTAATATGGTGTAACTGTTTTGCCTCCAAATTATGTGTGAGAAAAAACCCCGACATTTTAAAACATTTCATGTAGTATATGTTTTAAAAATCCAAATTTTTAAAAGCCATTCAGGGGATCTTGAAATACTTGGCAACAAATGAAGACTTTCCTGACAAAAAATATGGTTTCCTGCCATTATTCTCTTTTACAAAAATCTCACAATTAGTTTTTCCTAAAGCAATAATTATCTTTATAGCATTTTTTAGCATTTTCTGCAAAAATGTGAATTATTTTAGTCTTTATTTGAATAGCAGCCACTCTATAAAAAGGTAATAATGTATTTATACACAAAGAAAGACAAACCGGTGTGCATTTTATAGACATCTATCTTTGATAGCATCTGGAAAAATACAATTCTTCAAAAACAAAATATTATCTTAATCACGGTGTTATTGAGGAATTTAGTTATAAAGTTAAGATGCTTATTGAATATTGAAGTATTTACAAAAAATATAATTAATAGAATCTGAGTAAATCAAATTCCCCCAAAGTAATATATTTTTTCTATAGTCTTGAAGTTAGAAAAGCTTAGATTCGGACTGAGGACGGACAGACATTACGAATTATAGAGAAGCTTTTCTACTTAAAATCAGACTCTGGCATTTTTATAGATTCAAGGTGAAAAATGACGTTCATGGATACAGGGTTATGTAAATGAGTGATAATTTATTAAGTATCAATATTTTAAAGCTTTAATTTCAAACTAACGGGCACTGCCCTAGAAAAATTTTCTATTTTAGATTTTAAAAGAAATATTTTTTAGGGGCAATTTCTCTTGGTAGGTTGATGATACCCTCCCACAAAATAGTTGTAAACCTTCCCAGGATATATGAGAACCAAATCAGTTCAGCAGGATTTCAAGTTTTGTTTTTATTAGGGGTATTATGAAAATTTACACAAACATAAACAAACCCTTTAATTGCACGACCATTGTGTGTAAATCCTAACGGTGATAAGTTGGACCTATTAAAGGGCCAAGGCATTTCTCTTTTTTCTTTAAAATATCAAGCGCCAGACATTGCAGCATTGAACACAATTCGTAGCTAGTCTAGCGATAGGTAGCTAAAGTTCAGGAAAAGGTCAATTTATCTTCTATTTACCTATTCCTGTATCCATCGACAATAATAATAATTGAAGACTTGTGACAGGGATAGATATCCTGAAAATTATTTATTCTTTTGTCAATTTTTTAAACTCTGCCAATTTTTGGGGGGATAAAATATATAGATTAACTTAATTGCTTCCTTTTTTCTGTTTCGAAATCAGTTTGGGGACCAATAACTCGTTAACTTTTATTTAAAAAGTATTAATTGCCTTAGAATAAATTAGTTATTTAACGAAATGTCATAAAAAATACATGCTTTGTCCTTTCTCACTATATCATTTTACAATGTTGTTAATCAAAATTAGGTCGTACTTATAAACATTGTTAGTTTTTCTCCAAACTTGTTCGTTTTACAAATAGAAGTAATAACAATTGTTGATTGTAGGGCCACAGGCCTTACTTTGAAACAAGGATGACAACATCAATAATTAACGAAGCACAAAAAAATCATGGATTGACAAACAGCAGTAAATTATGAACAAATAAGGACGTTTACATCCAAAAATAGCGCAGCAATTGACAATTTTACAATTTTGCTTGATGGCTAAATTAGTTGTCAATTTACAGAGTATCTAAAGCTATGCTTTTAAATTCAAGGTATGCGGTGGTTGAAATCAGTTCTCTTATAGAGATGCTACGTAGATAAAATTAAAAAGAGTATGGGAGAGAAGAAAAAGAAGTAAAGGGTAGTTAAGAAATTTTTGTATTACTTTGATGACCAATACTATAACTTAATGATTTATTATTAGTTTTTTTTCATTGAGATAAATTTTCTTTAGGCTTAGGGTTATAAGAAATAGTCTTTCTAGTTTTTATGCAAACGAATGAGTGATCGTGGACATTACTAATTTTTTTTGCAATGATTAACAACCAAGCTCCATTTTTTACACACATCAATTATAAAAGATTCTTAACCGTTTTAAAACATTTACGACATAGTATTGATCTCCAATTTGTTGCCTATGTCCAAAACGGTGTCATCCTAAAAATGCAAAAAAAAGATCTCAATTTTCAGCGAAACTACTATATAATATTAAATATCCGTCTGTTTATCAGTAAAAAATAATTTTAGAAATAATTCATTTTCTCGGCTCCTATTCAAGATAGAGGACTGAAACTTCTAGTCATCATTCCCATAATTATATAGTTAATTTAAGTATAAAACAGCCATGGCGGTAAAACTGCTCCAAACCCGCTTTTCTTATAATTAAAGCAGCCAACTATTTTTTCTCTTTATTGCATAAACATCCAAAGACAAATTTTACCGCCGCCGTCGTCTTAATGATTTATTGATACTCAGGAATATAGGGGTAGGCCAATGCCAGGTAACTTAATCCCCAACATGAATTAATATATTCTGTCTTTAAGATGCTCAGAATGTAAGAAAAGGATAATCCTATGATATAAAATAGTAAGATTTAGTTTGTCTGAAGATTTCAATAACTATCTAACTGATTGAGTTCTATTTATCAGGTTGTTATATCTAAACTATTTAATTTTTAGATTTAAATCTTGGGATGGTTTAAGATTATTTTTAAGTCGTCTTCTAATACAGAGCCCTTATCTAATAGGGATGTGGTCATAGAAAAAGAAAGGCTGTAGACTTCGACCTGTACATTATAATTATTTATTTCCCTTCCATTGTCCTATCCCCCCGTATCCCTGCAGCTACTAGAAAATAGTGCAATTAAAGATCTTTGTTAATAAAACCAGGGGAAGTAATAAAAATATAGAAAAGACGTTTGATCGTAAAATAAATAAATGAAATGAAAGCAATTACGTTCAATAATAATTTAGTAAACTAATTGTTTTGCAATTATTTTCAATTGATTCAAAGAAATTTTCCGATCTATTCTAAATTTTTTTTTGGAGGTGTTAGTGAGGAGAAAGAATATCCTCTAAATAGCCAAAAATCTTTCTTTAAAAACACCACAGTTCACCGGATCTTAATTAACACATACATAGCTACTTTAGTAAATAGAATACATATCCAAAGCTATGAAATATTGCTAAAGGAAAATGTTGCTTTCTTAATTTTTCCCTTCATGAAAATTTTGTAATTTATAAACAAAAAATAATAAAGAAAATAGTAGAGAAAATTTGCAGTAATAGAACCCAGTAATAGTGTCGGACTGACTATGACGTAAAAAAAATAGCCAATGAGAGACCATTATTGACCAATGGTAAAATTTATAATGGCCTCTCATTGGCTAATTATTTTTTTACGTCATAATCAGTCCGACCCATTTACTGGGTTCTTTTCTTATTCGTTGGCTAACCACTAAGTTCATTGAGTCAAGTGTCCAAACTTTTCAATTACTAATTTTAATCTACAGAGGGGGTAACGTAATTTGGGATGTACATCAATCTATTGCCCATTGTCTTTTCCTTTTGAACCTATCCGTAAAAAAGTTTAAATAATTTTTTATGCCGATAAAACTGCTATTAAGAAAAACAATGTTAATATAGTAGTCTAAATGTATGGCAGCCAAAAAAATCAACAAATGTGGCACTTATAAATATGTAAATATATTTTCAATTTCAAGAAGTGTTTTTATTCTTTTAAATTCGCCAATAAACAAAAAGCTAGACATTTCATATCAAATACATTTACATATAATTGTAGCCGATAAATTTGCATTCAGAAAATAAAATAATCAAATAATTAAATGCAAGACGGACAAAATTAACTATAGAGTAGCTATGTTTCAAAATAGCATGGAAGACAACATCCATAAAAGTAAAGGATGCTAGAAATGCAGCCACTAGTAAACATGTATTGCTGCCATTCCAATAATTTGAATTCAAAGTTTACATCACTTAAATGTTATCTTTTTATGGAAAATGGAAAGAAAACGAAGTGTCGGGTTTCGTCGTATTTCCTTCTATTTCTAGCTCATATTGGGGGCTCTAACCCTGCGGGGCAACCATTTTATTTATATAACCTGACCCAACCTAGAATATCCTATCAATATCTTCTGTGAAAATACGACGAAGCCCACTACTGCGTTTTCTTTCTATGATCCCATTTTTTATAAAAGAAAATTTTCTTGCTGCGCTACCTGTGAAAATAAACATAATTATTCTTGTTTTATATAATTTACAGAAACAATGTCCTAATAATGTTAAATGTAACATTTAACTGTCTGAAATGAGTCACTATGGGTAAAAATAGGAGATTACTGCAAACGTATAAAATCTTATTTTTTTCAGTAAGTTCAAAATAGACATACATACAATACAACTACGGGCTGTATAGATAAGCTTACCTAAAAATATGAAGGTGAATTATGATTTTTTAATGGTTTTTATAGTCTAAAGATTGACAATTTACATAATGTTATTATAACTATTGTTATTGGCTCCAGGTGGACTAAAACCGACAAAACTAGAACAACTAGCAAATAGCGTAACACCATCAAAAGACTTGAATCTAAAAAACAGCCTAAAACCATCCCAGTACCTAAATGAAGCTTATCAAAAAAGAGAACCCGAACGCTTAAATGGTTGTTGAGATCTTAAGCTCCAGAAAAAAACCTTACTACTTTATTTGATAGGATATTTAAGGCTTATAGCTGGTTTGTATACAGCTGAAATGAGTCAGTTTAGGAGTACCAATGAAACCCAAAAAGTCATAAACTCATAAATTACGTGAGATTCCCATAGTGTGTTTAGTTAGGAAGATGTGTTGTAAATCAAATTGTTGCCATCTTTTTATTTTTCTTTTCCTTTAATTTTCAATCTTTTTGACACAATTTAATGTCTATTAAAGGTACATTCTGCCAGTTTTTTTATTTGCATTTTCAAACAATATTGGTTTTCTTGAAATTAAAAAAGATTACTGTCATTTCGTCAACAGACATATAAACCGGATGGAACAGAACAGCTTATACCAATAACGAAACTAACTCGTGGAAAAATCACGAAACCTACACGTGGTTTTCAGCTGTCTTGGGGGGGGGGGGGACGACACATCATAAAATTGACGATCTTTGATCTTCCCCCCAAATACTATTCTAGATTTATTTCGCTTGCTGGTTACACCTTATTCCTAGGAAAAGATGGAAAATATTTTTTAATACTTTCAGCAAATATTAAAAAAAATCATATGAAAAATGGCGAAGATACGCAAGATGCACACAATTTATAAATGCATAACCGAGAAAAAGACATATATTGTATGATTTTTAAAGAAATTACACATAAAAACGTAAAAATCATATAATTAATACTTTTTTGTTGGCCGATGTAATTTTTTATTTCTGTTTACGCTAGCTAAGCAAAAATATGTCTTTTAATTCTATGTTTTAAATCAATAGGACTATTCCATACCCTAAAAATCCAAAGAAAAAAAAACTGTGAGTGTCCTTTTAGAACAAATAGGGAGGAAGAGCAAAATTGTTTTTGTAACAAATTGAAAAGATATTTTGTTGTTCCGTATCTCAAGGAAAATAGGGATACGACAAATGAAAGGAATATAACAACTTAAATGGCTTGACCTGATATTTAAAAATTTCCATAAAGACGGTACTTTCCCATCAAAGCTAGCCCAAAATCCCCCCCCCCCCCCCCTTTAAAAAAAATATAAAAAAATGGGGGAAGAGGGGCATTTCTGATTTTAATTGTTACCTTAGGTTAGCTTACATTTTGTACTGGTTATGGCACCGCAGGTGAAAGCCCCAAACATATAAAATATTTTTTTAATAGGGGGATGTTCCGTGCTAGCTTTAAAGTTGAAGGAAAAGCACCAAAAACCCTACATGGTTTGACATGTTTGAATTTTTAATTTTATTTGAATGTTACTTGCCTAATTTGCAGTTAAGTTTTCGTTTACTATTTTTGCGCTAGGACTCGAACTTAACAATTCTTGTACAACTAGAGGCCATTGCTACACATTAAATGATTTTATTTATCATTGTCCTATCACTATGTTCTAGTAGTACATTTTTAAAATTTTGGAAATGGTTTATTTAAAGAAACACGTAAAGGTGGGCTAAGAATTCCGCACAATTACTAATTCAATTTAACAGCCATTATCATAATATTCTAATGTAAATTTGATTAATAACCTTTGATAAACAAACATACATGCATCCTAACATATAGAGTAGTAAGGTTTTATTTGTTTGTCAATAAAGATCTGCTAACCACTAAACCATTTTAAGGTAGCTTCAAATTGAAGTATTTGGGTGGTTTGAGGCTATTCTACTCTTGTTTTAAATAACATGATAATGGTATTTTAACATCATATTTGTCTGTATCAGATTACCAAAAATTTAATTTCAAAATAAATAAAATGTAGCTGAATGTAACAGTGAGATAAGAGCTTTAAAACTTAAATTAAAATTAAAATGTCTAGAGGTTTAAACACAAAATATGAAAAATATCTTAAATCCTACACTGCACTGGAGCACACACATATATGCGGGTTCTTTTCATGGATCTAAAGGGATAAGACAATGGCCGATAACTTTACGTTCAACCCCAATGATAATACACAAGATTACCAATTAAGTCCATTAAAATTCGAAAATTCGTAGTTGAAACTCAATGATCCAACCAATCAAAATTCACTAAAATGTCCCCAAGGTTGTTAAGCCAACAAATAACAAAACGTTATTATAAAACTTTGGCGTCTAGTGTAATAGACAACACATCGTCCTCCCCCCCCCCTCTCTCTCTCTCTCTCTCTCTCTCTCTCTAAGGGCTCTTTTCCATTATTACGTTGTAGCTGGAATATTGTTTATTATACTTCAACTACAGATATTGGTGAAAAAATATGTTTTTTTCCAAAGACTTAAAACGATTATCATTTTCATTAAACTATATAAAATTGAAAATTTATGTAGTTATATAAATAGCTTTTTAAAAATTTTTGTACAATTATTAAACCAGGTTTGAATAAATAGAGTTTTAACAGTTTTATATGCCTTCAAAAGAGGTAATTTCATAAAAGTTCGATTAAAATGACACTCAAAGTCTTTTTTTGTTACATTTTTGCGGCTTTTTTTTGGACCAAGGTATATCTCTCTAATCTTTTTAACAATGTCGCACATCTGACATAACAGCAGTAAATTTAACTTTTACCATCTTTAGTCAAGATGCAGCTTAGATCAAGATTCGAACCAATTACCTCCCTGACAACGACAGGATGCTCTACGTGTTACGATAAAGTCATAGATTAACAACTTATGGATCTAAAGGGATAAGACCATGGCTGATAAATTTATGTACATCCCCGATAATGATACACAAAATTACTCCTTCTGTAGATTAACATTTGTGTTTGGAACGTTTAAACACTCAACTAAATGCATCAACCAATCAAAAGTCACTAAACTCCCCAAAGTTGTTAAGCCAACAAATAAGAAAACGTTATTGTAAAACTTAGGAAACTAGTATAATAAACAGTCCATTGTCACCTCTCTCTTTGTTAACAACTAGTTTGCTGAATAAATTCTAGAGGCTAGGGGCGCATTTTCTTGTAAGGAAAAAAAATTATTTTAGTTGTGTAAAAATGCTCTAAATAGGTGAATTAGTAATTTGTAAAAGTGGAAGAAGTCTGTTTGTGTATGAAGTGAAAACCAGGGATTTAGGGATACATATATATCCTTCGCAAAAGTAACTGTGAGTTTGCCTGTCTGTGTGTCTGTTGGTACCAAAATATCTTTCTAATTTCTAAACCAATATGGTTCTCCGTTACAATGAGGCTTGTCATAGGTCTTGGTTTATAACTATACAACCACCCCCACAAGAGAAATCGCAATTAGAAAAACAACCTATTTTTGTCCAAAATTAAATAGGGGGTTCTTCTTTTCCTCCCCAAACTTGAGAGCCCCTAGAGGCTTCTATTGACGCAACCTCTAGTAGATGATACATTAATCTTACCCCCCCCCTTCATTTTAAAATTAAATTGCCTTTGCATATTATCACAATAAAAAATAGGTGATAATTTAAGGACTCCGGGGGGGGGGGGGAGGGGTAGATATACCACACTTTTCTGGGATCTTGCTGAGTCAAGTATCAACTGTTGGGAATATCAAAGGATGACTCCATGCAAAATTTGAGCCGGATCCGGCCAAAACCGGCCGTGAATTTTATGAAAAACCGGTTTTTTCCGGTTTTTAGGGGGTATCTGTAAATCGATTCAGCTGGAGCAAAACCGGTTAGAGGTACAAAAAATTTTAATTCACATGAAATTTAGCCAATGCAATTGCCTACAAAAATGTACTTCATCATCAACTTGATTGGACAACTCTTTCCCCTCCTAAATGTCCATTAAAACCTCGGAAACGGCAAAAATCGCCAAAAATCACGCCTTCGGCGGCAAATAACGGCTAAACGGTCAGCCGGAGGCGAATGAAACATAAATAAAGAAATGTCTGCCTCAAAAAGTTGTTCAACATCAAAGAGATGCTTGAAGTCTCTAAAACGACTCCTTCCCCTCCTTTAAGGGGAAAAACGTGATTTTCAAAAGTATGCCCACTTGGTGGGTGTGGAGGGCACTGAACCCGTCACCCCAGGGTCACCAAATATAAAGTCTAGGCGGCCCACAATGCTGAATTTTCACCAATTGAAAGTCTTGTGTCATTATCTCTTATGAGAAAAAAGTTATTAATTAATTAAAATTTCAAATTGTGATTTTTTGATGGATTTCTTTGATGAAATGACAGGCCGGTCAATTTTTAGGCCATTTTTTGCGGTTTTTGGGCCGTCACGCCCAAACGGTTTGAGATAATCTCACGGGACCTTTTGCCCAACCTAAGTGTATTTGTGAGGTCTAGGAAAAAAAACAGACTTACGCAAAAGATTATAATTATAATCTTTACACAGTAAAATGGCACGAGGTGAGGGTTTGAGGGGGCAAAATGAGCCGACCAGCGATTTTTGACGGCACGCAGCGACATCGTGCTTCATCCAATCCGGGATTTTTTTTTCTTAGACCTTACAAATAACCAGGCTTAGGTCGGGCAAAAGGTCCCGTGAGATTATCTCAAACCGTTTGGGCGTGGCAGGCCGAAAACAGCAATAAATGGCCTAAAAATTGACCAGCCTGTCATTTCATCAAAGAAATCCATCAAAAAATCACAATTTGAAATTTTAATTAATTAATAACTTTTTTCTCATAAAAGATAATGACACAAGACTTTCACTTGGTGAAAATTCAGCATTGTGGGCCGCCTAGACTTTATATTTGGTGACCCTGGGGTGACGGGTTCAGTGCCCCCCACACCCACGAAGTAGGCATACTTTTGAAAATCACGTTTTTTCAGTTTTTCCCCTTAAAGGAGGGGAAGTAGTCGTTTTAGAGACTTCAAGCATCTCTTTGATGTTGAACAACTTTTTGAGGCAGACATTTCTTTATTTATGTTTCATTCGCCTCCGGCTGACCGTTTAGCCGTTATTTGGCG
The DNA here is from genome assembly GCF_053477335.1 of Acartia tonsa. Lineage (NCBI taxonomy): Eukaryota > Metazoa > Arthropoda > Copepoda > Calanoida > Acartiidae > Acartia > Acartia tonsa. The sequence continues at coordinate 23,081,288 of NC_137272.1, forward strand.
CCGAAGGCGTGATTTTTGGCGTTTTTTGCCGTTTCCGAGGTTTTAATGGACATTTAGGAGGGGAAAGAGTTGTCCAATCAAGTTGATGATGAAGTACAATTTTGTAGGCAATTGCATTGGCTAAATTTCATGTGAAGTAAAATTTATGTACCTCTAACCGGTTTTGCTCCAGCTGAATCGATTTACAGATACCCGTAAAAACCGGAAAAAATCGGTTTTTCATAAAATTCACGGCCGGTTTTGGCCGGATCCGGCTCATATTTTGCATGGAGTCATCCTTTGATATTCCCAACAGTTGATACTTGACACAGCAAGATCCCAGAAAAGTGTGGTATATCTAGGGAGGGGGCTAAAGGGGTGATTACTACCCCTCAAACGAGTTTAAAGTTAAATTAAAAAGCTTAGACGTCCTTGTCTATATGATATAAAGATTCCCCCTCAAAAAAATTTGGAATTTTGTTTTTTACCCTCCCTAAATGAAAATGCTTGGACGCCCTTGATAGAATACATTTATCGTCCATTGTCCTATACCAGTATTCCGGAGAATTAAAAGCTAGTGATTTTATTTTACAAGCACCACATTCAAAGGGTGAATTCACTTCCGCATATTATCGCATCGTATTTAAACAGCTTTCTTTCCGCGGATATTAAAATTATAAATCATAAGATTAAAACTAGTTTTGTTAGCTTCAAGTGGCCGAAGGCCCTGGCTGGCAAAACTGGTATTAATTTTATTATTCGTAAATTTTTTTTTGTAATATGATGCTCTACTGTATTTTTCATTATGGCTGAGAAATAGTTCTAATCAATGGGTATTAATCGGTCTCGAAGCCATACTGGAAAATGTTTAAAAGTAAGAATGAAGCAAAAGAAAGGGTTTGTGGTTATTAAGGGATAATTAATAATGCGATACATGTGCGTAATTAAATGCACACCCTGTATTTACATAATTGGTTCTGTGTTTTACTATTCAAGCACGCTTCCATCAGGGAGTGATATGACGTCTCAAAAAAATATTCTATCCGCAAGTTTGAAAAAAACAATCGGTAACACCTATGGCACAACCCCCTCCCCCCCTCCTCCTAATCCTTTTGTTTTGTGAAAAATAAAATTTGGAAAAAAAGTTAATATTTTGCTATTTAATTGTTATATTTCTGTTTCATATGAGGCTTGAACGTAAAATGCCAATATATCCTTATAATAAAGTAACAGGTTTGTTTGTCTGTGTGTCTGTCTGCACCGAAGGATCTCGCTAACCGCTGAACTGATATGTTTATAACTGTTTGGAGGAGGAGTATAAATCATTTTAATTAATAACAAATAAAAAACAAAATCAAATATATTGAAATAAAAATAGCCTTAAACCATCCCAGAATTACAGAGCTACTTTGTTGCCAAAATTATGAAAATAAAATTTTAGTAGCCATTTAAAGGTATATTAAAAATATTTTTAGAGATGTTAAAGGAGAATGTGCATTCATTTCCGCATATTAAAATATCTGCATGATGTTTCATACTCGCAAAAAGACAAAATCCTTGTCTTTCTGACTGTTTGTACTATAGGATCTTGCTAACAGCTAAAGCGAGATGGTTCTCCTTAACAGCTTCTCGTACTCATGAGTATATTTTTAATCCCCCCTCCCCCTCTAATCTCAATTAAGTGTCCCTAGAGGCCTAGAGGGAGCTGATAGTGCTAATGACATAAAAAAAAACTAGTTTGTGCTGTTGTAATAATATGCAGTTCTATTGATTTTATTATTTGATGCATATGCGGAAGTGAATTCAAACCTTAGATATGACATTGTGTATGTAAATGACCATCATTTCAAGCCTATGGCAAATATGACTATTATGACCAATTTTTATAAATTATTACAGAACAATTTATGTCTATACCAGCCTCTCATAGGGCTGTAACACTCTTGTAATATAATATTTATAGGAATTGCCTATTTTTAAAGAAATATGAAACACCCCATAGTTAAATAACAATTTTACAATTTCTCTGGGAGTTGAAGCAAGCTATTTTAAATCCTCCCTTTAAGAATAGCAAAATGAAGATCATTGAAGTAAAAGTTTAGTAAATAAATGAAGAGAGTGAACTTTGTACAGTAAATTACTATGGTGTCATAAGTTTTATAACCACATTCTATTATTTTCTCTTTTATGGAATCTTTCAAAACTAGTAATGTTAAAACATTTCAACCAATAAAATCTACAGAAGAAGTAATTTTGTTTATCATCATTGGAAATGTCTATCAAATTATAGTTCATTGACTTATCCCTAAGATTCCTGAGTAAATGCCATTTTGTCAAATTAAAGTGAGGGGGGGAGGGGGGCAAAATTGTCAAATAGAAAATGGTGCAAATTTAGCCTAATTATTCGGTTAAACCTGGTCTCGCCCCTCCTTCAGTGTAACTAATAGTTAGACGGAACGTGTCATACAAAAAAAATATCTTCCTCCCCATTAAGATCGTAACAACGGCATTTAAGAAGCATATGCGTCAAGCTGAATGTGTTTGTGTGTCTGATTAAGGCCTCTTATGGATCTTTTGGATAGGTTTTAGGCTATATCAATGAAGGAAGAGTTTTTTTAATGCAAATTAATGAATCAAAGAATGGATGTGGCTATCGCTTCCTCTCTAGGGAAAGCATATTGACGCTAAAGGCGAAGTCAATAGTCTTCTTTTCACATTTATATGTCATGGACGTGACATTTATTTTTGATTCAGCATAGATACTCCATAATTTTGTCTGTCTGATCGTTCATAAACCAACGCAGACAAAATTATTACAACCTTTTTAAATCCTATAATATAAAGTAGTAAGGTTCTAGCTAAGGATCTAGCTAACCGCTGAACTGATATGGTTCTCCTCTACAGCGCAGCTTCTCATAGGTCCTGGGAAGTTTTAATTTTTTAACAATACAACCAGCAAGATTTGTTTTATTATTAGATAATAACAATTTATCGTTCTTTCTGTATCTAGATTTTCTTGAAACTGTGCTGCGCTCTTTATGGACAATATAGTTCTTGTTTCTTAATGCTCCATAAACTTTTTAAAAGTACTCTTGCATTTTATTGAGTGCCATTACGTATTATAAACATTTCATTTCGGGAGGGACAGAGATACAGAAAAATCTACAGAAAAGTAACCATTTCATGGCACGACCTTTATATGAGAATCCTAACTGTGCATGTAATGCGATTTGAGTTATAAGCAAAACATCTAAATGATAAAGTCTTAAAATGTATGTATGTCCATATTAAGACCCTTTAATTTTGAGATGAACTTTTAAAAATGTTAGATATTGAATGCATTGACTTTCCCGATGATGATACACAAAATAATTCCGTCTGTAGATTAAAATTGGTGGTTGAAACGTTTGGTCACTTAATATAACGAAACACTCAATCCAAATCAATTGAAAGTCCTCAACTAATAGTTTTAGGCCAACTAATAAGAATGTTGATATAAAACTTTGGGGACTAGCTTCACTTTTATGGATTTAAATTGCTCCGCACAAACATTAAATTGCTGAATATCTCTCCCCATTGAGATAACAATATAAAATAGGTATTGCATAATATTTTGTGGCGTGACAAAAAGTGTTTTTAGACGTTGTATAAAATTACAATTACAGTAAATTTTAAGTGTCCCAATATCACCGTTGAGATTTGGACAATATATTAAAACTTGTTGTCAATCAATGGTATAGCTTAATGGTATAGCTTAACTACTGACACATAAGAACACTCAAAGTGAGAAAAAGGTTTCGAATTGCTTAAAGGGAAATTTTAATTCTCGTTGTGAATTTAAGAAATTTTAAAACAATTATCTTTCAGATTCACTATTGTTTTCTATAAAAAATCACATAGAGAAAAATTAAAATTATCTTTCCCAATCATACACAAAACCATAAAAATTGAACGATTATCCTTATGAGAAAGTAAAAGGGTGTTTGTTTGTCTTTTTTTACTTTTTCTTTTAAAATCCAAAATAAGAAATTGGGTTATTCAATCAACTCCCCTCTCCTCAAGTGTCACTAGAGGCCTCTAGAGGCGTATTCACAAGTGTATAACTATACACTATACATATTATAAAATCTATATATCGTAGCTCTTATTATTTAGATAATTGTTCTTGTTCAATTACATAATATACTATTTTTCTTAACGAATGGGTAAGCATATAAAAGTTATTCATTATTTTTTGATTTTAGGTTTTCTTGATTTTGATTTTACGTAACTATTATGTTTTTACCAATCCAAAACAACACTTTTGATGGCGGTTTATCTTTTCATTGAGCACACCACCCCATTGTCATAAATAGACAGAACTTGAAGGTAGATTTTTTCGCTGTTTATGAAGGTCAGGTGTGGTTATGTTATATTGGGCATGAAGAAGAATAAAACGAACTGTCCCTTCCTCCCTTTTTTCATTTTTTATTATTCTATTTTTTTATTTATTTCAATATATGGGGGAGGGAGTCTGTGTCAACTTATTCAATATTAATATCAAACAGCAAACTATGACGTAGAGACGGGCAAATAGCCTATTACTTTTACTAATAGATTTGGCTCTGTCTAATGTCCATACAATTGAAAACGGTAATATTTTAACATAAAAAGATTGATCACAAAAACGAGGATAACATTGTCCATTTATATCCTAGAAATAGCTATCCAACGAGGATTTAGATTAATTCACCTAAAAACAGAGCTATTAAGGATTAGTCTGTATTTCCAGTCTGTAACGGATAGCTCTGATTTTAGGCATATTAGAATCGACAAATATATTTCAAACTTAGTATGATTCCTGTAATAATTCAGTAAAAGTAAATAAAACGTAGGAGGACATATGTGAAGCTCCCATAAAGTGGAGTACTTCATTGGTTTATTGAAATTTTAAGCTTCAGACAAAAAATCTCTACTACTTTATATAATAGGATAATCATCCTTACAAAGGCACAGAGTAACAGTGAGGAATAAAGATTAGTTCAAGTTATAGAGTATCTACGCAACGAAAGAAGGTGATATTCAATTTTTTTACACGCTACTAAATATGGTTTTAATGTTTTACTGCAAAAGTGTTATTTTAGCCTAAAAATATATAGGTTTTTATTTGATCAAAATATTTGCTTACAATTGCAAAGGTTTAATTAAAAAAAAACTTTTTCCTTTAAGATTCTTAGAACATCATTAATAAAGGTTTATAAGAAAACTTTGATTTTATAAATAAATTGCTAATTTTCCTTTTTTACTAGATTGTGAAAATGTTTTTTATTTAAAGATAATACCATATATGGTGATTTTGGTAGTGAAGCTTTTCTATAATTTGAAATATTCGTCTGTCTGTACGTTTAAAATTTAATTTTCTAGAGGATTGACCACACTTCTTCATGAAAGAGACGTAAAAAAAGATATCAACTGCTGCTATGTCTGGCGTATGAGTGTGTGAAGAGGGAATGCTTTGGTCCGTTAACAGGCACAAATAATTACAATGCACAATATTCTAGATGAGAGTTATGGAATCAAAGGTCCTTCGATTAAAAAAAGACCTAGCCCCACTAGAAAAGAATTATATTAATCAGTTTTTATGCTTATGGATGTTTTCATATTTTTTTTGTATTTTTACATCAGAAATGTTATTAGAAAGATTAACAAGGTTACTTCATTTATCCATGTCAAAAAATTATATTATTCTACTAACTTCTAATAAATTAACCCATAATCTAGATGCTTTGTATTTATAGGAATCGGGAAAGCAGAAAGTGGCTAAAACTATCCCAGCTCAATAAATCTGGGGACCTATATGGAGCTTCCATAAAAGGGAAAACTTTAGTAGTTATCACAATCCTTAGTATCAAACGAAAAAATATCTTAACTATATTAAAGGGTGAATATTTTAACCCTCCAACCTAAGTTATGAGAAGTCTAATTACTGTAACTCTATTGTATATAACCGACATATAGTTACAAAACCGGGATCCCTTTGACTCTAAAGTGTTTTGATATCAATGGGCGCAAAGATACTCTAAAAAAGGTAAGATAACTAAACGGAAATTAAATATAAATAAAAACAGCTAAGTGTAAGTCGATTTTGATTATTTCTAGCTTTAAGCAGCTAGTTGATATTATGACGAATTGGCATAATATTACTAGTATAGCTTCTATATGGTTGCCTTTTACCTAATATACAGGGACGAGGTCCTCGTTTGATTTCAGGTTCAATTGAGCGTAAAATGCAACTAAACGTGTATATAAGGTTAAGTAACATCCAGCAGACAACAAACTCCTTGGTTTAGGAAATCATTACCTTTAGAAAGTCCTAACTGTGCAGGAAAAGGAGTTGCGCCTTTTTGAATGAATTTTTATGCGCTTTTCTGTCATGGATGTGGCCGTTCTTGGTATAAATGTAAACAATCGGTGGGAGTTACCCTACTTGGACCAAAATTCACCTACGAAAAGTTTTTACAAAATTTGTACAATTTAAATTTGAGTAATTTAGAAAACTAAGAAATAGTAAAATAATTATTAGGGGGGAAGATATGGTTGTAGATTAATGTGAGATCAATATTATCCCTCGTTCTTTCAATAATTAATAAATTTTACATATATACAATATACATATATTTTTCAATTTCGTGTATATTTGCCGACTGATATTAAATGAAAAATAATTTTACAAACTGAACAAATATTTAAATCAATTTTTGACAATCTCAAGATATTACATCGCGTCGGCTGCAATTCATATTTCCAAAAATTTACAGATTTTGATCTATTGAAAAAAGACTTCCCACTTCTTTCCATTTTATACAGAACGGGCCCGCTTGTTGTCGGAGAGACTTTGGTTCAAGCTTAAGCCCGAAATGTGTTCCATGGTTCCTACTGCTGCTATGCCAGACTCAGACGTAACATGCAATATCTAAGATTTATGACAAATAAAGGTGCTAACCGCTACAATGTTATTATCATTTAATTATTCAATGACATTGTACCGAATTTGCTGGGGTAGTCACAAATAAACATTTTGGACGAGTCATAAAATCAAGAGTTGGTTGTCTGTAGAAATCAAGAAAATACGCAAATGCACAAACTAGCTAACTTTTCTTTCATCTACAACTAAAACTTACCTATAAAATATAAAATGTATTAATTCAAATAAAAATATTTAATCATTCAGGCAAGATGCTAGCATCAAACCTAGAGGCTTTATATTCGTAGGGTTACGGACGGTCAGAAAAATATTTAGAATAAAACCATTCCACGACTTTAAAAAGCCTAAAATCATCGTGGGACCTTAATGAAGCTTTTTCCTTAATTGGAGAACTCAATCGGTTCAGTAGTTATCAAAATCATAAGCCACAGAAAAAAAAACTTACTACTTTGTATCTTTCTACTTTTTTACTTTGACATTGGATTTAATTAAAAGTAGTCATAGCTGAACTAAATTAATGTAATAATTGACATCTTGACTACTTACTAATGTTGATATGATAACTTTGTAATATTTTGACAATCATAACTGATATTAAATTCAATTTAATTTCAGAAGATGTTTTCGCTTGAACGACCTTCAAGAAAACGAAAAATGCAACAGACAAAACTGACAATTAACGCTTTTTAAATTTTTGGTACCAGAGAAAAGTAAATTCGGATTTTAACTTTGATATACTATTCATACCTTAAGATAAAATATTTGAATGTAATTTAAAACTACTTAAAGTATTCTTTTAATAATCATTAAATAAATAACATATATCTTTTTTAATTTTGATAATCCGCCAATAAAAGAGGGTTATACATTTTTTGGACGTGGGAACCTAATTGTAGACTGGCTGCACTTAATTTTGTACGGACTCTTCAAAAATAACAAAAAAAATCCGGAAAATCACCACCTTCCAAAAATCATTTTCAGATCCTTTTTTAACCCGTCTATTTTTCCCTAATGGTGTCTCCTCCAAATCAGCAATTTTTCAAAACAGTATTATTTACATCTTACGATCAGATATCTTAAATGGCAGCAGAAATGTAAGGATGTATGTCTATCCGTCGGTCTGCTAAGTTTTAACCCCTTACGAATGGACCGATTGAGGTGTCCCTTCCATGGGAATGTCCTAGAGGTCTTTAATAGCTAGTTTTCAAAATGATTTTAAAATCATTATATGAACACTCTTTAGCTTACTTAGAGTATTGTTTATGATTGACATAAAACAACTGAAAAATTGACATATTCAAAAATTCAAAAATTTTCTTGTTAACAAAGAATAATCATTTTCATAAGTGACGGCGTAATAACATAAAAAAATAATTGTAGATTATTAAAAAAAACAGTAAATTACTACACCGTAATAATAGGAAAACATTAAGAAAATCTAAAAGGGTGTCAAAATAACATGTTTTATAAAGGCGAAGCAAGTCATTAGATTTATACATGTAATGTGTATCTCACTTAATTATCTTTACATGTTGGAGGTACGGACAAACTGAAATATCATAGGTATAGAGTAGCTTCTCTACTGAGAAATTGTTAAAATTTGCCTAACGGGTATTTTCTAAGACGTTGAAAAAACTACATGTACATCGTTGTCAAGTTAGAAAAAAGAGTTAAAATATGGAGAAAAAAAATACTCAATAACTCACTTTATCTCTCCGTTTGTCTTTATAAAGCAAAGTTGCGTAAAAAATACATTACCTAAGAAACAATGTTTTTTGCATCAATCCAAATATCTAAAATGTAAACTAATTGAAAACCTTGATTTTTCAAACAATGCATTAGGCGTCTTTAATATTTTAAGACGATTTTAAAGACTTTTAAGTTTCAGTAATATAACAACTCAGTGTGTAGTAGCCCAATTAAAAGATCTACTGTAAAACTATGACATGTAAATATATCTTGAAACCACTTTTTTGATTGAAACTTTCATTTCCAATTTCATAAAAATGCATAAGATTTAGAAAGGGGAAAAATAACATCAATTTATTTTGGTGCTATTATTTACCCCCCCCCCCTTTATTGTTGAATCTACTCTATTTGTCTGTTGGTATTTAAATAGATAGATGGAAAGATAGATAGAACTCGAAGAATAGATAGATAATTGTATAGATAAATATATAGAAGTATAAATAGATAGATAGGTAAAGAAAGGGGTTAAAATGGGTTAAATGTATGAAAGTTCATGGTATATTTAAAGTTTAAATATTTAACAAGGGTTTGTTTTAAACCATACCAAATTTTAGTCAAAATAACCCTCGACTAACAATAAAACAAGAATGTCAACATCCATAAAACGGTGGTACAAACGGACAATTACACTTGTAGAGAGTCAGAAATATAAATTTGCAAGTTTCAACAAAATTGTATTCAAATTTGTTGCAAAAATACGTGAATACAGGATTCTGGTTATGTACATAATTATATTTTTAGGAATTGATTATAAAGATGATTTGTATAAAATATTGTACCCTGATTTCATAGGAATTATTGTTTAAAAAATAAGACGTTTAGGATAATTATATCAAACAAAAATTCTTGTCAAAAAAGTTAAAATAAATTATAAGCATGTTTCAAATATATGGACTTTCTTGAACGATTATAGAGACGCACCGCCATATAAATCGTAACTAACAAAGTTTGAATTCCATAGGACTATTCTAACTAAATTAACGATAAGATATATCCGTGCGGAAGGACGGACGTTTAGATACTCATTATAGAGAAGCTTCACTTTTAAAAGATATTCTTTCTTTTTATTTCATCCTTTTTTCTCCCTTTCTATTTCGCTTTATCTTTTTTCTCTTTTCGCTTTCTCTAAAGAATAATAATATTTTTTTAAATTTGTATTATGACGCATGCAAATGTTATTTTTATTCCACGACATTTGAAACTTCAGGGATGCGGAGATAGGACAAAGCAAGATAAATTTCAATTTCGAACACAGTATTAGTGTCTGACTGATTATGACGTAACAAAAAAAATTAGCCAATGAGAGGCCACTATAAATTTTACCATTGGTCAATAACGGCCTCTCATTGGCTATTTTTTTTGTTACGTTATAATCAGTCAGATACTATTACTGTGTTCTTCAATTTCCACCAATTCAGAAAGGACCAATACTGTCTTTAACTTATTGAAAAGCCAGATGCTTGGTTGCAAGCCTTTTTAAAAATCCATTTATCAATCCCTGTATCCCCAGTAAAAATATTTTATTAAAAAAAACTTACGTCAGCTGGATAATTAATACCTATTGAAAAAAAGGATTTTTGTACATGTTCAAAAATAGAATCCAGGATATTGCACCCTATAAAAAAATAATTTGCCTCTAACTTTTCTTACCTAAATCTATATTAAACAAGAATATACTTAACTTACGTTAATATAACACCCCTCTAATTGTATGTAATAGCATCAACAATGATAAACAAATGTCCTATTAGTAGTAAAATTATTGGTTGAAACGTTGAGACATCATCAGGCGCATCTCTCTTTTTGACTGTTAAGTCCAGAGAATACGGACACCTTGTTCCTCCATGAATTCCTTTTTTTGGCAAGTGCTTCAGCTTCTCCCCATGTTAATTCCAACTTAAAGAGGTCCTTTTCAGTGCTCCGCCTCCAGGTCATTTTTGGTTGTCCCCGTTTACGTTTACCAGTGGTGGGGTTCCATTTTAAGCACTTTTTTGGAAACCTATTTTGTTCCATTCTGAGCACATGTCCTAGCCACCTTAGTCTTTTATATTTCACTTCTGCTTCAATACTATTGCACTTGGTCTTAGCATACAGCTCAATGTTTGATATTTTGTTTGGCCAGAATATTTTGCAAATTCTTCTTAGGCAGCTATTGTGAAATGCATTAAGTTGATTTGTTTCAGTTTTCACAGTTCTCCAGCATTCAGCTCCATAAAGAAGAACTGATTTCACATTACTGTTGTAAAGTCTGATTTTTGTTTTCAGAGCAAGTTTCTTTGAATTCCAAACGTTGTGTAGACTGTTGAAAGCAACCCTAGCCTTATCAATCCTGGTCTTAATATCAGCTTTTGAGCCATTTTCGCTGCTGATAACACTCCCCAGATAGGTGAATTTGTTGCTTTGTTTCAATTGTTCACCATTTATTGTTATATTTTGATCAGGGTTTGTAGGTATATTCATAATTTCGGTCTTCTTGACATTAACAAAGAGCCCGACTTGTCCTGCATATTTGACTAGTCTATCTGTTTTAGCTTGTAGATGTTTGATTGTTTCTGAAATCAGTGCCAGGTCATCAGCAAAGTCCAGATCCTCTAGGTGTCCTAGTATGCCCAGCTGGAGACCACGTTTTTTGTCCTCTGTGGTTTTCTTCATCACCCAGTCAATGACCAATATAAATAGAATAGGTGATAAAATGCATCCCTGTCTAACTCCAGTGCTTATTCTAAAGTAATCAGATGTCTTATTGTTTCCAACTGAAACACAGGCTTGGAAGTTGTCATAGAATTTAGTTATCATAATTATCATCTTTTCAGGTATACCATAACTTCTTAGTATTTTCCAGAGTGTTTGTCTGTGTATGGAGTCAAAGGCCTTAGAGAAATCAACAAAATTTACGTGGAGTGGCTTGTTAAATTCAACACATTGTTCAATAACCGTCCTAAGGGTGAAAATTTGGTCAACACAGCCCCTTCCAGCACGGAATCCAGCTTGTTCTTCTCTTAGTTTATTGTCAATTTCCTCATCAATTCTGTTTAAAATAATTTTACATAGGACCTTGCTTGGGATAGAAAGCAGCATAATTCCTCTCCAATTATCACAATTGTTCAAATCTCCCTTCTTAGGAAGTTTTATGATTATACCTTTAGACCAGTCCGTTGGTATCTTTTCTTGCCTCCAAATTTTATCAAAGAGATCAGTTAGAGTCCTAGCAGAAAGATCTATGTCTGCCTTAAGCATTTCGGCAGTTATTAAGTCAGGTCCAGGTGCTTTGTCATTCTTTAGACTATGTATAGCAGCTTTAACTTCTTGAATAGTTGGTGGTCGTGTGTCTATGTCTATTTCATGTCCTGGTTCTGGTTCAGCAGTAATTTCTGGTTCAGGTCTGTTCAACACTTCTTCAAAATGCGATTTCCACCTTTCAGCAACTTCTTTTTCTGTAGTGAGTAATTTACCATCTTTAGCCTTGATAGTTTCACCAATCTTTTTGTTACATTTTCCACTTAGTTGCCTGGTTATGTTGTATACTGTTTTCATGTTACCGAAGTCAGCTGCTCTTTGGGCCTTTTCAGCCAGATTGTCAATGTAAACTCTCTTGTCTTTCCTTGTGCACTTTTTGACCTCTTTATCTTTAGCAGTATATTCAGCTCTTAAATTGCTCATGTCAGCCAAATGTTGAGCACTATGAATTTTATTTTTAAGCTTCTTTCTCTCTTCTATTTTGTTCCATGTTTCATCAGAGATCCAGTCCTTTTTCTCTGGTTTCTTGTGTCCTAGGATTTCCTTAGCAGTAGATTGAAAGTTTTCTTTAATTGAAGTCCATGTGATCTCAGTCTCGTCATTTAGGTCCTCTAAGACCTGAAATCTATTTCTGAGTTTTAAGACAAATTCATTCTTTAACACAGGGTCCTTTAATCTTGAAGAATCATATTGTCTACCAATCTCACTCTTTTTATCATGGCCAGTACGCTTCAGCTTTAATTTAATCTTACTGACAACTAGTTCATGGTCACTAAATATGTCGGCTCCTCTGTAACTCCTACAGTCTTGCATTGACTTGACCCATTTTCTATTGATCATAATGTGGTCAATCATGTTTCTTGTTTGTCCATCAGGCGTTGTCCAGGTATATTTGTGAATGTTTTTGTGTTGGAATAGTGTACCTCCTACAACCATATCATTATTTAAACAGAATTCAAGTAAAAGTTCTCCATTTTCATTTCTTGTACCTATACCAAAGTGTCCCATTGCGTTCTCCACTCCATTCCTGTCAGTTCCTACTTTAGCATTCATATCTCCAAGAACTAGGCACATGTCATGTTTGGGTACTGAGTTTCTGATTGATTGCAGTTGATCATAAAACTCTTGTTTTACTTCTCCATCTTTGTCATTTGTTGGGGCGTAGCATTGGATAATAGTCAACTTGCAATGCCTTGATTGGAATCTAGCCTTAATTATTCTGTCTGATATAGGTTTCCAGTCTATTAGTGAATTGACATGTCGTTTTTGAATAATTATAGCAACACCATACATATGTTGGCTTTCATGACCAGAATAAAGTATTAGGTGGCCATCTTTGGTTGTAGTTTGTCCTTGTCCTGTCCATCTACATTCCGCAATTCCAAGTATTCCAATATTGTAACTTGTCATTTCTTTAACTACTTGGGCTGTTTTAGTTGACTCATACATTGTTCTAACATTCCAGGTTCCTATCTTACAGCTTTGCTTAGAACTTATTGGTCCTGTCATCAAGTTGATAGCTTCCTTTCGGATTTGACCATCATCTTTCATATTCTCAGTAAACTGAGCATCAGTTCCAACAGTTCTTGTTTCATGTACACCTCTGGCTGTGTGAAAGCCATAAGTGTTTGAGGTTCTGTGGGTGTTTTCGCTAACTGTGGGGGTTTTTACAGGTAGGATAGTTAGTCCTACGCAAACCTTCCATATCCCTGGAAGGAAGGGTGTTCATGTTCAAAAATAGAATCCAGGATATTGCACCCTATAAAAAAATAATTTGCCTCTAACTTTTCTTACCTAAATCTATATTAAACAAGAATATACTTAACTTACGTTAATATAACACCCCTCTAATTGTATGTAATAGCATCAACAATGATAAACAAATGTCCTATTAGTAGTAAAATTATTGGTTGAAACGTTGAGACACTAAACCAAAATTGAATAAAAGCACCCAAAGTATTTTTAGATAAAAATAGAAATGCTTTAGGTAATAGTGCAATGTCGCCTCCCTCCCATCCCTTCAATCATAAATACTTAGAGAATTTTTTAAGGGGTTTGTCCAAACTCGCATAAGTGGTGTTTGTTTATTTAGAAAAAAACATGTAATTGTTGCAGTTCTTTTAGACATAAATGTTCATCAAACCAACATACATAATAGCAGTGCTGCTTTGCTACTAAAAAAAACGATGTAAAACATATTAAATGTTTATTTTTGGTTAAAACTAAGTTTTTGTTTTAATAGGTTTTTGCTATATGGATATAAATATGTACATATGCAAAACAGGGACAGCGAATAAAAAACTATTTTAATATTGATTTAACATTTGGAAGCTAGTAAAAGTGGCTGACTCAGATTATGACGTCAAAAAAAATTAACTAATGAGAGGCCACTATAAATAAACTGGCCTCTCATTTTTTGGCGTCACAATCTGAGTCAGCCACTTTTACTAGCTTCTAATATTTGATATCTAATTATTTCAATGAAGAAAAAAAAAGTGACAGTTTGTCTAAATTATTAAAAATGCTGATCCAAATTGTCCAAAAGCATAAACCAATGAAATTACTTAATTTCTACCCCTGTCTATGTGAATATGTTTGTATGTCATTAAGTTTAGGTAGACCAAAATAAATATAATGATAATGGATATATTTCTTTCCTTAATTGAATAAAAATTTAAATTGAATATAAAGTAATGGAAAAGGGGCAATTAAATAATTAAGAAAGTTAGAGAGAGTTGTTTTATCCATTATTAATAAATATATTTGACCATATAGGTTGATTTATCCACTATTAATACATCTATTTGTACAAGTAGACAGATGAAAATTTAGGATAATATATCCATTATCATTATAGATAATTGGCTATATTCTAAGGGGATAGATATAAATTTAGGTTGATATATCCATTATTAATAGATCCAATATTCACAAGAAAGTTATTTGGCTATCCTCCAAGGAGATATGTAAAACATTATTTACGTAAAAAAGTGATACATTACGTATTTCTTTTTATAATTTACCAGCTTTTTAATTAAAAGATCTTTATCTTGTTGTCCAAACTATGCATGATGACAAGTTTTTAACCAAGTTTTTGATTATTAGTAGCTTTGCCTCTAGGGGCTCTAAGGAGTTGTGTTTCATTAATTTTTTAAACGACCGGTCCAGCTGTTTAAGAAGATAGCTGATAGACAGAAATCTTAATACCAATAACTTTGATCATAATAGAATATCTTTAATACAAAGTAGAACGATGTCTGTCTGTTTGTTTGTAGCGAAGGATCTCGCTAACCGCTGAACCGATCGGGTTTTCCTTTACAGGGTAGCTTCTCAAAGGTTCCGGGAAGGTTTATAACTATTTTCTTGGGGGGTGGGACACCCCTAACCCCCCCTCCAAAAATGAAAAATAACCCCCCCACCCCCCGAAATTTTAAAAAAATTTTCTTTAAAATCTAAAACACGAAAAATTAATTTGATAAAGCCTCTTGGGGCAAAGCCTCTAGAGGCTAGGGGCGAAGCCGCTAGTAGGACATAAAACAATAAATGATAAATTAGATATTTACCCTTACTTTGATAAACAAAATGAAAACTATTGGTTAAAAAGTTTGGACACTGCTAGTTTATATCACCCAATCAAGATTTCATAAAAGTCCTAAAAGCCTATGAATGACAGAACATGTCTATAAAACTTAGGATATTTGTATAATTTATAGTCAACTATCCCCCATTCCCTGTCATGTATAAATATTTAAAAAGTAAAAATAGCATTTTTCTTCTAGTGCAATAACCCTCTATTTAAAAGAGTTAGACATTTTTTGTCTTGCTTTATGAATTATGAAACGTTGACTTTTTGACTTTAGGATTTGTTTGAGAGTCTTAAACTAGCAGGAACGAAGGGAAAGGCCAATAGACTATATAGGAATGCGGTAACATGTCTGAATACTGTCAGGGAGGTGTTCAGTTTGAGTGTGAACCACACTGCGTCACACTAGAGATACTAAAAATGACACCCACTGCTTCTATGTCAGATGCGGACCGACAATAGTAAGAGTAGGGGAATGCCTCGCCCCCAAGTGATAATTGCAGATTTAAAACCAGAGACACCCTAAAGTGAGTGATCATTAAATTTATCATTTCTAACATAACAATATAAATCATTTTTTTATTGTCCTACCTCAGTATCCCTGATATAGACAAATAAAAACATAATTAAGATTTATATAAAGAAAAACAAACAAGGTTAATTACAACCAAACGTAGCGTAGCTTTCAAATGTATCAATTACTACTCAAGGATTGGAGAAAAGTACCAAAAGTTTTGAAGTCAACTAGTGATATATCGTGTTTATTCAACTTTGGAATTCAGTATTATTTAACACAAATGTTACCTTCTTGCTTGTTAGAATATTTTTAACTATTTAATCTTCAGAACAGAATTTTTTAAAGAAATCGCAGGGTGAGATAATTGATGGCCCATTGTCCAATCCCTGTTCTCTTTGCCCGTAACTACCAGGCATCTAAAGGTATAAAACAATGACCGATATAGTAATATGTGTACATCCCCAATGATGAAAAATAATGGTTAAATGTAAGGATACCAATTGTCTAGAACCGACCAATCAAAATTCAATAAAAGTGCCCAAGCCATCTATTAAGATTACTTGGTTATTAAACTTTGGGCACCTGTGTAATTTAATTCCAAAGTGCCCTCCCTTCCTGATTTCTACCCACGACGAACAAGCTTTAATATGCAAATTTTGTTTATATCACAAATACTTTCTCCATGCTCATAGGGTTAAAGGAATTAGGAAGTTGGCTTGAAAAAGGATAGCAGTCAATAATGTAGACTATATAATTAAATAGCATTTCTAAAAGTGATAATTAAAGACATATTTTACATTTTTGTTATATTATTTTATGATTTCAACTTTAGGTTTGTATGATATAACCGTCGTATATTGTTATTGATATCCTAACATACATAGAGTAAGCAGTATTTTTTTTGTCTGTAGCTTAAGAATTCGATAACTACAAAACAGATTAAGTTCTCTATTTTATGAAACTACAAAAACAAAAAACTATCTTTTAAGTGAATTTATTAGACAAACTGTATGTCGTCTAACTTGCCGACATTATATCCATATAAGGACAGTCTTATGACATTATAACTACGATATAAAGTATTTTTGCAACCAAAAAGTCTTGCAAATTTTTGGCAATTTAATTATTTCTTAATTTCTGATTTTTGCCTATAAAGTCGCCCTGCTGTTCATTTAAATAATACCGAGACGTACACGTAACTGCTCTATAATTTGCTTTGCATTTAAAACAAACTTTAACTTCAAAAATGGGTTAAAAATAAGGGCAGGAATAAGGATGACGTTCTATAAGTATAAAATTTTAGTAGATTGTAAAAATCGCAAATGGACAAAAACTAAATTTTTGTAAAAAAAATCTCTTTTCGTTAGGTTAGGTTAAGTAAAGATTAGGAGAGCCCTAGTAGTAATAGTACCTTGTAGGAATATTCTAATCCGCATGTAATTCCCAACTTTTACTGATGTTGTCATCCTTGTTTTTATTATAAAAGCGAATTTGAATTATATGCAGAGAAAAGAAGAAATATGCATTAAATTACATGAATATGGCATTTAAAGAAAAAAATTTTGCCTCCAACATTTCTGCTTGTTAAAAATAAGCATTAAGGTATATTAAATAGAATATTGTAGTTTTCCTATGAGAGGAGGGGGGGGGGGGGTAAAAGCGATTTCTCTGTAAAAACCTCCCCTGAACCTAAAGAAGCATTACTGTAAAGGAGAACCAAATAAGTTCAGGGGTTAGCGAGATCCTTTGCTACAGACAAACATACAAAGTCATACATCTTATTACTTTTATATAAAAAGAAATATATACATAACTGGAGTGTATATATTTTCGCATAGCATCAAATCCCTAGAGGCTATAGTGTTTCATATTCGCGAAAAGACTTTGAAAAGTAACAGGGTGTCTATCTGTGTTTCTGTATCGAAGGATCTTGCTAACTGCTGAACCTATATGATTCTCCTTTACAGTGTAGATCCTCATAGATCCTGGGAAGGTTTATGATTATTATAAAGATAAATTGGCTCTAGAAAGAAAGTAGACATATGCGGAAGTGAATGTATACCACTATGAAGAGTTTTGTTAGAATTATGTAAACATTAGAAATTGTAGGTTTATAATTCTGTTTGTATTACAAACTAGGATGACAACATTCATAAGGGGCATAGCATAACAAGATGTCATTATCCTTATATAAAAGTAACAAGATGTCTGTGTATGTGTGTAGCTAATGGTCTGACAAACCGATATGGTTCTCTTTAAGAGTAAAGCTTCCAAAGAAGATAAAGTATAGAATAGAATCCAGGTAGAAGATTCTGCCTGGCTAGCCTGAAGTAAAATTGGAACTTTTGAAAGACCAAAACGGCTACAAGGCTGTTAGTAAATAACATGATTTCAGTAATTATTCAGAAAAAATATTCAAAATAAATTTCTTTTCCAATGATTTACTAAAAGCCATGTAGCCAAGAATCCAGCTTCCTCTTCCCTATTCACAATGGATTAAAAATGAATTTAATGTGCATATTAAGCCTTAAAAAAATAATTATGTAAGAAAATTTACAAAAAAATATTGGTCTCAGTATTTATATTATAAAACTAGGTTGCGCTCTTATGTTTCTTAAATTAGATGTTGATACAAATTAAACTTTTTTAGTTTTGTCCAACTAGTAATTGTGATTTGTATTTTATCATTATTGTCTTTACTGCGCAAGTCAAAGATTCCTTCAAATTTCCCAGAAATATTTAGGGTTTTCATTTCTATTCCTCCTTATTCTATGAAAGCTTCTCATAGTTCCAAAGAAGGGTTATAACTATTTTGGGGTAGGGTACCAGACGAACATACCAAAGAGATTAACTTATTGAGTAGCTTCGCTACTCGGATGTACGTATGCATGTT